>NC_060277.1:2495815-2812327 GCF_021613505.1 Equus quagga
GCCAATCTTTTTTTTTTTTTTTCCTGCTTTATCTCCCCAAAACCCCCTGTACACAGTTGTATATCTTAGTTGCCAGTCCTTCTGGGTGTGGGATGTGGGACGCCACCTCAACGTAGCCTGACGAGCGGTGCCATGTCCGCGCCCAGGATCCGAACCCCGGGCCGCTGCCGCGGAGCATGCGAACTTAACCACTCGGCCACGGAGCCGGCCCCAAGCTTCAGTATTTTTAATCTTTATAATGAGTCTCCTTGGGATCATAGACTACTGTAACAATTCCATGAGCTAATACGTATAGGAGCGCTCAATACAGCAGCTGACGTAGAGAAAGAATTCCATAAGGTCAACCGTACTACAGAGGGAGAGAATCAAGAGAAGGCATTCCAAACAAAGAAATGACATACATAAACGCAAAGGTACATCTGGGGAAATCGTAAGCAGAGTAGAATAGAGTTGGAGAGGAGTGGGAGATAAAAGTGTCAAAAGGCAGGTTGTGGTCAGATTATGGAGGAATCTAAAACATCAAGCTGAAAGATTGGATTTGGTGCTAAAAACAACGAGAATCTATTGAGAAAAGAATAAGTGAGATTTTTAGTTTACAGGTTTCAACTTGACTACAACAAGGAATTGCCGTAAGTTATGCTTATTTAGAGCAACTGACTAAACTTTTCCCAAATGCGGATAATTGAGAAAGTATAGATTAACATACCCAATTAAGCCTTTTCAAGAAAAGAAAGGCCTTAGTTAAAATATTCTTTACAAATATTGGTTAATTACTAAGTATAAGCCTTTGCTTAACAATTTTGAGAGCCGAATATAGCACAAACATTCAAATAAATACCAACACCTAAGCGTATAGTTAGTATGTTTTCTTGTCAATACCGTATTAGCCATCATTAATCACCTAACTGGTATATTCTCTTTCCTGATTTGACTGATCTTTTCATGTTCTCTTACTTTTTCTGGTGGGATCACAGTTCGAGGAAGAATTCTTTTCTCTTAGGTCTATGCAATTAATCTGCAGAGAAATTTAAAATACTCAAAAGCAAGACCTATTGTTGTATTTCTAGCCCCTAGCACAAGGCCTTGCACAGGACAAATGCTCAGCAAATACTTGCAAATATTTGTTAAGGGAGAGAAGGTAGAAAGAAAGGAAAGAAAAAAAAGAGGAAGGAAGTATCCCTTGAAAACATTGTTACTGTCCTGTAGAGGTCCATTTGTCACAGATGGTGCCTCTCCAAAAGGCTGTCTTTTATTTTCCCGAATATTTACAAACATTTAAAAAGAACTATTTATAAATGGAGACAAGCACTGGTTTTCTGATGGGTTGATGTGAGAAACGTGCTATTTGAGCACAGAATGAACTGATGACGGAGAGATCGCACACCTGTGCAATAAAGGTATTAATCGATTCAAAACCTTACACTCTGGAGAAGTTTTATCACAACAACCACGTAAGGACGCCTCACAGTGTCCTTAAAGGCAATCACATTACCTCACTGTTTTTCACTTGCTCACTCTTTAGTGGTTGGTGGCCATCTGACTGGAGGGGTTGGCTGTCTTGATTGGAGTCAAGCCCTTGTTCCATAAGACATGGAGGGGTTGATGTTAAGCTAGGCAGCAAACTAGCAGCAAACTAAATTGAGTCACGTTGTGTGGCCCACTCAACGCTGATGGAGCTCTCCACAATAGTGAGGATTCTGCATGATAGGTTAAATTTTCACATATTATCAAAATGTGGCCACAAGTCTGTGAATTAATAGAGGTCCAACAAAGCCACATGTCGTAACAGTTATGACCAACAATTGATTTGACCGAACTTTGCTTTTGTACCCCCAGCTCACTGCCTGGTATCATGATGTGGAAAGAAACGTGTGTTCTTTCTTCTTGTCATCACATATGATTATTAAAATTCTATCTCATTCTCTCTCCATACAGTCTTTCGAGGAGCTAGCTAGTTCTCTAAGTAACCTCTTTTCCCCCCACCTTCAGAGCCTATTTCTTTGGAATAGGGTCTTTTATACTCAAGTGCAGGATGTCTGAATTTTCCATTTGTCACAGATACTTCCTCTCCAAAGGGCTATTTTTTCTTTTTCTGAATATTTACAAACACTTAAACTGTTTATAAATGAAGATAAGCACTGGTTTTCTGATAGGTTGATGGAGGAAAAATGATATTTCAAATATTGAAGCGTAGAATGGACTGATAATGGAGACAGCAAGGCCTGGAAGGCCACTGAAAAGGTGTTTACCATTATACAGTTTCACCGAGGTGCAGCTCTAGGCCAAGGTGGTGGCAGTAAGTAAAAAAAAAAAAAAAAAACAGACTCTCAAGGCATCCTGAAGAAAGTCTCTATTGGACATTGTGAATATTTGGCTCTAAGGGTGGGAGGAAGTGAGAAATTGAGAGACATCAAATGTTACTAAAATCTAGGCTCTAAAATAGAGAAGAATAGAAATATGATGACAGAACTAGAAAACCAAGAAGAGAGTTGGATCTGGGGCTTCAGAAGATCCTGAGTGACGTTCTGCAGAAGTTAAAGAGACAGTAAGGAAATTTCTCTGGCTTTACATGATTGCCACTGACCAGCTGCAAGATCTTAGGAGAGACACTTAATTTATTGGACGTCATCTCCACATTTGAAGAGCGCTACTTGGGTTAGCTGGTCACTTCTAACTGAAAATTTCTATAATTTTATTAATTTGACTCTTAGGTGGCCAGCTCAGAAGACAGGGAAAGATAAAGAATAGATTTGAGCCCAGGGATCATGGAAAGAGCAGTGGAAGAAGGCCATGAGAAAGATACACATGACTAGGATCTTTGTGTTCCATAAATATCTGTTGACTATCAGAAATATAGAATGTCCCCAAGAACAAGGGAAGAGATAAATTCCAGAAATACTGATGTTGTCCAACAGTGTCAAATGCCACAGTCAGTAAAAGAGAATAAAACCCAGCAAGGGCTCCTGTATTTGGTGTGTAGGATGCCAGTGACATTAAGAAAGTACCGGGACCAGGATACAGGTTTTGAGAACATGACATACAAGAGCTGTGCTTAAGGAAGGGTACAAGAAGGGTCGAATTTGAGTATGGAGAGCCCAGGAACCTGGGGAGCATTTCTGTGATGTAGAATCAGGAAAATTCCGAAAATTATGAAAAGTCAATACCTACTTAGTGGTTACTAGAAGGATCCAATTTCTCTAGAGAATTTGGAATATGCTAATCACATCTATTGTTTAAGTAAAATAGGAGGCTAGTATGCACCCATGAAATACATAGGTGTACTCCTGTCTATATTCCACACGGACTGTATTGGCACCCAAACTCTATGAATGTGCGGGATGTGAGCTGCTAAGGTTCAAAATGGGTGAGAATTTATTGATATATACTAAGAATCAGAGATTACTTCATATAACACATTTATAAAGTAAAGTAATATTCCCTGTATTAAATTAGTTCTTCCTTCCAAATATGAAACAAAACCGAAACCCAAAGGACTTTGCCGCTGGAGAAATCCACCACGCAGATTTATGCATGTCTATCCAACCTAGTGAGCCTGGGCAGAACCGGATGAGAAACCAGCTTCATTCCCTGGTGATCTCAGTATATCGGAGGGCAGGACCCTAGTGTGAGGGACCCCAGCATTGTCGGGGAGTCCCTGACACACATGCTCTGGGTCTCAGGGAAGGACACTGGTGAACTGGGACCATGTGGACTTTCTTGTTTATTCTGACCCATATTTAAAGCCCTAAAAGAGTCTGGACCAAGGCTGAGAACACAGCCTCGCTCAGTGGCTGGCGCACGTGAGCCCTTGATGACAGTTCTTTGAATAAAGCAGGTTTCTCATTGATCTCATTGATAAAACTCCTTCACTAGAATTGCCCCATTGATTAAACCGTTGTCTATTACAGGATCATATTTGGAGCAATAAACATCAGATTTTGCAGATACAATTAGGAATCACCTTTCAGAGAAATTTATTTTACTTGTCTATGACTTGATGGCCTTGGAGAATTAATATAGCTTATTAATAAAGCACAAGCATACGTGGGCTGGGCAGCCTTAAGGCCTTCTCCTGAGGGCTGAGGCTCCCAGCCTTCAGCGGGGCTGACAGGACACTGAGTGTATGTCCGGTTCGTGCTGCTGCTTCTGTAGCTGACAATGACCCACAGCCTTTGACCACAGGTTTAACAGGTTTTTGGGGAGATAGTCCTAATTTTAGGGTACACATTAATATTTTAATGGTGGTCATAAATTGTGTATAACTAACGCACTCTCAAAAATCAATATCAAGATTTAAAGAGGAAAATTGACAAATTGGAGTGTATCAGTAAAAGGAAATCATGAACACGAGGGCCCTGAACACCTTGACAGCTGAGGAACCCCTGGAGTCACTGAGGAGCCTCGTCTGAAGGGGGAGATTTGTCTTCCTGCGTGTCGATGTCTGCCTTGTGAAAGGGAGAGTACGTTTGCTCTCTGTGGTACTAATAGCAAAAGAGAGACATGGATTTCAGCTCAGTGTAAAGGAAAACTCCGTAATGAGTGGAAACGTCAAACTCCTGGCCATCTAGTGAAATACTGAGGTCTCCATCTGTCATTAGAGGTTTGAAAGAGGGCGAGAGGATAGTCTTCATTCTTACTACAGAACAGATCTAGTCAACAAAGTAAAAATGACAAATCAGGGTGGTAAAGAGTCTGCCTTCCGAAGTCACGTGGTGCACACAGGGTAAAACCTGTTTTAAAAACCTGCATGGACACTGCGAGGAGTCAACACTTTTGTAGTTTTGTCATCATCATCATTCTTTTGTCTGAGAAGAGAAAATTGCTATAGATGGAAATCTTAAGGGAAAAAGTCCTGTAACCCACCTGTTCAGTCTGTGGCATATTTATTATTGAATCGGGTTTAAACTGAGGAAATACTTAAGGGAAAGAGGCAGAAGGATTGATGAATGGAAGGAGAAAAACTGAGAATGTTCAAATCGAAAGAAATATAGTGGAATAGCATTGGATATTGAGAGGAAACCAACAAAAAAAGGGGCCAGGAAGCAGGAGAAACAGAGGGAAAAAAGTTGAAAATCGTCCTTTCTCAGTGGAAGAGTTTTTTCACATGAAGTACAGAGAGGATTTTAGTCGGCCCTGTGAGGACCTCAGGCAGGCAGGAGAGAATTCAACAAAAGTCTCTGTTCTCAGGTGGTCACACTGCACGCTGATCGACAAGAACCTGGTGGGCTGTGACATCCAGTGGGAGAGTGAGCTGCCAATGTCACACACAGGCTTCCAGGAATTCCCCTAGACAAAAACGCCAGCCGCTCCTGCTCGCCTTACTCTCATCCCAGATCTCATCGCTTCTTGCACGTTTAAATCTGATTGGAGGAATGGTTCCAAAGCATATTATTAAAGACCTAGCAAAAGAACTTTACCTTTGTCTAATAAAGAGAGCACTTATTCTAAGCCTGTTCCACAAATTAAAGGAAGTGGGAAGACAGGAGAGGTTAAAGTAGACAAGTCTGCCTCAGCTTTGTTTTCAACTAATCTTCAAACATTTCTTAAGAATGTGCAACAAAAAGGGTCGTGTAGTTATTTCAATTACACAAAACAATTATTTCCACTGCCTTCTTCTGGAAAACTTCGAGTTCCTCTAAAGTAAAATCTCATATAACGTAGAGAAAGACAAGGGAAAAGTCCAGATGCTAGTGACTTGCAAATTGATTCGATTCTGGTGTCCATGCAAGTTGCCTTAGTTACAGGAATCTTGGGTTTTATTCGCTTGTAGCCTCTTATGGTCATGAGGCCTTTGGCTGCTCTAGATTACAGGTCATCGTGATGGGTGTTTGTTGTTAAAAACGTGCTGCAGAGCTTGGATTTTAATGTGCAGACGCCAGCACTGAACTCACTGTTTCTTTTACATAATACTGTGATTCCAGCACACATCGAAGATGTGCCCCCCACGTGGCCAGATAAAACAGCACGGGCCACTAGCATGTTCCAAGTGCCTGCCTCGCCTGTGGGGCCTCTGCGCTCCCCAGGCTCTCCACACACTGAGGGAAACATGCAAACGCCACACCTGGGCTGCGATTTACCCTCAGATGACTCTTGCCCGGAAAAGAAAAAAAAATTTTTTCCTCTTCAGCATCTCTGGGATTGGAACTATTAGCAAATTTATAATTTCGTTTATTCATTTGCTGAGCTCTAGTATTATCTAGATTGCAAAGAAAGCATGCAGACAACTTCCTTCTTCCTGCCTGCTTCGCCCCTGAATTCGGCTCTCCCTCTCCCTACCAGCCCCAGAGGAAAATATCCAGCTAAGCTCTCTGAAATCCCTGTGGCTGGAGGATTTCTTTTATGTAGCAATCTTGGCTTTAACTTCCTCAACTTCAGAGCCCAATGGAAGATCAGCTCTAAATTCTTTTTCCCAAGTTCCAGGGCAAGGAATAAAGACACATTGACTTCTTCATACTTTTGATAGTGCTCCCAAGGATTCCTCTCATCCTGCTTTACTTTCAGTTTTCCCACGTCCAATCTGAAACCTCCGAGCCATCAGACCACGTCTGCGGTGTTTTCCTTAGTTCCACACACCCAATTTACCATTCCAACTTATCTGCTGTTGCCTGAGATTTCCCTTCTCTAACTGGTTAAAAAAGCGACTCTTGGTTCCACTCATCTCAACGTACGGTGCTTGGCCCACAGTGTGTGTTCTCTAAATGTTTGTTAGACGAATAAAGTCCTGAGACCGTCAATTAGACACCACCGTTTCTGCTTCCAAAGTATGTGGCCCAGAGCAGAGACCTCCTCGAGTGGGCTTTCTGTTTCCCGGATGATGTGTGGTCCACTGTTCTCTCCTTTTGATCCTCCCTCTGAATCTCATTTTGCTGACAGGCAACTCAAGCCAAAGAGGGTCATGCCCGGCATGTAAAGGAGGGGCAAGCGTCAGCCACGTCCACGTGTGACTAGTGGGGTGAAGTGCTACTGGGCATGAAAACAAAGATAAGTGGGTTTTTTGAGCATCTGCCTTCATGGCTTGCTCACTGTTCTGCTCCCTACGTTAACACAAAAAAATCAAGCCTTTTGGGTTGTCTTTATCTCTTTAACTTTTTGGTATTTACATTTTTACATAATGTTATACATATAAAAATTTATTTATATTTCTATCGTTCCCACTGTCCAAAAGTCCTTTGTGTCAGCAAACATCAACAGGATTCGCAAGATCACAATGTAAGGAACCCCTACACTGACTTCGCACGAATACCTGTTGATGGCTGCAGGGCCGCCGAGCTCCTCTCTAAGCCGTACGTGTGTGTGTACACACAGGGCCGTCCCACACTAACTCCCTTCAAGTTATTCTTGTTTCATTTGTGCATATCTAACCCTCCAATTGAATTTCCTTAAGGTCAGAGATTGTGTCTTGAACAGTATTCTCCTGCATCCACATTTAGCAAAATCTGGTCATTCCAGTAGTCATCTAAAAATGCTACTGAGATGAATCTTGGTTAAAGATAAAAAAAAGTGCAGTAAAAAATACCCTCTTTTTGTAGGTCTTGCAGAATTTGCCTCAGCTAATAAAGAAGCGGCACTGTTTGACAGTCTTACAGTATCAGTATGTAAACAGACCTTGAGTTCTAGGCCTGGTTTTCTGGCTGATCGGTTCTAAATATTATTATTTACTATACGTGTTGATGTTTTGACTGGTTTAAGTTTTTCTTTAAAAAAGATACACAAGTTGGGAGAGTTGTTATCTGTTCCCTTGTTTGTTTGTAGAGTGGAAAAGCTCTATTTACTTCATTCCTTCTACAGAACAAAATATTTTATATTTAATATGATACTTTTTGAAGCAATAAAAGATTTCTTATTCATCTTTGTCCCTGTTCCCTCATGTCATGATATGCCCAGATCATAGTGAGCACTCAATAACTGCTTAAATTCTTTTTATAATTAATCATTATAGGAGGCTTTTTAAAAGCATGATATGAAAATGATAAACCCCAAAGTAAAAAATGGATGGACTTGGTTACATAAAATTTTACATGGGTAATAAAACACAATAAAAAATTTCAAAAAAATTAAATACAAACTTCAAAAAATATATTCAAGATATATGACAAAGGGTTAGCGTTCACAACAGAAAAAAGCTCTTATGAATCAAATTTAAAAAATGAGCAGGCCAATAAAAATATGAGCAAAAGTCATATAAGTGACTACCCAGGACCAGAAGCATATAAAATTGTCTTTATTAATAATTAAAATAAAACAAATTAAGTAACCTATTATGTTTAACTCATCAGATCATCAAAGAATCAAATGATTGATATTACTGACATTTTTGGTAAGGATGGGGAAAATGTTATCCTTATTTGCTGTGGGTGAGAATAAAAATGGGAAAAACAAAACACAGCAATATACGTATATTTGGTAATATCTTTTAAAATTTAACTGTGCTGAAAGTTTTGACACAGAAATTCTAGTACCAGGAATTTATTCCGGAGATACACCAGCAACAGATGTGTCAGAATGCAGGTGCAATAATGTTTATTGCATTCTTTGTAATAGTGACATCCTATAAACAAATGTCGACCCGTAAGAGTTTGGAGAAATAAATGTAAAGGCATGAGGTAGACCTACATGTCCAGCTACGGAAAAGTGTCAAAGTTATTTTAAGGAGAAAAGCAAGTTATAGTGGCATATTAAGTATAATCTTATTGTAAAATATTATTATTATTATTATTATTTTGTGAGGAAGATTGGTCCTGAGCTAACATCTGCTGCCAATCTTCCTCTTTTTTTTTTTTTTTTTTCTCCCCAAAGCTCAGCGTATAGCTGTATATCCTACTGGTAAGTCATTCTAGTTCCTCTCTGTGGGACGCCACCACAGCACGGCCTAATGAGCGGTGTGTAGGTCCACACCCAGGATATGAACAGGTGAACCCTGGGCCGCTGAAGCGCAACACGTGAGCTTAACCACTTGGCCATGGAGCCAACACCCTTATTTTATAAAATTAAAGTGTGCATTATAAAATTGAAGTGTACATCTTGGCATATTCTTTCCAGCAATACGAGGACTGATCCAGGTACACCTCTTTCCAATTATAAACACACATTAAAAATGAAAGTTTGGTAGAATATGTGACAAAAGTTGTAAATATCTTCTTAAAATAAAACAAACAAACGAAAGTCCCTAAGAACCTGAGCAAAGAAGGGACTTCAATGCGGGTGTTCTGGTCATGGGAGAAGTGTGGCAACAACAGGATGGTGCAGCAGATGCTGAGAGCTCCCTGTCCACCTCTCTCTGGCCTTTGAGGGTGCTCCTGCTGATTTTCAACAGCCAGGATCTGCATCTCTGTAACTTAGGGCTTTTTCTCCCCAGAACTCTGGAAGCTTGCTCTGTTCGCACGTGGCACATGGGAAATGTCAGAGAATAGCGTCTCCTTCTCCCCCTGCCCTAGGGACCCTCAACCAACTATTCCCCAGACACAGCGTATAAATACACCAGCTCCCTTACCCTTTGGGGTGGGTTGATTATGAGACGTGTTTTGCACCATTTCCCAGAGTTTCTCACTTTAATGTCCACTCACATAGCTGGCTTAAAAGCACACTCTCTATGGGTTGCCTCCCCTCACTTCTCCTCTGTCTTGCTGGGGACCTGTGTATCCCCCAAAGAGTCTATGTGCCCTGGAGTCCTTGCCTCAGGATCTGCTTTTGCGGGGACCAAAACTAAGAAAGATGTCAATGACTTATAACCCCTAGGATATAGGATTGGGGGTTTAGTGTCCATTCAGAAGCCAAAGTGAAGAAAACTAGAACCAAGAGCCTTGCATTAACATGACTCTGGGCTGCCCCTCAAGGAAAGGAGGAAAAAGGTCTTTGCTCATCATTCCAGGGAAATGACAAGACAGTTTCTCTTTCTGTTATACAGGGAAAAAAACAACTTCACATGAGAAATTGAAAACCAAGACCTGAGCCCGGAATTTGAATGGTACGGGAATATAAAGTGTAAAAAGTGAATGGGCGATCTGGTTCTCGAGTGGCAACTTTCCTAGGATGCTGTGTGGAAGAAAACACAAAACATGTAAGACATTAAAAAAGTAAATCTCTGCTGAATCTAAGCCAAACAGTTAAAAAATACAATAAAAATGAAAGCAAATTCATCAAGAAAGAATCAGAAGACAGGAGAATAAGAACACAAGTGAACAGAACAATTTGACGGCATCCACAAAACAAGGAGGATACACATTATTGGAGAGAAACGAGAAGATCAAAATTCTAGGGAGGAGCATGACACTGACATAGGAGTGTGCAAATATTTAAAACAACAAATATATCTTCTAGAAATGAGAAATCAGGTAATTGAGGAAAACACAAACATGGATCAACTGCCTTTCAGACATTACAGAACTGGAAGAGAAATCTAAGGAAAATTTTCTCTATGTAGTATAGAGAAGTGGAGCTACGGTAAATGTGAAGGAGTATTTAAGAAAAAGGGATTCTGGGACAAGAAGGCGGAACATACGGTATGGATGTAAGGGATGTTCACGAAAGTGAGAAAGGATGGGAGATGCAATTTTCAAAGAAAGTGTGGCTGAAATTTTACCAAGGATTTGGTGAAATACGTGACACACAGGATAGAAGAAATGTGAGATTATAAAGCAGGATAAATGAAAGTAAATCTAGACATTGTAGTGAGCCTGCGGAGCGAGAATGACGGGGTCATTCTCAGGAGCATCTCTGCGAGGAGGGCAGTTAGCTGACAGCCTCCAGCTGCTGCGCCTCCAGGGTCTGCTGCACTGTTCACACGGAGGCCATCCTCTCCCCAGACAGCTCCCAGCCCATGCTGGGCATGCACGATGCAGCTACTGTCGCCCAGCCCTTCTGGCCCACCGCCACCCTCTTTCAACAAGCAGGTCTCCTTCAGAGACCCCAGGACCTGGCTGAGCCCCGAGCTGCGCCACAGGCTGAGCCTCCTCCCACACCACACTCCCTTCCTCTCTCTGCTCTCAGACGCGGAACTGCTCTGGGGCCTGAAGGCTCGCTGTCTACTCCTGCTCCCTCTGCCCTTTATCCTTCACAGGCCATTTCCCCCAAGAAATCTGCTGTATTTCTAATATTGTCTTGAAGTGTGCTTTGCAGAGAACCTGAACAGACACAGAGACAAATCCTTAAAAGCAACCAGAAAAGACGGCGCACCACAAAGGAACAGCGATTAGACTCAGAAAAATTTCATCAGCAGCAATAGAGACTAAAATGCAAGTGAACGTTGTCCTCAAAGTGTTGAGAGAAGATGATTGAAACTCGGAGAATTCTCGCCCGGGAGTGAGGGTTGCACAGGACATTTTTCAGTCTAAACGTTGCGAGTATTTACCACTTACAGACCCTCAAAGAAAGAACGTGAACTAGACAGGGAGAACGAGACGCAGGAAACCTTGCTGAATAATGTTGGAAATGAGAGGTAAATTTAAATAAGCATTTACTATAAAAAAAATTTTAAAAGATAATAGCTCAGGGTCTAAAAATAAGGTAGAGCTCAAATATAAACAGTAATAACATGGTTTGGGTGCTGGACGTGATCTAAGTAAGTTCTTTATATTACTCTGTGGTATGATGGAAATATTAAACATTTATATTTTAACTCTAGCATGAATGTTAAAAATTTAAGGATAGTCACTAAAACTCCAAAAAATGAAATGTTTAATCTCCAAACCAATGAAGAGAAAATGAATTTAAAACTTAAATCCATCCAGTAGAAAGCAGGAAAAGAGTAAATAAGAAGCAACAAAAAGCAGGATGGATAGAAAAGCAAAGGTAAAATTGAATAAATAAATTTTAATGTATATACAGATTTAGCTTGACAGTTTGTAAAAGAGTCTTTGATTGAATTAAAAAATAAAATTCAGCTATATATCTAAAAAGACACATCAAACATATGCATTCACAGAAATGTTGAAAGTAAGAGAAGGAAAAAAAGATGTGTCAGGAAAATAGTAACCAAAAGAGAACCGGAATAGAAACTTTTAATATTAGAATATTATTAAGATGTTATTAATATTTTAATAGTAGATGGAATGGACTTCATAGCAGAAATAAAAGTAACAGTCGCCAGGAAGACAATCATTCTGAATTTGCATTCCTTTACCAGGCAAACCTTGAGTGTACAAAGCAAAAATTGACAGAATTACAAGGAGAAATTCACAAATCCATAATTCCAGCAGGAGATTTTAATGTGCTCATTGCAGACATTGATCCAGCAGGCAAAAAACTAATAAGGGAATAGACGGTTTTGACAACACAGTTAACAAGCTATCTGTAAACACTGCTTCCAACAATTGCAGAAAATATATTCTTTTCTTTCTCACATGGATTTTTTTCACAAAAATTAGTGACTTCAGCTGCAAAGCAAGTCTCAAAAATATCAAGAATCATTTTACATAAGCACATTCCCTGAGCACCACGCATTAAATTTAGAAATCAGTCATAAAGGAGAGCACTCTCTCTTCCACCTCCCACACTTAGAAATTTAAAATGGTCCCTTCTAAATAATTATTGAATAGAGAAAAAAATTGTAGGATTTACAAAATATTTAGAAATGAACCATGATGAATATAGCATATTTTAAAGATTATGATATCCAGCTAAAAAGGTCCTGGGAGGGAAATTTATAGTTTGAAATGTATAAAGAAGAAAGGAAGAAAGCTTAAAACTCAGCAACAGAGGAAGTCAAAAGTCCGTAGAAGAAAGAAAACCACTGGATTAAGGAGGGAAATTAAGGAGGCAGCAGGAAGAGCTAAGAGAGAGGCTGGGCCGGCAGGCAGCTCCCTCGGCCTCCTGGCATTTGTACCTGCTGTGCCCTCTGCCAAGGACACTCTTTCCTCAGGTATCTGCATGGCTCACTCTCAACTCCTGCAGGTCTTTTCTAACAGGCCACCTGCTCAGGGAGACCTCCTCGGCACCGGGTTTACGGTTTCACGCCCAGTCCCCCAGCGTTCCCTGTCTGCTCTGCTCTCCTTTTTCCCATAGTGATGATCACTCTCATCTCTTACACGTGTGTTTAATTGACTGCGGCTCTGTGATCTATTTTGCTCACTGCTGAATCTGCAAGGCCTAGAATCAAGCCTAGCTTAGCAGTTTTCAATATGTATTTGTTGAATGAATGAATGACGTTCCAGCTATTTAGGTGGTGGGTACACAGATGTCTGTCACATCACTCTCTATAGTTTTCTATACATTTGAAAGATTTGCAATTAAAAATTTAAACATTTTTAATAAATAATATCTATGTCTATGAATATAAACCAAAGTCTTAACAAGGGTTATCAGTATCTACATTTTCATATTACTCCAATTACAACACGGTTGTGTTGCTTTTACAATACAACAAAGATAAACATAATGCCCACTAAAATAAATCATATACACCTAGTTCATAGAGTCAGTAAATCCTATTACTATTTTAAAGCACCTATTCTTTTCCAGAATTAGTGAAATTAGCAGAACTATATCATACTACATGAGATCATTAAAGAACCCTTCAAAAACAATTTAGACAAAGAAACTCCATCATAAAGATATTCACAGGACATTGTATTATTTCAGTGAAAAAATTTTTGAGAATATTCTTGGACTCAAGTGTCAAGTCTAAAAAGTCTGGAGACAAAGGGACACTTGGAGGTTTCTGGGGAACATCTTTACCCCCATTCTTAGATATTTTTGTCTGTCATGTCATTTTGTGTTTGTGGATAGCTTGGGAATTCAGTGGGTCTCTGACAGAGGAAATTTAGAAGTTTGTGATGGAGAAGAGTAAAGGAAGTCAAACAATAGCCTCGCCTTACTGACTGCTGACTAGGTCAGTTTGGCTCTCAGCTCCGGCCCTCCCTCTGCAAGGTAAGTACAGTCACAAGATACCTTCATTTTAGGGAGTAATTGTGCACATGGACTGTTACCAGAGTAAAATTTTTTCATGCTTGTAAATTAATTCATTAATGCAAGAGTAATTATAGAAAATTAATTGAAACAGATTGTCAAAACGCTAATGCTTTAGACAATACACCAAGACACAAAAATTGTTCTGTTTCATAGAACCCTTTCTATTTATAGAATAAAACATAAACTGAGAAAAATCCTAAGTCCAAGATTATTGCAATCTGCTGATTATGAGGTTTTCAAAAACAGAATTTAAGTGAAAGGTTTGGATGTGAAGGAAGGGGAAACAGCACACTCGCTCAATAGTAACGGGGAGATGTGGAGTGCTTAAGTTCCTGTGCACAGTGAGTGCAATCAATCGTGTATTAACTAAGCAAAAATGTGGCAAGTGGGCAGAAAAGTGAGGTTCCAGGTGAAACTACTGTGGGAGCCTTCCATTAACGCGCGTGCTCAGCTCTTCGTAGTCCGTGTCTAACAGACCCACTCCAAATGTGGAATGAGTTTGCGTTGTGAGACTGTTAGGCAGGGAGGATGCACACGACTGGATCTCCTTCCTTGTGTCATCTTGAAGCAAAGAGCATTAATCTGACAGAATGAAAAGGAAACCTCTGATTTCTAACCATTTTTAAAGATTCTATGAACACCTGCACTTGACGGATTGCATTCGTCAGAGGAGCTACACAAATTGTATGGCATAAATATTTTTGTGTGCATGATTTTTGTTTGGCAGGATCTTATGTGAAATTGAAAGTACCCTTAGAAAGACAACAGCGGTGTTAGTGTAATGTGGACGATGCTGCACGAGAAAAGTTTAAGCGTGTCTTTGTTGGGAAGTCATTGATAAAATTATGAAATCTTAAACAGGAATTCTTTCTGGCTTAGCACATGGAGCAGTGCTAAAATAGTAATATGATTTGTTATGAAATTCTGGATTGCTTTCTAGAGGTAAATTATGAGGATGCTACTGATTATATTTACATAAGATAAAACTTGCTGAGGCAACTGAACTCTTCTCTGTAACACTCAATCCCTTAAGAAAGCTGGAATTAGATCATTTTTGACAACTCACTGAGGCATCTCTCAGGAAAAACTGGAAGAGCTAATGAGGTGACCTAATCAAAATGCTATTATGAATAGGACTTATGCTGAATTGTCTGAACTAGTTGTTTTCTTTCTAATTTCGTTTCTGTTATATTGTCCACATTATTAAAGTCCTGCCATTTATATTTTCCTAAGGATCATTTATTAAAATAAAAACTAAAGAGATGGTATGAGGCTATAAGACAACAATAATGATGAATAGTAGTTAATAGTTATTTAGATCTTTCATCATATCTATACCGCCACATATGGATACATATTTTACATATATATATTTTACATATAATATATAAAATGGACCTATTCTTACAACACTGTGAGAGATTCTTATACCAATATAAAATGAGAGGAAACTGAGTCACAGAACAGTTAGTGACCTTCTTGGGACCACAGCATATGTGAATGTCAACGCCAAGACTAGATTTCGAGGGTCCTGTCCTTCCCCAGGCTTCTTTTCCTCAACTCATACCACTGTGTTTTCTACAACCAATGACTATCTTGTACACAAGTGACCATGGTCAGAGGAGCATCTTTCTCTGTCCCCTGCCACCCACCACCCAATAGGCAACCCTCCAACCTTGCTCTGCTAGGCCAAATAAGAGGAAGAGGAAGTGTGTTCCTGGTATCTTAAGGAGTCGGGGCAAATATTTCCATAACCCTGTTTCCCGCGTTGCTCAGGGTCTGTGTATTCTTTGCACTTGGGTATCATATCCTGTGGGTTGCAAAGGCTTTGCTGGGCCAAGTGGAAATCCAGCTGTCATAAATAATGTCGTGTCTATGGTACGATTCTCTTCTGGTTCTAGACTTTTGTATCAAAACCAAAGTCTGCACATTGGAGATGCCCATACTTTCGTGTGGTGGAAAATACATAATAATGGCACAATTTAAAGCAACTGGGCTCTCACTAGGGGCCACGTTTAACTGTGATTGTGCTAAAAACATCTGAGAGCAGACATGGGGCAGCAAATTCATACCACAGTTTCTGTGTGCTTCTCTCAAGTATGTATGGAAAATTCCTGCCGTCAGGGTCCCAGCCGGAAGCCGCAGCCCCTCACCACTGGGAATGCATAAAGAGGCTTTCATGTCTGCAGAGTCTTCTGAAGCAGCAGCTCTGGCAAAGCTCCAGTAGGACAGGCAGCGCCATGTAAAAGCTAGATGAGTGTGTGTCCGAATCGTTCCTGGCTTCTCCTCCTCTGGATGCTGGTGGAAGGGTTAGTCCTTCTCCCCTTCCTATTTACATTGTCTTCCTAGGTGCCAAGGTCACTCAGTGCCAAGGCTTTAAATAGCATAGATATTGATAAATCTAAGTTCAGTTCTAATCTCTCCTCTGAACACTGCATCTCAAACTTAATGTATCCTTAACAGAACCCCTAACTTCTTCCTGCACCCCCCTTTTCCAGCCTCATCCTCCCTCGGTCTTCCCCATCTTGTCAACGGTACCTGCAGTCATGCAAGCCGAAAATCAGATGTTCTCAAATGTCTTTTATTTATCTGACATGTACATAATATACATAGTACTTACTACTGAACTCAGTCTTAAGTGTACACACACACACAAACACACACGTTTAATCTGTATAGCAATTCTGTAAGGTGGGCATAATTAACATCCTTCTCTGATTGTACAAATGAGGAAGCCCAGAGCAGGTTACCTACTCGTTCAAGTTTACAAAGCTGGTAGGAGGCTGAGCCGGAACATGAACCAGAGAGCTCAGCTCCAGAATCTGGGATCATAAGCACTGCATATAGCTGTCCCTCCTTTTCATCCAGTTGCCATCCAGGCCCATCTGTCCACTCACAGACACTCACATCTGAACACCGACCACCACTCCACTGTCTCCACTTCTATCCAAGCTACCCTCACCACTCCTCCTGCCTGCCGTAGCCACCAGCTGCCTGTGACGGCTTCTGTATCTGAGGCTGGATGTCCATACTCCACCCAGAAGCCAGAGTGATCATTTTAAAGCATAAAGCAGATGATATCTCTTCCTTGTCCACTCGGTTTCCACAGTCTCACATTCACAGTAAAAAGAGTAATATTCAAACCATGCCCTTCCCCTTAGAGGGTCCATGTGGTCCGGGTCCTACCTACCAAGGGCCACTCATCTCCTCGCATCCCATCATCTCATTTTGCTCCAGCAGCACTGGCCTTTCTTCTTTCAAACAAGGAAACTTGCTCTCTTCTCAGGACTTAGCCCCAGCCCTTTCCTCTGCCTAGATCACTCCTCTGCCAGGTCTCTGTGTGGCTGCCTTTTTCTTATCATCTCAGACACAGAGGAGACTCCACGAACCTCTCAGTTATGTGCCCACATCTCCACTGCCAGCAACTTGCCTCCCATTGCTCTGTCTTATTTTCTTCTTGGCATTTAGCAGTATCTGTAATGATCTGTCAGTCTCCTCTCACTGGGGATGGGGACTCTGTCCTTTCTACTTCTATCTCTCCAGTCTCTACACCATATTAGCTCGCCAAATACCTGATGCTTGAGTGAATGAATCATGGTTCTGTCACTTAAAAGCAGTGACCTGAGGCTAAGTATTTAATCAATGGGGGTCTGAGTTTGTTCATCAAAATGGGGAAAATCACACCTATATGTTGGAGAGTTTCTGAGCATATTTGGAAGATTTAAGCAGAAATTAAAATTTTTTCTCAAGACTAGTGTTCATGAATATAATGTATTAAAATTTGGGTCTGATTAATCATTTGTCATATGTGCAAATATTTAGATAGTTTCACATTGATCAAAAGAAGTCTATATCCATCCCAGTTCTGAGATCTAACACAATTACTTATAATTCTAGATTCTATTAATTCTAGAATTAATATCATGTACCAACTATCTGGCTATATACCCCCATATGCGTACACACACACACACATAAATATACATGTATATGTATACACATGCTTGAACCCCATGAAATTACTGATATTTTACTGTTTTGGGCCAAAAACTTTCTCATTTCAGTGGCTTGACCTGATATCTATATCTATCTATTTATCTCTATAAATTTACGTGGACACACACATATGTACACAACTTTGTGAAGCAGGAAAAACAGAATCATGTGATTATTTATCTGAGGGTTTTACAATAAAAAAAATAATTCAGCCAACATATTTAAGGCCTCTAGGTCAAACTAAGCAAGAAAAATGTAGAATATTGGGCCTAAAATTCAATTTCAGTTAAGCGAGCGTACGTATTCCCTTGGATTGAACACTGAACACAGTTCTGAGCTGCCTGTGCAGTGGGGGAAAGTCAGAGAAGCCCACCATATTACAGTCCTGGCTGTCCGCCACAGACCCCACAAACAGTGTTCTTTTTAAATTTTCTCCACGTCTGGATTTGTCAGACCATTCTCTTGATAAAATGTAGACACCAGAAGGGGTGACAGTCAACATATTTAAGCACTAGCATGATGAGAGGCACATGATTGCTATCATGCTGGCATCACGCAGTGGAACAATGGCCCAGGGCAAGGATGAGGACTCAGAGGACCCTCCCTTGTGTGGAACTTGATACTCATCTTGGCCACACGGAAAAACTTCTCCTAGCCTGAAACCCTAATTCAGGCTATGATGTCACACCTCTTTTGAGAGAGATGACATCATTTTAAGCCCATTGCACAGTTAGCAAATAATTGAAGATATCTTGCTTACTCAAGATTGCATGAATAACCTAAAGGCAAGTCAAAATTACCAGGTTTGTAAAGTTTTTTAAAATTTAAATTTGACACATTAAATTAGCTTAAAAATTCATTTATGGATTCCTTTTTGCATTCCTTTAAGGAAGAAACATTAAATATTTGTTCTGTTAAAAGTAAAATAAACACGTAACTTTTTGCAAGAATTTGAGGAAGCGGCTATTAAAAAATGTGCATAACTCCTATTTAGTTACTCAATAGTTTGTAATAACTCTGTTATTAGTCTATAATAACAATTAGCTAAAAATGTTAAAGTCTAAAGCTAAAATGTCTTTTCACTGTAAAAATTCATGAAGTAACACATAAAATTTAGTCCTTTGCCTTAAATGTTGTCAATTTTCCCTATAAAGTATGATTTCAGTTGAAAATAGTAATATTTCATAAAACTTACCACTTATGACTGTGTTTTAGTTTAAGATGTTTTAGTATACATATAGTAATTTATTTGAAAATTATTAACACTGATTCTTTTTAAATTCCAATTTTCTCGTTTCTATTTTGAAAAGGAAAAAAAGATCACATAATGTATGCAAACTAGAAATATATATCTTTTTAAAAAGAAAGTCAATAGAGCAGTATATAGCAAGCACATTTTTCTCAACTGTTTAATATTTCTTCTCTACCAAATATTTTTTCAAGCTATTTGTAAACTGCTAGTAAATAATTAGTGAGGGCGCTTTAGCTAAAGGACTCAGTGTACAGATTTCGCATTTATTAGCTGTAACTTCAAGATCGCCTGTGCTCCAAAGATACCCCAGCACTGGAAAAACTTGCACAAAGTATTAGGAAAACACAAACACCCGAGAAAAGCCGAGAAACAGCCGTAGGTGATAGATAAACGCAGAGCTCCAAAGACCTGGTTTACACCGCTACACCAGAGTCAGACTGTAGGGGAGCTAAGCTTACTCCTGGGGATATTTTGCTTGCAACTATTTGATTAATTAATTTGCTAATTCCAGAGGACATAACTAGTGTACTAAAAATAAAGTTTTTTGAGTGTTTACAACACATATGGGCTATCATTTTCATTCAGAGACATTAGATTTGCTTGTATGGAACTATAAACTGTGAAACAGTTTGGATAACGGAGAAAGTTGCTAATAGCTCATTGTAGCTAATCTCTATCAGCTACTAGATGAAGCAACATCAGCTTCCATGCACAAAAGCCATCAAGCAAGAATTAAATGATGCAGATTGGTAGACATCCTTGATTGGAAATGTGAGGCGCAGATGAGAAATAGTCTATTACAAATGATTCTTTTACCTAAGATCTCTGTAGGATAGTAGCAATCTTCGAAATGATAATGTTTGTCAAAGTACTACTGGCAAATAATAATTATAAAATGCAGTTACTACCCAGACGAGGTTGTAGTCATTGTTGTTGTTTTCTTTTCATTTTACATGATGGTTATAAAGGCTAGCGTGAAATATGGAAGTGGACACATACTTACTTTTATCTACTTTTATCTACTTAGTTGATGATTTTGATCTCCCCATTTTAGAGTTTATTTTGCATACAAGAGAAAAGACAATAAAATGAAAAAAATGAGGATTTATTTCTGGTATATATGGAGTCTTTTAGACCATATATGCTCTCCTTAATGCTTTCTTCCCTTTCTCTCTTTTCACATCTTTAAAGAAAACAATGAAAAGGAAGAAAGAGATAGCTGATTAGTACTTACTATGTGCCTGCCACTGTTTTAAGCAGGTCATGTATATTCATTTAACACAAAATCAGATTCAGACAAATCAGGATTATTAGTGCCACTCGTAACTCAGCAGACGCAAATGTAAATCTTATCCAGAGAAAGAGAATATTGCAATAGGCCTCAAGTTATCTCCATATTTTTTATATACAATGTCCAGTGCTCCATCAAAAATAGCCAGGCATTTGGATCCTGGGCACGGATCTAGCACTGCTCATTAGGCCGTGCTGAGGCGGCATCCCACATAGCAGAGCTAGAGGGACTGACAACCAGAACATACAACTATGTACCGGGGAGCCTTGGGAAGAAGATGAAGCAAAAAAAGATTGGCAACAGATGTTAGCTCAGTTGCCAATCTTTGACAACAACAACAAAAAAAATAGTGAGGCATATGACAGACAAGACAATTTGACCAAATCAGGAGCACTAGCAGGCAATAGATACAGACACTCAAAAGATGTAAATAAAACAGTTAGTTAAATAATATATATAATATATTCAAGAATACTATACAAGGTTGAGAATTTTGAAAGAGATCTACAAACTAGAAAAAGAAAAAAACCCTAAAAATTCTAGAACTGAAAAATATCATAACTGAAGTTAAGAACTTGTTTAGTGGGTTAAGTGACAGAATAAACATAGCTGAAGAAATAAGTAGAAAAATAAAATATTAGAAAATATTGGTCAAAAGAAAATGTCCAAGATGGAGAAAGAGGGACCAAAGGTAAAGAATGAGGGTAGAAATATTCACAGCCTAAGTATACGTGTAATTGAAGTCCCATTAAGAATGGTGAAAGAGAGTGGGACAGAAGCAATATTAAAAGACACTATTAATGGTAATTTTCCAAAATTGTTGAAAGATATCAAGACACACATTTAAAAAACATACAAACTCTCATTGGGATAAACGCAAAGAAAACCACACCTAAGCAATCATGGCATAACTACTGGAAATCAAAGATATAAAGAAAGAATTACAAATAGTGAAAAAAAGAGAACAGATTACTTTTAAAAGAATGATTTCTGACATCAACAGAAATAGTGAAAGTTATAAGACAATGTAATAATGTCTTAAAGTGGAGAAAGAAAATTAACAATCTAGAATTTGGTCCCCAGGAAAAGTGCCCGTAAGAAAAGAAGGTAAAAATCAATCTATTTCAGACCAAAAAAAACCCCCAACCAAATTATCAGTATACTAAAGGAAATCCTATATGCAATCTCAGAGATGCAGGAAGGAATGAAGAGTATATATGACTATATAAACTCATAATAACAATAATTATTGTGGGACTTAAATTATATAAAATTAAATACCTAAAAATAGCATACAATTCAGGAGAGGTACAAAAGTAGGTAAGGCATTCATTCTAAGGTTCTCAGGCTTCCCTCAAAGCGATGAAACTATTAATTTGCATTATACTTTGATTACTTCAGAAATGTATCTGTAACCTCAATAATAACCAGTAAAACAATATAAAAGAATGTAAAAATAATAAGCTAGTGGGAAAGGGGCAATGAGGTAACAAATGTACTCAATCCAAAAGATGGCAAGCAAAGAGATACAAAGAAATATAGAACAGGAAGGACAAATATAATGTGCATAGTAAGTCAGCATATTTAAACTCAAATATGTCACTATTACATTAAATATAAAAGGACTAAGTTCTCCACTGGAAAGACAAATATAATCAGATTGAATGATAAAACAACATTTACTTATTTGCTACTTGTAAAGAGACACATCTAAAACATAAACATGTAGAAAATTGAAAAAACTAAAAGAATGGAAAATGATAAGCCACACAAACACTAACTAGTGGAAAGCCAGTTGTTCAGATTTTAGTATCAAAGTAGAATTGAAGGCAAAAGCGTTAATAGAGAGAGAAAAAACATATATATTTTATTATGACAAAAGTTTCAATGCACCAGGGGTATCTGACTGTTCTAAATTTGTATCTAAATTAAGCATTTCTCAACCTTTTTTCCATTATCATCCTATCCCCTTAGGGAACCTTTTCAGATTTTTTTTAGCTAATCACCTCCCCCCAAGAAATTTTAATACCATATATACTATATATCAGCTTACATACTGAGTCTCTTGGGAGGGCCATAGATAATCATGATATGTAAGGATTTTTTTGAACCAATTATCACCCTCACTGTGAAGGTTTGATCTAGTAAAGCATTAAAATATTAGTTTATTAGTTTAAGTTATATAAAAATGCTGATATTTAACCACTTGATTTATAAAAATGACAATTTCATATTGTTAACACAATATATAAAGTAAAGATGCGAGAACTAAAAGGAAAAATAGGCAAGTCCACAATTATGTGTGAGTTGTTAACATATCTCTTTTAGTAACTGATAGAAGCAGAAAAAAGTCAGTAAAGGTATAGAAGATTTGAATAAGACAATTAACAAATTTTCTAATTGACACAGAGAGAGCAATATGTCTCTATTGCAAACAACCACAGAAAACACGTTCATCTCAAGTGCTTGTGAAACATTTACAGAAGTCGACTGTATTGGTAACACATACAAGCTGCAAGAAATTTCAAAGACCTAAATCACATGCAGTACTTTCTATAACAAAGTACAATTATGCTAGGAAACAATGACAGAAAGATAACTAAAAAATCTCAATATGTTTGAAAATTAATAATTCACTTCAAAATAATCTATGGACCAAAAAGAAATAACAATTGAAATGATTTTGAGCTGATAATGGAAACAATAAATTTGGGGATGCAGCTCAAACTGTTAGAGGGAAATTTATTGCTTTAAATATATATATTCAAAGAGAAGAAAGACTGAAAAAGAATGAGCCAAAAAAAAACCCCAAAACAAGAAAATAGAAAAAAACCTCAGCAAATAAACCTAAAGAAAGGAGAAAGAAGGAAATGATAAAGGACTGAAATTAATAAAAATAGACAAAAAATGCACATAAATAAAGAGGATTTAAAAAGCCGAAAGTTATTTTTTTGAAATATCTAATAAAATTGATAACCCTCCTGGCAAAACTGTTGGAAGAAAAAGAAATGGCACAATAAACTAATAGCAAGAATAAAAAGCGAGACTAATATTAAAACAGGGTATTATGAACAACTTCATGCTAATAAGTTCCAAATTTAGATAAAATAGATAAGACCCAGAAATATACAACTTATCAAAAGTGAAAATAAAAGTAGGAAATCTGAATAGCCCATAAAAATTAGTAGAATTAAAACTATAACTAAAAACTTGCCCACAAAATATTCCAGGGCAGATGGATTTACTTACAATTTCTAACAAATATTTAAAGAAGAAATAACATGAATTTATGTGAATTTCATCAAAGTGGAACCTTGATAAGGCCGTTACCAGAAAGGATAAATTTAGGCTAATCTTTTCATCAACATACTTTCAAAATCCTAAAAATTATTAGCAATCCAGCAAGAAAGTAATAAGGGATTTTAAAAAAAGAGCATAACATATTATGATCAAATTGGGATTATTTCAACACTTCAAGTTTTATTTGACATGATAAAATCAATCAGCATCACAATAGAATAATAGAGAAAAATCATATAATAGATATCAGAAAGAATATTTCATAAATCAAACTTTTATTCATGATAATAATTCTTAGCAAACTAGGAATAGAAGGGAATTCCAAATATTGTAGAGAATATCATACTGAATGATAGAATGTTAAATGCTTTCCTTCTGAGACTGGAAACAATACATTTACCCACTGTTACCTCTTGAAAATCCTAGCTAGTACAATAAGACGGAGTTATCAATATTGAAAAAGAAGATATATAATTGCCAATACTCTTGGATAGCATGATTGCCTACATAGAAAAATCGAAAGACTCTATAGATAAATTATTAGAATTCATAAGTGAGTTTAGCAAGCTTGCTGATAACAAATCGATGTACAATTAATTGCTTTTCTATGTATTAGTAACAAAAAGTTAAAATTGAAATAGAAGAGATAGCATTTAGAACAGCATCAAAATATTAAGTGCTTAGTGACATACCCAGCAAAGAATGTGTAAAATGACCACCAAGCAAGGTAGAAGATATTATTGAGAGAAATTAATAAAGACCTAAATAAGTGGAGACATCTACTATGTTCATGAGCAAGAAGACTCAGGAAAGATGTCAATCTTCTGAAATCCATCAATATCTCAACAATGTTTTATTTTTTAGAGAGGAATCTTAAGTTAATTCTAAAATTTACATGAAAACGTAGAGAATCAAGAATGATCACAATAATCTTGAAGAAGAAGAAACCAGGAGATTTTACCAATGGGTGAAAATATTTGTAACATATATAACAATCAGAGGTATCAAAATATATAAAGAATTCCTATAAATTTATATATATAAATGATTTGATTAGACATTTGACAAAGAAGATATTTACGTAGCCAATATACATATGAAAAAGGGCTCAAATGCATTAATAATCAGGAAAATGCAAAGTAAAACAACACTAAGCTATCACTACGCACGCACTAAATGCCAGCGCATAAGGTCAGTAAGGAAGTGAGCTGCCATGCATTGTTGGTGCTAGCATAAACTACTGGAACCACTTTGAGCAATTTTTGATTTTCTACTGAAGTTGAAAATAAATATCCTCTGTGGCCCAGGAACTTATTCCTAGGTATACGCTCAACAGAAATACACGGACGTGTGCATCAAAGGCTGGGGGAGAATAGTCAGGCCAGCATGACTCATAATAATAAAAACTAGACTCAACACAAATGTGAATAAATTGTTGCATATTCAGATAATTAAATATTATACAATAATGAAAATAGAATACTGCTAGACGCAACACCCTAGTGACTCTGAAGATACAATGGTGAATGAAAGAATGGAGGAGGCGTGACGGGACTTTAGAGGTCCCAATAATGTAATCACGTTCTTTTCTTGGCTTGGGTAATGGTTACACAGAGGTTTACTTATAACAAGTGAACCACTCTGTACATTTATATGTTGGGTATTTTTCTGTACATGGGCTCTAGTTTAGCAGAGAAAGTTAAAAATAACATTAAAAAACTGTGTTGTTCTTAAATGTTCAAAACACCCAACAGCGCTATATGCAAAAACAGTTATAACTCCAGGAAATAATTTTTATAATTTGTAAGCAAATAGTACCAGTTGATACACACGTTTACCATCTTTCATACACTGTTCTAAGCACTTTACAAATACAACTCATTCAATCTTCTCAACAATCTTATGAGGCAGATACTATGAACACCTTC
The DNA here is from genome assembly GCF_021613505.1 of Equus quagga. Taxonomy (NCBI): domain Eukaryota; kingdom Metazoa; phylum Chordata; class Mammalia; order Perissodactyla; family Equidae; genus Equus; species Equus quagga. The sequence goes on from NC_060277.1 coordinate 2,521,488, forward strand.
CCCTTATGAATAAGTAGGGTGAAGCCCAGAGAGATTACATAACCTGCTCAGGGTCATAGAACTCATAAGTGAACCACAAGGAATGGTGCCACATTCTGCACTGTTCAACATTTGCTATACCGCCTCTCAGGGCAAAACTTCTAAAGTTTAAAGTGTCAGATTCATCCATTGTGATTGTATTTAAAATGATACTTTGTTGTTCCTCTATGTATCAGAACCTCTTGTGTATATACATATTGAGTAGATTGCTTTAACATTTTGAAATAGATATTTTGCTTTGCATAAATATTTAAAAAATTCTAACATGCTTAGAATAATTGAAGATGAATTTTAAGCAAAATGCATTTTAAACACATAAGAACAATTAAAAATCATCATAAAAAGCTGGAGTTGAATCCAACTCTGTTAGCTGTATCTTCTCTGGATCTCAATTTTGGTGCCTTGTTTTGGGTTTTCTTTTTTGAATTTTTTTTGCTGAGGAAGATTTGCCCTGAGCTAACATCTGTGCCAGTCTTCCTGTATGTTTTAGTATGTGGGCCTCCAGCACAGCATGGCTGCCAACAGAGTGGTGTAGGTCCACACCCAGGAACTAGGCTCAGGCTGCCAAAACAGAGAGTGTTGAACTTAACCACTAGGCCACCTGGCCTGGCCGAATTTCCGTGCCTTTAAAAGGGGCATAAAAACCCTTCTCCAACAAAGATGTTCTGAAACGAAGGGACTTAACATTTGTGTTACGAGCTAAGTGACTAATCAATTATGAAAACAGATCCATCTGCACAGTAAGTCAATCTTAGAAATTTTCGAACCTAAAGGTACCTCACTTTAAAATTCCATTTTACCGACCTGAAAGTCAAAAGTGCTAAATAACCAGCCAAAACAACTCCTCTTAGTAAGATTGGCATCTGGAAGTTGAATGCAGGGCTTTCGGTTACAAGTTCAGCGCTCCTTGAAAAAAGTTTGATCCTTATTTTTTTCTTCCTGTTTTCCCTTTTCTCTCTGCACATAAAATACACAAACTGAATTTTTAAAAATTGTATATTATTGTCATTTATTCAGTAAATGCATTTGATTTATTTCTTTTCTAAGGATTTGCATTAAAGGAGACATATTTTGATTAGGCTGTGTTCTCCAGCTCGCTGCTTTTTTGTCAGGAATAGAATGTAAAAAGCTTTCACACACATTTGTCTTCAAGTTTGGGAAGCTCTCTGCCCTCCATCCCTCTCTCATGCGGCCACACACAGGCACTTGGGGGCAAGATACTAATGAAAAAGAAAACAATATTTCTCAATTATTTTATTTATAAGCCATTAAATTATTTTTTAATGATTAATGATTTTTTTCATAATTAAAAGAGATTTATGGAGAAGCGTTAGAATGTTGGTTCTGGTCCTTCAAAACTGCTATCACACTCATTTCCACCTGATTTATATTTACCTCTTTTGTTTTATTTTAACTTAAAGACTATTCTTTACTCCAAACACAATAATAAAGGTCTAGAAAAATAGAAAATAAAAAGTACTAAGTAATTAAAATGACTAATACTTACATTTTCCAAATCAAACTAAAAACCAAGTTGAAATTGTTTTCATTTAATTGAAAAAGTAAGAACACTAGTCTTACAGAGATGGAAATATCTCTATCACAAGGAAAACAACTTTTTTCTTAAATTTAATGAAGTTTTCTAAGTCAAGGCATTCTTTAGACCTCTGTCTTCATGGAGCATCTCCTCTTATGAGAATGTGCTAGACTTGTGTGAATGACTGAGTTCTTTCATCTGACTAGACACAGCTGGCAAGTGGCATAAAGAGAAAGGAAAATGAAAGTCTTTTCTTTTCTCCTGAAAAACCAAGAAATGATAGATCACATGCAGACTGAAGCATTAGTTGAACTACATATCTTAGTACAAATAGTGTTTTCTACTGTTTTGTGAATAAATGATATTGTAGTATATTTTAATTTTAAAAGTCTATCTGTGATGTGTGCTTTCCCTACACACTGTTTGGATAAATATAAATGCATATTTAATTAATTTTAAAAATTAAACCAAACTGACCAATGTTAAAACAGAAAACTTAGTTAAAATGTTCTAACCAATAAAATACGTATAGCAAAATATGTATATCCCACCTACGGTGAAAGATCTCAAATAGCTGGGCATGCAACAGGCCAAAAAGTTTTCTCAGACACGTGTAAAGTGGGAGGAACTCCGGGCTTGATCAAGCCCTTTGTTCTGAACATGAGGAACCTGAGCCCAGAGCAACGATGGACCACCATCCATCCCCTCACTCACAGGACTCTGACTCCCAGGCCCGCTGTGCTCCCGGCTGTGTGAGAGGCACATGGGAGCAGCTCAGGGGGACTGAAGGAAGAAGCTAGTGAAGCAATTTGAAGACAAAATAGAACTCTTCTTTTACTTTCTAATTTTCCTCTCAACTTTAAATGTCACACAATAATAGACATTTGTAATTTTTTTCCATGGTATATATAATAATTTTCTGGGAGGAAAGTTGAACAGTTATAAAGTGTGTATATATACACAAAAAGTAAGTTTTATTCCCATCCCACTCTCAAAGTTCTCCCAGAGGTATCCATTATTAAATTTTTCATTCGAATTTCCAGAAATTTTCTATCAGTGTATGTGAATGTATATACGTAGTTATACAAATGTTAATGTAGCTTTTTTTTTTCACTTAATATATCTTGAAAATCATTCCAGATTTGTGCGTGGAGATCTCGTTCATTCCTTTAAAGAACTATGTGATAGTCTATCATATGGATTTAAAGTAACGTATTCAACAACTCACCTATTATTGCGTTCAGGTAGTTTCTGATTTTTTGAATATCACAAATAATGCAAAAAACCCATAATTTGATATGTTCTTAGACTAAGATTTAGTAGGGTCAAAGAATATGTAAAACATTGACCCTTCGGTATCTTTAGATATCAAATTTTGACCAATTCTGGCATATGTTAGCCTCCTTACATCTACACCTGGACGCAAGGAAACACCCGTCACACCAGACTAGCTCTGGGCGCCCCCATCCCAGGCAGACAGAGGCATACTCTTAGAACACAGAGGCTTAAATATCCTTCAGTACTTTTGAGTCATGTACAAACTCCTTTTTTTGTGTGTCTGAAACAGTGGACAGGTAATGATGATTTTCATCACGTAGTAAGGATATTCTCTGTATTTCTTATTTATACGTTAGTTAAGACAATGTAAAGCAAAAAAGGTACTAATAAGAAAACAACCTGAATAGGAATTTTAATGAAAAACTTTATGGAAACTCACCAACCACTAGAAAGGAAAATCTAAAACAAACATTACTCCAAATTTTACGAAAGGAAACTCCATCAAAATCTCATTACCAATCAATTTTTTCCATCATCTCTTTACAAATGCAAGAAAGGGAGGACAGGGAAAAAAGGGAAAAAGGGAGGGAGAAAGGGAGGGAGGAAATGAGGAAGGAAGGAGGGGAGCAAGTTGAAATGTACAACATAAACTTTCTTTACTGGTATATTGGCTAAGGCTATTATTTTCATACTTCTATACTGTATGCAAATAAATGTATAAAACTTTCGTGAAAGGGTTTAGATTTTCAAAGTATTGGGGTATTTATACACTAGTATATTAAGAATTATATATTGCTCAGTAGATTTCTGTGTGTTTTGTGTCATGTTATTTTTAGGTTTATCGGAAACTACAAACCCTGCTCCCTGTTCTCTGTGAGTGAGCTATTAACTGTAAGCCCTCTCCCAGAGGAGATGCCAGCAGGAGTGCTCTGACCCAAGTAGGACCCACCAGTATCTGGATTGGGGGTAACTGAATTGCATCAAATCCCACCCCTAGCATGAGGCAGTCACCCTGTACCAGTGGGGCAAGGTCTCAGAGCAGACACTCAATGGACAACCAATTCGCTAAAAAAGGTTTCTTCTAAGGACACCTCCAACTTAGTTATCAGCATGATTTCAGTTATTCTCTAAAGAAACCAGAACTGGAATTAAAGAAATTTCAAGTGAAAGAATACAGAAAATCTAGGACAGCGATTGGCACTTAGGAGAAAGACACTTGTCGTGTAACACTGAAGTCCCCAGCTGCAATGAACAAAGAGCACGCTCCTTCCCGTCTGAAGGAGGGCTCCAGCCATTGAGTCGCACATCAGCCTCCTACCAGAGAAATGGGGCAAGGATAGGCGACCTTCCCTGGGGAGCAGTGGTCTCCTGGGGAGAAACTCTCCCAAACACAAGGCCTTGTTTTCTTTTTGTTTTCCTTTGGCAGTGAGAATATTTTGGAGGTGAAATCATGTAAACCTGGATAAGAGTAAGCGTAAACTATACAGGGAAATGGTAGAAATAAAGGATGGGAGAGGAGGAAATAGAAAACTAATGGTAATGAGTCAAGAGTAATCTTGTCAGGGTGAAGCACAGAATTTGGAAAGGGAAAAGGCGTCCTAGAAGTATTCCCACAGCCTCATTTTAAAGATGAGGGAACTGAGGCCTCCAAAGTTTAAGAGATTTGCCTCAGCTCACACAGGCCATCTCTGGAAGTTCTGAGCCACTGGGTCAGGTTTCCTGACTCCGAGGGGCGTTTCCCATGACCCCACATTGCATCAATGCCCGTCACAGCTGCGAGCCTTCCTTGCTTGGACCAATGGCTGCTGGCATCTGGGCCTGCTGTCCCCAGATCTCCAAGGACTCCTGCTCTCTCTAACTCCTAGGGGTTCCGAGTTCAATGATGATGGAGCAGACGCCAATGCATTGATTTAATTCACCATCTCAGGCCTGTACAGTAGCTTAATCAACTGACGGAAAAACTTTGGCTCTCTTTAACGTTATATTCTTTAAGAACACTATTCCAAATATATTATTTCAGAAGAATGACAATGCCTTCAACTGATCATATTAAAGATCACAATAATAGAAATAAATATGTATATAGATAGAAAATTCAGTTTTTTTCTTGAATTCCAATTTGCATAAAGTCACCTCTTCTATTTCATTTTTCTTCCCATCACCACCTCCCTCCCCAACTCTCCTTTAGTCCTCCATTTCTCTGCACAGACTCCAGTATTTGTTTCTATGTTCCACCAGATTATAAGTTTCCTGAAGTTGGGAATCATCACTTATCTATCTTTTTATTCACTTCACCTCAACAGGCATAGCCCTTGACACATTGAAAGCACATGGTAATGTTTTCTGAATAAAGGTTTGACACTTTCACATGTATATACAAATGCAATTTTTTAAAAACTCCAATTTGAGAATAAGAATGACTATAAATAGCTTCATCTAAAAAGGATTGTTAGAAATAACCCAATACAACCAGTTTCTTTTACGGATGATGGAACTGAGGTCAAGAGTAAGCAGGTGGCTCAGAGCCACCCCACTGGTTAGAGCGTGGGTGAGGGTGCCCACCCTGTCCCCTGTGTCTGTCTGCTACTCTGGGCAGTGCATTCCATGCAGTCACTTTCCACATATGGATTAAATCACTCAGATACTGAAATGACGAGAAAGGATCAATGCCTTGATTATGCACTAGAACCTTGACACATTGCGCTCTCTGTATTCAAATCTCCAACAATGCCTGGTACGTAGTAGACATTCAATCAGTTTGGGATTCTACATCACTTTTTCCCTTCTCTCCTCCAAATTTCCAGATCAATCACTTTGAAGTTGCTAATATACCAAGTGTGCATCAGCTCACGAATCAAAGTTAGCATGTTGACAATGCCACCTAGCATGCTTGTAGAAGACAATGGTAGGACCCCAAGGCTGCTCCCATGTGAATGATGGAAGTGCTCCCCAAGGCGCATTCTTGGGAGAAATGGGGATGCCCATGGGGATGCTCTGAGAAGAAATGGGGATGCTCAGGGGAATGCTCTGAGAAGAAATAGGGATGCCATCATGGGGAGGTGCTGATAGAGAGGGTCTCATTGCATTTCCAAATGCCAAATTCCTTCTTCCTCAGGCAGGTATGTCTCCTAGCAGAGAGATTCCTACTTGTCTGTAGATTTCTTTGGGATACATGAGTTGAATTCATAGGATGGTGAATTCTTTGGACAAGAATTTCTGTATATCAAGGGCCTCCCGATAAGTTATCTACTTGCCCCAAGTTACCCCCCAAAAGTCACTGTGAGTTGAACCACTTAGAATACCTGTTAGCTTTTACATTAAGACGTCCTGAAGTCTATCCTGATTCTTAATTTTGATGGCTCTCTTTAATATAATGAAGCCTTTTAGTCTTGCTTGGGATTAGTTTACTGCTTAATAAATTCCTTCCAACACTGTTCTGTGAGTCAACAAGCAGCCTCCCCTGTGATTTGAGCCTGGCTAACAACAAATAGAGTTTGGAAGATGGATTGCCAGGCAGAGGCATTTTCCAGGTGGTACATGCCCACTTTGAGGAAGCTTGATCGTTTTATTTTTGCGTCTATTTGAGTAAGACGTCCCTTGGCTGAAAATAACACGTCAACTTTTGGAACGTCCTCATCTGTACCACTGATGTGTTGATTTCTAGGTTATATTTTAGGCTGGACTAACACCAAAAACATGTTTCAAAGACAGATGAAAATGCCAAATTTGAAAATCATTTAAATAATTTACAATATATAAAGTGTAGAGAATTCTCAGCAAACATTTTAACTAGGTATTTATTGAGAACCAACAATGGGTAGCTTTATGTACTGGCACAATTATTTTCCCTACACTGATGTCTGTTCCTGACACATCTTGAATTTTTCTACCCTTCCTCTAAGTAACTTGACTCAAAAAAAGAGTTTTTCCCAGCTAGGTTGCTGACATATAGTCACCACTGATTTTGTCTCATGTTGTCCAGCTGAGTCGGTGCACTCTGAAATCTACAGCTTACACTGTCAGGTAAAAAGCTGTATGAAGAGGATACAGGCTTTGGAGTTGCAACTAGTTAACTTTGGGCTTCTACTTGAGACAAAAAGCGACTTCATTTTAATAGAGAAAATGTCAATCAAGACGTAACTACTGACACCCGTCTTTGTTTTGCCAGCTAGTAATAAAAGATAAAGCAGAGGAAATGGAGGAGCTGCAGCCAGGCTTTTCAACACACAAAGTCCTTGTTTTCCCACTAGGCGCTGCAGAAAAGCATGTCCATTCACTGCACATCCTCTGCATTTCGGAGCTAATATTTTTGCAGTTCTTAACTTGGTACATTACAGTCTCACGCAGTTAATTTTGTTAACCCTTTGAAACGCACTGTTTGACGTCTCGCTTAACACTACTGCTAACAGGACCCAGTTTTTAATGTTTCTATTTCTCAATGTTGAGCATAGAAACCTTTAAAAGAAAATCGAGTAAGAAATTTTAGAAACAAAGTAATGGCTTCAAGTAATCCTGTCTAACTTGCTATTGCATAACTTTAAGAAGGGCAATAAGGAAACGCATGTTAACCATACATTACTGAAACTGCTTCTACAAAATTGATTTTGGATTGGACTGATTTTTAGCAGGGGTCCCCCTCCACACACAATCACAGAGTGCTACCGAAAACAAGAGCAGCCCGGCACGATCTGCCTTCTTCCTGAGGCGTTTAGCGGGTGCGCTGTACGTGAATGCATACGCCTGCCCCCAGGGCAGAGCTTCCTCCAACATTTTCATAGTCGCTCTAGCTAAAGCGCAGAAAGAACAGAATCTACAGATGATTAATTCGTCCCCAGGCTCAATCACTTAAGTCCCTAATTAAATATCTCACTTCGCTTTCAACTATTGTAGGAAAAGATAATCAGCAAATTTGCAGCGCTAATAAAGAAGTTTTTATTTTCCTTTATAAATAATAAGATCTAAACCATTGGTCATCTCACTCAGTGCCTGCATCTCCCCTGTTGACTTCTAAATCCAGAACATTTTTTAAAAATGCAACAAGGTGGTAAAGTGCATTTTCCTCGAGAAGACACTTTTCTCACACACATTCTACAGGTTTTTCTACCTTCAATCTCAGTACCAGCTTCTTCCTCTCTCCCTGCTATTTCTTCCTCTTGAAGTCTGCTATCAACCGACACAACAAACTCAAGGAAAAAACCAACCTCCTTTTTCCCTGCTCCGCAAACCTCACCAATCTCTTTGCCAACATTTTCCCATCCTGCCCCACCAGAAAGAAAAATGACCCAACTCTAAGGTTTACATCGGAGAAGAAATAATGCATTCATTAAAAAAAGAAAGAAAAAAAAGCAGCCCTTCTCAGTGGGGGCTCAAAGGGCAGTGAGAATGCCTGAGTCTCTCCTCAGGCTGGTTGGAAGGAAACGGTTAATTCAGGGTAAGTGATAATGTGTAGTCAGTTCGCCTAGAAAAAGGAAGGAAATTCAAAAGCTGGTTGCTGTAGTAACCATCACAGACCAAAAAATATATATGTCCAGGTTCATTTTAAATAGAACTCCTGCCATCTCTCTGGGATTCTGTTCTCTCAAGAAAAATGAGCTTGCCGCTTAAATTTGTTGTACGTACCTCAACCATTAAACAAGACATTTAACCATAGTGGCAGTTCTGTGACCTTTGAATGCCGTGTAATCTCTGAGAGGTGCTGCTTGCTCATGAAGACTCGTGCTGCGGAATCCAGCAACTTCATCCAGGATTAGGAATATAATTGAAGGAAAAAAAAAGGAAAAAAAACGAAGGAAACACAAAAGCACGCAGAGCGATCGAGAAAGAAGGAAGGTGGAAAGAGAGAGTCTCTCTGGGCGAGTCCACCACTTTTCTCCCAGACAAGCGCTGGGACAGAGCCGAGCTGCTGCAGTGCCCAGACCCACCGACTGGCTGGGGGAGCGGGCGGCCGGCCTGCGCGGCTGGGAGGTGCTGTCAGTTGCCACAGGCAAGGAAAGGCAGAGACCAATCGGCTTCCACTCTGGCAGCTCGCTGGAGTGGAGCCTTTTCTGTTTGTTTCCTCATTTCAAGAGTGACGTCAAAGGGTTTAGTTTTTCCTCTGCATGTGCTATTAATTTTAAAGTGCTGTACTATGGGAAGAATGTGTGTGTGCCTGTGGTTTGCCTGGGCACCCCACTCTCAGGAGAACCCAAGAAACATTTCCTATGTTCAGGAATAAATTTTTAAAATTTAAAAAACCTTGCAGATAGGTGCATCAAAAAACCCCCCCAAAAATAGACAAAAAACTCTGAGCTAAATAATAGCAGCAAGATTTATATTTTTTCCAAATATGAGTGTATGCCCACTTCACAGCTGTTGCTTATTTTTGAACTAATTCATTTCTACCCTTACCTAGAGATGAGTCGTGAATTAATCTTTACAGCCGTGGGTGCAGGATTGCACACATGAGCTGGCGAGCAGTATTATGTGCAGTGAGAAACAGAGAGCACATTTAAGCCACTGGCCCCTGCTTTTCCACCTCTCCTCCAGCTTCTGTGGGGAGCTGTCAGGGTCATTCACGTTGGGGAGGTCCCTCCTGCCCCCACACCGGGTGTGAGAAGCGGGCTTGGGGATGCCGTGCAGGCAGCCTGGGGCTCAGCACGTCCTCTCCCCAAATGTGTGAAGGTGCAGTTGTCTAGGGACACTTCCTCTCCCCGGGCCCAGCTTACCCCTCAATCTCTCCTCCTGCCCTGGAAGTGTCAGTGGTGCCCATCTGTTGTTTCTGCCTCCCCGCACCCTCCCCCTTCTCCCCCTACCCTCCCCCTTCTCCCCCTGTCCCATTCTGCTAACAACTTCTTTTTCTTCTTTGGAAACTTTCCCTCCTCTGTCTATGGAGGCATAGCCTTCCCCACCAACTCCCACTCCCACAACAGAACTAGAGGGGACACATGACCCAGACTGGCCAATCCGATTTCCCCATCGCTCTAGACAGAGGACGGTTCAGGGGAGGCACACACTCAGAAAGGCCAGGGTCCTCCTTCAAATCTTCATAGGGATTCTTTCACAAGGAAGGTGTTTCTCTCTCTGTAAGACCCGACATGCCAGAGGTGAAAGCCTATGGTTGGCGGGGTTCATCTATGATGTCGAAGGCACAGCCGTGAATGAAACAGGATCTGCTTTCGTGTCCAGTACATTTGGGGAAGGGTGAAGACAGGCAATAAAAATAAGTAAATATATAATGTCAGTGGGCAATAAGGGCTTTGAAATAAAGGAAAATGAGGGCATAGAGTAGTGTGCGTGTGTGTGTGTGTATGTGTGTATACATGTGTGTATATATGTATATGTGTGTATGTGTATGTATGCATGTGTGTATGCATGAGTGTGTGTGTATGTATGAGTGTGTGCCTGTGTGTGTGTGTGTATTTGCATATAGAATTGGCAGGATTTCAAGACGTGGGGTGTGAGAGGAGAGGAGAGGAATCAAGGATAACCCCAGGACCCTGGCTTGAGCAGCTAGAATAGAGCTGCCCTTCGCTGATATGGGGAAGATGGAGAAGAGGCTGGCATTGATGTGGCATGGAGCGTGGTTTGGACCATCGTTCAACAGCAAGATGTACTGCTTGCCCACTCTGCACCAGGCACTGTTCTAAGTGCTGGAGTCCAAGAAGAGAAAACACAAACACGAAAGCCTTTGCCCTCACGAAACTTAGATTCTTCTGAGGGGACACAGACCATAACAATAAGCTAAAATTGTTATTGGATGTTTAACAGGGGTAATATTGTAGAGAAAAACTTCTGATGGGGCAGGGCTGCTGGTCAGGAGGGGGCCTGCAATTTTACACTGAGTATCCGGGGAAGGTCTCACTGCAGAGGTGATACCTGAACAAGACTCGAAGTTGACGGGGAAAGAAGATGGGGCAGAGCATCCCAGGCAGGGAGGGTGTCAAGTGCGGAGGCTCTCAGGCAGGAGGGTGGCTGGCAAGCAGTCAGTGATGGCAGCGGGTCTGCATGGGCAGATCATGCATGGCTTTCTAGGACCTGGTAATGACTTTGGCTTTTACTCTGAAAGACAAGGGGGTTTAAGCAGAGGATTGGCAGGATCACTGTGGCAGCTGTGCGGAGGTCAGGGTGGAAGAAGGGAGACCAATAAGGGATATATTGCAATAAAACAAGCCAGAGACCATGGCGTTGTTGACCAGGGTGTTTTTCGTGGAAGTGGCTAGAAGTGCTTGGCTTCTGACTGTATTTTGTTGTTAGAGACAATAGGATTTGTTAAATGAATTGGATGCTAGGTATAAGGGAGGGAGATGAGTGAGAGGAGCCAATAACATCTCCCAGCTGTTGGGTTCCATCAAATGGAAGAATGGAGCTGGCATTGGCCAAGAGAAAATGGGAAGGTCAGGTTTTGTGGGGAAGATGAAGAGTGTGATAGTGACCATGTACATTTACCCCTAAGACATCTACATGGAGATGGTGAGTAGGTAGTGGAAGGTACAAGCCTAGAGTTCAGGAGACAGTTTTGAGCTATTGATATAAATTTATAAGTCATTGTACATGCATGGTACTTAAAACCAGGGGACTGGATGAGATTACCAAGGGAACGAGTACAGATGGAAAAGCCCAGGCAGTCCAAGATTAAGTAGTTGGGAAGATGAGGAAGAACCAGCAAAGGAGATGACAAAGAGCCTCCAAGAGGTAAGAAAAAAACCAAGAGGGTGACATCATGGAAGCCAAATGAAATTTTCAATGATCAGTTCTTTTAAATGAAAGTTAGGTGGAGACTGAGACTTGACCCTTAAATTTAGAATATGTAATCATTTGTGCCCTCGACAAAATCAAGTTAATACAGTATAGAGGGTGAAAGATCTAGAGAGGGGGGATGGGTAAGAATTGGGAGCAGATAGTGTGCGTAGTTCTTTCAAAGTGTTTTCCCCACAGAGAGCAGTGAAATGGGACAGGAGGGAACGTGGGGTCAAGGGACCCTTTTTTTTTTTTCGGTGAGGAAGATCACTGCTAAGCTAACATCTGTGCCAATCTTCCTTCATTTTGTATGTGGGATGCCACCACAGCATGGCTTGATGAGTGTTGCATAGGTCCGTGCCTGGGATCTGAACCTGTGAACTCCGGGCCACCAAAGCAGAGTGTGTGAACTTAACCACTACACCACCAGGCCAGCCCTGGGAACATTTTTAACATGAAAGAAATATCAGCATTTTGTATGTTGATAGAAAAGAGCCAGTTGAGAGGAATAATTAGTGATGCACGGGAGAGAGAGGAAAATTGTTGGAGCACAAATGGAATGCGTGATGGACAGAAGGGTCCTGCAAGGATGTCCACACTTTAATCTCCAGAGTCTGTGAATATCATATACTACATAGCAAAAGAGACTTTGCAGTAATTGAGGTTATGGATCTTAAAAGAGGGAGATTGTCCTGGATCACCTGGGTGTGCTCCATCAAATCACATAAAAGCAGAGAACTTTCTCTGGCTGGAAGCAGAGGAGAGATGCAGCAGCAGAAGAAGTTAGAGAAATTCCAAGTATGGCAAGTGTTTAACACACTGCTCCTGGTTCTGAGATGTGGGACCTATGTTCAAGGACCAGAGAGAAACCACTAGTAGCTAAGGGCTGCCCCCAGCTGACAGCCAGCAGGGAAACAATCACCTTAGTCCTACAGCTGCAAGGAATTGGATTCTGCCAACAACCTGAATGAACTTGGTATGGATTCTTGCCAGAGCCTCGAGAAAGGGACCCAGCCCTGCTGACACCTTGTTTCAGCCTTGTGAGACTCTAAGCAGAGTACCTAGCCAAGCCCACCTACAGATCCATGAGGTGACGGAGTTTGTGTTCACCTGTTACAGCAGCGATGGAACACTGATAGGATGATTGGCTTTAGAAAGCAGCATGGTGATTCATCCACAGACAGAAGAGAAGGCAGAGTAAATGATAGAGGTGCTGCTAGGCGGGTTCTGGTGGTGGCACAAGATTGTGAAAGTTGTCTGTGACTTCTAATTTCTCAGTGAAATAGGAATTAAGAGTTGGCTAAGAGAGAAGATGGGAGAAGTAGTGGAGGTTTGAGGAGAAAGGTGTGAAACAGTCATCCAGGAGAGCAAAGAGCAAGAATTATCAGAGAAGTATAAGCTGATGGCCAAGAGCACTAAGGATCTATTTGAGTTTTGTCCTCATGAGTTAAAGTGATACCAGACAGCACGTTACCTTTACAGGATCTGAGACATCCAAACAGAAATGTCATACGGGCAGTTGCGATGTAATTCTGGAGAGCCAAAGGCAGATGAAATGGTACTGAAATCCACGGGAGGGCACGAAATCATGTAGGGAACAAGAATAGACTCAGGGTCTAAATTCTGGAATCTTCCAATGTATAGATATTGAGAAATTGAAGATGATCCAGCAAAGGAGACCAAAAGGGAGTAACCACAGAAGTAAATACGCAACTAAGATAGTGGTCTCTCAGAAGTCAAGTCCTGACAACAGTCAGTGCTATGGACTGAATTGTGCACCCCCCACCCCAATTCATATGCTGAAGCCCTAACCCGTCAAGTGACTATATTTGAAGACAGGGCCTATGAGGAGACAGCTGAGGTTAAATGAGGTCATAAGCGCTGGACCCTAATCCGATAGGTCTGGTGTCCTTTAAGAAGAAGTGGAGACACCAGAGCTCTCTCTCTGCCATATGAGGATATGGCTGAAAGGCGGCCGTGTGCAAGCCAGGAAGAGGCCTCTCACCAGGCACCAACTCTGCTGGCACTTTGATTTTGGTCTTCTAGTCTGCAGACCTGTGATGAAGTAAATTTCTATTGTTTAAGTTCCCCGAGTATGACATCATTTTGTTATTCAACCCGAATGGACCAATGCAGTCTGTTATGTGAGTCAACGAATTTTCTTTTTTGCCTGTGACCATTTAACTTGGCTTTCTGTTACTTATAACAGGAAGAGTCCTAACAAATTCAATAGACAGTGTCAATGTTTCCTAGAGGCGACTGTCAACCCTCCTCTCCCTGATGTGAATTACTTCACCATAAGCAGCTTGAAAAAAACTTTAAGCGTGTATCTACATCTATCTAATCATTTCCACCAAGCACAGTAATACCCATCCAGGATGACTGTGTTTAAAACACTAACTGGTTTTCTGAGGCACCATCATTTAATACATACTTTGGAGTGTTCTTTGAAACACAACATTTGAATTACCACATTTTCTGTAATTTATTAGTTACAAAAATAATCTAAAAGGAGCCACCTTATTTCAGCCTCTTCCTTTTCTTCCCAAATCCCCTTCTTAAATAGTCCATGACTCATAGAAATGACCACTCTTAGTCACTTTCTTTCCTTTACAATTCAACTCTCTATTTTCTCTATTAACGGAACAGAAAATATGATTCTCCTCTTGCTGCATCTCCAGGATGAGAAATTTCTCAGTGACCTTACAGACGTTAAATTTGTTCAAGAAATACTTATTGAGTATATATTATAGGCAGAATCCTGTGGTGTGTGTTCAACACACTATCGGGATTAACAGAGATCAAAAGAATGTGATCTCTATCTTCACAAGTCACATACACTGCTTCAAGTATAAGACACATATTCTTAGGTTAGTGACATAATAGCGACAAGAGCAAAGATGCAATGAGGGTGCTAAAGGTGGAAAAGGTACAATGGAAATTCAGAGAAAGGGGAGATTCCTTCCCATGGCAGAGTTTGGGAAGCATTTGCATAGTGAGGAGATTTCACTTGTCCTGAACCAGGAAGGCACACATTATGTTGAGGGACTGACCTACACATTAAGTATAAAGACAGTACAGAAAATGGGGAAAGAATAATATGTTGTGACCTCCAACATGGCAGATTAGTGCGAAGTTGTAGAAAGTTGAATCTGGAATTTGGACTTTACTCTCCAGGGAATGAGGGATTACCACAGGTGTGTGAGAAGGGGACAGCAGCAGCAATGGATTCCTATTAGCAGAACAGTCCAGTGCTGGAAACAGACAACCAGCATGTGATTACAATGTGAATACAATGGAATGAGTAATGTGGTGGGGGAAGTTCAGGGGGATTGGGAGTGTACAGGAAAGAAACAAATGCCAGACTTCTAACCCAGCAAAGGCTTCTCCCTGAAGACAATGACATCTGAGATGAGGTCTAAAGGATGAGTAGGAGGCATTCTGGTAAAAATGGAAGATACCTTTTCAGATGAGTAGGAGATGCTCCAATAAAAAGAGGGAGTATAGGGGGAGCGAAGGAGATCCGTGCCAAGATGATAGCTTGCAAGGACAGACAGAAGAGGAGCATGGCTCATTCCAGGGACCAAAGCAAGTTCAGTTTGGCTGGAGTGATAAGAAGTGAAGGCAGGACAGGGCCTTCCAATCATATTTAAAAATTGCGACTGTGTTCCAAGAGAAATGGTGATACAGCAGGCAAGTTTTAAACGATAAAGGCCATGATCAAATTTGTATTTTGAGACATTACTTTGACAGTTGTGTGGAGACCAGGAGAGGGAAGAGTGGCGACAGGAAGACCAGGAGGGAAAGCACGGTGGCTTGGAGTGGGGTGGGTAATGTGGAAGGAGAGCTACGAGCAGATTCCACAGTTGTTAGGAAATGTCATCAGCAGGATTTGGTGATGGATTGAAGGTGAAAGATGACAGATTTACTGTGGGATGAGAATAAGGAATGAGACAGTCAAAGATGACACTCAGGTTTCACACATGACAAATTGGTGCCCCTTATGGAGTTAGGTCTGACAGGAAGAGCATAAGTTCAGTTTTGAACTTAACATTGAAGTGGAGATAGATATGTTGTTATGAAACTCAGCAGAAAAACCTAAGCTGGAAGAACGGCTCTGAGTATCATCATATTGCAAAATAAGCCTTCGGAGCTGATGGAATCATACAAGAAGGGTGCCTAGCATGAGAATAGAAGGGGGTCTGGGAAAAAACCAAAGGCGCACCAGGATTTAAGGGCGAGACCAAGGAAGAGGAGCTAATAAAAATATGGACAAATAGTGGCAACATAAGAAGAAAAGAGAATGTGGTGTCATAGAATCTAAGGAAAATTGTCTTTTGAGATGTAAAACGTAGTCAACAATGTTAAATCTGCTGAGAGAGAAACAGAACGACACCTGTTATAGCTACTAAATAGCTATAGAAACTCAAACATTGATGCAGGTATAAATAAATAGAAAAATAAATCAATAGAACAAAATAAAGTCAAAAGTGAGTCAATGTGTATACAAAAACTCTGTACGGGAAAGGTGGTGTTTTAAATGTGGAGAAGCAATGGACCGCCTAGTAAATGATGTTGGGACAAGTCTGTCATTTGCAAAATACAACAGCCAAACAGGTTAAGCAGCTCCTCCACGTCTCTCACAGCCCTTCTCCCCTGGTGCAAAGCCGCAGGCTCAGCACTCGCCTCACCCCAGTCCTGCATGTGACCCCTGGTACCGGATCCTTCTAGCCTTCCGCATCTACCAACTCCCATTTCTGTCAGTCGATCTACATCTCATACCAGCTTCTCCTTTCCGTTTCGCTATAACCCTATCCGCCAATCTGAATCCTCCTTCCTGTCAGTGATCAGATAGCGAGGCAGTGAGCGCACCCTGATGCTTTGAAAACGGAATTTTCACTTCTTTACAGGAAAGTTATTGGTAAGCATAAAGTAAATAATATTTACCAATGTTTACTGAGTGCCTACTGTGAGCAGGAACTTGTATCATCATCAAGAAAATCCAGTGAGAATGAATTACTTAAAATACAATGAGAAGGAAATATTGGCCCCACTGCAGGACTTTCCTCCTATGCATTGAAAATGCTTTGCCTTTCAAATTATTTTCTTTTTTCCTTCTACCACTCCTGATCTTTCACTCAAACTGTTTCCCAAATCTTTGGAGAACCTGTCTCCAAAGTGCTAATTTAGCTCAGAACCACAGCAAAAAATATCAAAAGGAAAGCAAAAAGCGAGAAACTTCTAAACTCCACCATTTAAAGCTTATCACCAAACATTCTCCATCAGGGAACATTTGTAAATCCCAATTTAGCTTCGCTTACTTCCTTCCTCACTTGTAACTGGACTCTTCCTCAGCTTCCAGCCACCAGGGGTCTTTTCCTGTAGCCCCACCCTGGCCACCTCCATCTAGCCACCTGTGGACACATGTCCTTGAAAGGAGGCCCCTTGGCAGCGTTTCCAGCTCCATTCTTCACTCATTTTCCACCCATTTTCTGATCCATTTTCCCTTCCTCTACTCTCTGCTGCCCAACGTGGGGCTGTCATCGTGTCATCAACAGATCTTCAGAAAGTGTCTATTCTGAACATAGCAGTTATCTGACAACCTCATCTACACTGAAGTTTTTATAGGAGAAGAAAAAGGCTGCGTCATGACTCCTATGGCTAGTTACTTTCAAACTGGAATTTTCCAGTCTAGAGACACACCACGTTATGGATTGAATTGTGTTCCTCCCATAGTCATACTTTGAAGCCCTAACCCCCAGCACCTCAGAACGTGACTGTATTTGGAGACGGGGCCTTTAAAGAGGCAATTAAGTTAAAATGCAGCCACATGGCTGGGCTGGAATCCAATATGACCAGGGTCCTTATAAGAAGAGGAGATTAGGACACAGACAGGTACAGAGAGGAAGCCATGTGAAGACACAGGGAGAAGACATCCATCCAGAAGCCAAGGAGACAGGCTTAAAACCAGCCCTGCTGACATCTCAATCTTGGACTTCCAGGCTCCAGAACTGTGAGGAAATACATTTCAGTTGTTTAAACGCCCCAGTCTGTGGCATTCTGTTATGGCAGCCTGAGCAGACCAACACGCACCGGAGATCGGTCCTAAGCGAAGACTTTGGGGAAAGATGCTTCTTAAGAACACAAGGGGTAAAGGTGCTTGTCTGTAGACTGCTTGCATGTTTCTTTTCGTTATGTCAGTGTGTATTTTCCCATAATTTACATTTTGTTTTTCTTATTGGTCAAATTTTTATACTGCCAAAAGTTTTGCTTTCTGCAATATAGAAATTGTAATTTAAAAGTCCAAATTTATTAAAAATAAGTTGATGGTTAATTACTTTCTTTGCAATGTTATATCAGGATTCCTTTAAATGGCACTTACCCTTAGTGCATTTAAAATAGAGATTCCATTTATAAAAGTTTACTTTTTATGCATTTTAAAAAATGCTTGAATTTTTTGAATTATTATAAAATCGATCAACATTTAGAAAATTATCATTGCAAAAATTCAAATTTATAATAAAAATTAAAATTTGATTGTTAACTTTACAAGATTCCCTAAAATAATAGTAAGCTGCACGAGGACATTTAAAACCTAAATTCCATTTAACAAAAGTTCAGCTCACATGTTACTTTTTAGGA
Organism: Equus quagga; assembly: GCF_021613505.1. Classification (NCBI taxonomy): domain Eukaryota; kingdom Metazoa; phylum Chordata; class Mammalia; order Perissodactyla; family Equidae; genus Equus; species Equus quagga. Next base: position 2,539,699 of record NC_060277.1, read on the forward strand.
GTCTCCTAGTGAGCAGGAAAACATTTCACTGTATTTTAGGGAGGCACGTGGCTTTCTTAACGATTCAGTGATGTCCCACCATTACGTGGTGATTGTTACGAGGTCAATGGACCTAGTGAAACCGAGGTGTAACGCGTCCCCAGCACCCAGCTCGGTACCTGACGTTTAGTAGTCCATCAATATGTAGCTGTTTATTGACTGAATCGATGAATAAACGAGAGAGGGTAGAGAAGTCGTACACAAGTCAAAGGATGTACTTCAGAGAGACTGTAAGGACGTCCTTACATCAGCACGCCTAGTAAGCCAGGAGCAGTGAAAGTGTGCTGGGAGTCCAGATTGTGTGAACCCAGGGGAAAGAAATGGGATACTTTATTGAGTGATCCAGGCATGAGGTCCTTATTTTGCAGAAGGACACAGATTTTGGTGGGCAGGGCAGTAGAAGAGATATTGCACCTAGCATTAAAGAAGAGCTCAGGGAACACTGTCTCAGGCAAGGTTGCAAGCAGCAGGAAATCCCACCGTTATTTATTTGGGGGACCTCAGAAGAGCAATGGAAATACATGCAGAACTGGTACAGTGTGGGTGTGGACAGTAAAATGGGAAGTTTTCTGTGGCAGCAAATCAGATTTATCCCTGAGAAACAGATCCTTGTATTAAAGGAGGGGTCAATCTGTTTACCTCAGATCTCTTAACTCAGTGTCATTAAATGGCTTGAACCCATCACTTAAGAAACAGGACAAGTGTATGCATCTTACAGCTTCATGACTGGCCCTTACCACGCACATTACAGGTCCCTCTGCAAAGACCCCAGGGTGTAGGATGACTTCTCCTCAGACTTACCATCACAGTGGGGTGAACTTGCACATTTATCTGAAGAGAGGGGCAGGGGGAGATGCCTGGTGTGGAACTGCCATGTTGGCTATGACTGATGTGCTATGTCAAAGTTTTAAAAAACATCTGTCAAATTGTGTTCAATAAATCACATGTGATTTAATTTTGTAACATGAAAACTCAAATGTTTAGTATGTGAACATATACACACAGCATTTTAAATGCGTAGGATGACGCTTTCCCTTTATTTATTGAGGCAGACATTTGTTAACAGGAAAATATTCTGGATTCTCAGATTAAAGAGTAGCTAGGGACGTGTTTCAGCAAGAGACTGAAAGCAGGGATGCATTTTTCTCTAGTGGTCAATTTTTCCCTATTACCTCCCATGCCTGCTTGTTGCCAGGCACAAGCCAAGCGTGCGTTTTCTATGCTGCATGATCTCAAATCAATACTGACTTTACCGCCTTCTCCCTGTTGGCTGGAGATGAGAGGAGTACCCATGTCATGCCCGTGCACCGACCAGTGAATAAGCGGCAGGGGCCAGCGCCTTCCTCGTTTCTTAAGAAGCTATAAAATTGATCCAAATATGTCATTCCCAGAATCCAACGCGAACAATGGTAAGCTTTTACTTCTTTCCTTTTCTTCATTCTCTAGACTCCCAGCCTTATTCTCCAAGGCTACGCCAGAACTCTCTCACCCAATTCCACTGAGAGTTAAGAAAGCTAAGTTCCTTCTAGCTGGCCTCTATGATTTATCCTCGAGTTCAGGTCGAATTGCAGCCCAGTGAATTCTGATCATCCCAAGGGGTGCTTCTTCCCTGACTCTCACAGCATCTTCATGAACTTCCTGTTCCTGGGCACAACCCATGTCAACTTCTGTGAATGCGTTCTCATTTCCAGACTCTTCTTTCCTCTCTCTCCTTCTGAAAGCTCTCTTTTCTTCTTAGGGTGACAGCTCTTTCGCTCCTGATTAAATCGTCAGGTTGTCAGACACTCGCTTCTCTTGGTTCTTTCCCTTTCTCCCCAGCTTGGCCTCATTTCTGGTCAGCAACCTGCAAGGTTGTTAGGATCTTCTTATTCAATTTCTGGGAATCCTTGCTTTCTTGTTTATAATCATTCAATTACAAAATAAGTCTCAGGAAAATTCCATCTAATATTGGACAACATTTTGTTTTCTCCCAAAGCAGGGGATAAAATGTAAATTTATGAGAGGGATATTTTCTCATATTTTCGTGGGTGATATTTTGGGTTTAAGAAAAGCCAGAATGCTAAAGATTGCCAAGGCTTCTACATGGAAATAAATGCTTCCATATTTATCATTATTTGCTGTATATTTTGTATTCTTCGTTGTGCAAATCATGGTCCCTGCACGTGATAGGTACCCAGTCAATTATTCAACACCTTTCTCTAACGCTTTCCCTCTGCTACTTCTAAACGCAGCATCAGATTGGATAGCGAGCTTTTTGTATCTGCAGAGAATATGTAACCTTAGCATGTACTGCACTCATCTCCATGGATACCAAATTTCTGTGAATGGCACTTAGAGTGAAAAACTCTATAGGGGAAAGCTGAATTTTGGTCATTCTTTCAGCTCAGGTCCTCTTCCTGACTCTTTTTCTCTCACATTTTCCACCCGAGGCTCTGTATGGTAAGAGTCCTACCACATTTCATGCAATAGAAAACCCTTGTATTCAGACCACAAGACAGCATGCTTGTATCTTTTGAACTGCTCTGTGAGCATCTATCTACCTGTGGAAACCAAAGCTGCTACAGGAAATGGGAGGGCAAAAGCTGAAACCTATTTTTGACAAACTCTAATAAGGATCCCGAACTTCAGGAGCTCAGAAACCTGGAGTTAGGCAAGAACAGGAACTGTAGAGGAGCGGGAATCCTAGAGCAATTTTTACATCTTTAAAAAGCGAAGTTGAAATGATAAGCCTTCACCACCCAAAACAATTGTCAAAGTTCTTCATTTTGGGTTGGAACATCACTAACTTAGTTAGCAAACTCCTGTTTACCACCTTGTGCCACTTAAAGCTCTGATGGCTTGTTACTTTTGTCCTTAAATAATAAAAACAGAAAACACGTTTATTCCTATAGTACAAGGGGATATGTTTATGTGATGTGAAGAGAAACCTGAGTTTACGTTGTACGCAGTCTTCTTTGCAGATGAAATCTTTCAAAACTGTAGTATCCATTAACAAAAAGAGAAGGATCTTTGATAATTAAAAAAAAATGTGAGAAATACTAGTACTTTGCTTATTTGTTTCTTAGTTTACGTGTTCGATTTTAACACCTAGACTTGTTTAAGAGCAACAGACACACTAAAGTTAATTTCTGACGTATTTCCTCTTGCCTATTTGCTAGTTCTGAACTTGAGAAGGGAAAGTAGATCTCAGAGCACTAGGTGAGGAGTCAGATCCGATTCCCCTTGCTCAGAGACTCTGAGGCAAGACACTGAGGGGCTAGAGCATAGGCACTCAAGAGACTAAAGCTGAAGGCGGCCAGGAGATGAGTGCTGCCCATGGCCATCGGGCTGCTGTCAGGTGTGACCTTGAACTTGGTGCAAAGGCTGTAAGTCAGCCCCCATGGCTCTCAGGGTGCAGCCAGTTGGGATATCTTGATGGAACTCTAACGGCTTTCCAGGAAGGAAGGGTGACCAGCTTGGGACTGAGTGTTCTTTAGGGGTGAGTTTGTACAGTGCTAGGGTCAAGACCAGGGTCCAACACCGAAACTGGCCTGAATGATCAGACTTTCTTCTTTTCTCTCACTAAAATACATTCCAAGTTTGGGATACAAAGGATTTTTCTTCGGTTAAAAAGAACTCATCTCCGTATTCAAAAATCACGCTACCAACAGTAACCAATAGCTGCTACTGTGAGAATTGCAAAAATTGCCCCCTGCAGACAGCGGTCAGGATCAAGCCCCCTCCCACGCTGTACGGGTGGTTGTGGGAAACCTGCTTGTTTCTGCCATCCTCTCCGACACTCTGAGGCAAATCGAGTGAGCTCCTCTGCTCCCTTCCTTTCAAGGCAGGCAAAAACAGAGTCCAAACACTTCTTGTTCGGTAGTAGGTTAGTAACAGATATGTCTGAGAGACACACAGGCTTCGTTCCTGATCCGAAATTTAAAGCTGGAAAAAGAGATATTCTCAAAAGATAGCAAAAATACGTAAAGGGAACTGCAGAAGCCATCACTCTGGGGACATCCTGGCTTCAATACCCCAGTAAGCATAAGGGAACATATCGCCACTCTCCCCAGGGATGGGAACACGCTTCAAAAGGAAGAGATTATGAATTGAATGATATCAACTAATTATATCCTGGAAAATGGCTGTCAACTCAGAAAAGACCAATTCAAAGAAACACTCAAAAAAATAGAGTGGGGTAAACAGCATAATATTATTCACTTCAGTGAAAACTTCAGAGCACATTCCACCAACTGAAGATCAACTTAACTTTTCCTTGACTCTTACAAACAGGAGGTGATGCCACAGTTTTCTCCTCTACATTCTCTGCAGCATCATTTGCTTTATTATTATTTTTTTCACAAATTCTTCATTCTTGTACCAATGAGCTTTTAAGAATCTGCAAGAACAAATTTTCCTCTCTGTTTTTTCCTTTTTCTCCCCGACTCTTTGACCCACTTCTCTGTTCTCCCCACAGTTGGAAAGCAGATGGACTGCAGCAAGGGGCACGGATGAGTTCCTCGGGGGAGGGACCATGTTTCATATTTCTTTGCACACTCCATTGCTTCGTACCATATTTGGCAGATTTAGGTACTCAGAGAGTGCTTGTGAAAAGATTGAAGGTGTGGGCTGAGAAATGCACGAGTGAATAACCACGTTTATGTTATCCTCGTAGTGTCAGCTACAGGGAAAGGACGCACTGCCTTGATGTTCATTATAATTCTCCTGCTAACACCTGAAGGGGGCAGGTCAGCTGGGCTGTGTCAAGGTGAAAAGAAGGGACTGGCATTTGAGAGCCTGTCCTTGCTGGTGTCCTCATCTACGATCATAGTTAGTACCCTAAAGACTCTAAGAAAGTACCATTATCTACCCGTATCTGCCTTTCACAGAGAAGCAGATGAAGCCCTGCAGAGAACACTAAACTGCAAATCCACGTGGCCGGGAGCTAGGATTTAACGCAAGTGCTACTTTCTCCAAACAGCATACCTTTTCCTTCATTTTCCCTCTAAACACAAAAGCAAAGCATAAAGATTGTCACTGACAAATCAGGCTGTAAAACTATTTAAAATTCTTGAACTTTAAGTGGCCCCTACCAATGCATTAATTATGTATTGAGCACTCACTGTGTACAAGGTACGTTTGAAATACAAAGGGGCACAAGAAGCTGAATTCCTATGACCCTGTACTACGGACGACTGAGGCCTGATGTCAATCAAGGATCTGGATAACACAACATTCCGTGTACTCCAGAAACTATCAAGACGATCAAGGAACTTCAAACATCTTTTAAAGTAGTCAAAAATAATCTCTCCTGAGGCTAATGCTAATTTTCTGTCATTAGTAAAAATTAGGTTCAGTGCCAAAATATTGTCTTTATAAATGCAATAATCATTAAGCTAAATTTGTAGCCAAATAATCTTCTGATGTTAAAAATGCCATTAAAACTGATTAACTTTTTTTCAGAAGATTTATAAAAAGCTTACCAATCATCTGAAAGCCTGGCCCAATCACCAGCGGGACTTGGATGCTGATGTTTCCCAGCTTTCTTCTTACTCAGAATCCAATCGGGATTAGACAATCAGGATTACAGAATTTTGAGAAATGGTGTCCTGTTGGCCATTTGTTCTAGCTCTGCCACAGAGCAGCCATGGAAATATGGAAAATCAGGATCAGGGTGATTTCTCAGAACACAATCTCCACAAATGTTTGACAACACATGAAAGGGGATGTTTGTCAGGGGTCCTACCCGTCTAGAACTCAGTCTGTCATTCTGAGAGATGGCACACTCATCTACGTATGCAGCACTTCTGGACAGAGTTTCGCCCTGGATCCCTGCCTTCTTTCCTCCGTTTTGCCCTGAGTCTCCCTTGAAGCTCCCCTTTCTCTACCTGGATGGGAACAGGCTGCAGGCTGTTTGGCAGCTAAGCCTACAGACCAGGCACGAGCTAATGACAGGACCAGAGGCCTCAGCCCTCATTAAGCGGGTACACAGGGCACACAGGGCCCACAGGCCCCTAGTTCTGGGGGAAGCACACATCTAGGTACTGGTCAGGCAGAGAACAGTCGAACCAGACACAGTGGGCTGAGCAGGTCCTGGAGGTGGAAATGGAACACATCAGATGCTCTTCACAAAGAAAATGTACTCCCCACAACTGTGACCCATCCAGGCCCCTAGGTGGTGGGCTGCTCAGCCATGGAGAGTGCCTTCCAGAGCAAACGGCTCTTCCTCAACTTTGTCCACATGGGTGGTGGCCCAGGCCAGCCAAGGGAGCAGAGGTGACAGGAAAATCCATTCCAGAGCCTTAGTGGGCCACCAACAGAGAAAGCCAGATGCCAAGCTACTAACCGTCAGGGTCCAGCCAAGCCTTCCTGACAGGGCATGCACAAGGCAGACGTTGTTCTCAGGCAGACCTCGCATCAGGAGAAAAATTCTACAGCATCAAGGCCAGACCCTCTCCCTTGTTGAGAGGTCCTACTGCTGCATGTGTGTCCACTCTGGGCCTGGGAACCATATCCCGCTCTGTTCTGTAAAGCAAAAGTCCCAGGGAGACAGAAGGAAACAAAGTTTTCACGATTTATTCTTCTCAACTTCTGTTTTTTCATGGGAAGTATGCATTGCTTTGCAATAAGAATAATAAAAAAGAAAGTCTAGAAGGAATGAATTTGCTTCACCATTTCACATAAAATATTATTATAATAAATGAGCTTAAAGATATTAAATATGATGTGTGTGTTCTATTGAGTGCTGGGGGAAGTGGTACAATTTAATTGGGGATTTCCTGTGCTGTCTGGAGCTGAGAATAAGGGGCAGTATTGTGGCCTCCCCGCCCCCATTTCCCTTTCCCCCAGAACCTAATATATCAATCAAATAAAATTAGAGTAATTGTGAAGTCGACTGAAGACAGCAGGCTTCTTCCTCTAAATTTTTCCGATGAAATCCAAGCGCCATTATAAAGCAAATAAATTTATCTATTCACTGAAATTAAATGAATATCATCACTGCAACTTTAAGGAACTCAGATAATTCAAGATTCAGATCCCTCAAAAGACAAATGAATTCTCAGAGAATAACCACAGGCCTTGATTACAAGTGATGGCTGTTTCCTTCCACGGTAACTCTGTGACTCCCAGGCACACGTCATTGCTCTTTCCGATGACTCCCGCTCCCACCCCAGAGCTCAGCCCAGCTCACCTGCTCCCTACCTCCGAGAGCAGTGGTTGGTAACGGTGTGGCCACCAGCCAGGCTTGCAGAGGACTGTTCCTTTAAGATCAGAGGGGAGAGAGTGGAACCCTAGAGGGGCTGTGGGTGCATCTCTCTCTTAAGTCTATAGTAAGCTCCACGCAGCCAGCTCCCCTCCTCTAGCTGGGCAGGGACAACTTCAAGATGGTGGCGAGACCTTTAGAAGGTCAAGCGGTAAATGCGAGTGGAGGAGATGATGCCGTCAGGGGGCTCAATCCTCCTGCAGAGGAGGGAGACAGAGCAGCGTGGGGAGGACGCCAAGCCACAACCAAGTCGCCTGAGGTTGGGATGAACTTATGGTGTCTACAGCCCGAGGGGAACAGCCAGGGAGGTTGGGGACCTCTAGTTGTATGTTCATCCCGAATTTCCATTGAGTGATTTCAGATTACAAAATATTTGATCCATTATTCAGTTAAGTTTGTTCTAAGAATCAGAAATCCCTTAAGTGCTAGAATGAATCCCACGGAAGCCATGCCGTGCACCTCACAACAAAGCTGCAGGTGCTGGGGCTCCGCTGGCCACAGAAGAAGACAGACCGGCAGCCGCTCGATGCAGAGCACCGTATCACCTAGCTTGTGGCTTTCAATATGACTTAAGAGTATTTTAAAATAATAATGTACTTTTTCCTGTGCTTTTCTCTTTCACTATTCAGTGCACGTAAGGCACTTTTAAAAATGCTTGTTTTTTCTTAGAACACTACTGAGATAGTGTCGTTTTCTGAAATAAATAAAATGACATAAAGCTTTACAAAACCTGATGTTCTTTCTGTTTTCTGATGACTGCTCTAAACAGACGCCCCTTGTGAACAATTTAAGTGTGGAAGAATTAGTGGCTAGTAACTGCCAAACGATCTACTGATAGTACTAATTTTAGGAGAGTTTGTAATTAGTGCTAACCAGTTGCTGAGGGATTTCCAACCTGTGATGCCCTTTGGATCAGCTCGGTTAACAAGAAATGGTCTTGACGTCCCTGCCAGACATATGAGCTGGTAGGAATTGCATTCCCGCTCTGTGGCGAAGAACTTTATCTGAATTCATTCCTCCCTGTGACATGAGCCTCACCAGGCCCACAAGACGAAGCAGAAATGGGAGACACACAGGCTATGGCACTGACTGATCCCACGGCTGGCTGGTAGTGTCAGAGCAGGACGCCAGTGCAGGTGCGGCTGGCCACAAAGTCCGTGCCGCCTCCCCTTAGGCCGCAGCTCTGGCGTATGAAGGACGGAAAGGGAAGTTAAAGCACCGAAGGTCGAGCCATGTGACAGCAGAAGTGTGCCTGTTCTAGCAGGTCCCCTTCAGGACAGTCAGTGTGCACCCCGTGAAGCTGCACTCGATTGTCTAAGGACACCCTGGTCCAGCCTGGCCGGGATGGCTTAGATCTGCTGAGACCCGCTCTTCCTGCAACCTGTCACTGGAAGCTTTCTCCTTTCTCTTTTTCCTCTTAAGTTTCACCTCACATGCGTCGAGATGCAGCTAATCCAGAAAGATGACATCTCTGTTCTTTCTCACATCTGATTGTTTCAGTCTATCATTTCAAAATCTTTGTAATCTTCTCTAAGTCCCATTTCACATCCTAAATGGCTAATACCCAGGTTACCTAATCGATATACTGAAATGTATCCAGCTTGTTCTTTCAGATACAAATTAATGGTGGAATTAGAATCGAGTAGGCTTCCTTGTGTTTCTACACCGCAGTTACTCGATTAAAATTTAAACCTGGGGTCGTCGTGCACAGCATAGTGACTATGGCTAATAACACTGGATTGTACAATTGAAAGTTGCTAAGATCTTAAAAGTTCTCATGATGCAAAAAATTTGTAACTATGTGTGGTGATGAATATTAAGGAAACTTTCTGTGGTAATCATTTCACAATATACACATATATCAAATCGTTACATTATACTCCTAAAAACAACACAATGTTTGTATGTCAATTATATCTCAATTAAAAAAACTTAAATCTACCTCTTTATTAAGTTGGCCTCTTTGATGAGAGTTCAGTAAGGGTTTGCTAAATGAAAGAATGAAAGTCTATCAGGAAAGCATCATGTTCAGGCTGAAATGACGATCTGAAAGAATCGTGCACTGATATCTACCAAATTCTGCAAAATCTTTTTTTGCCCTTGGAGGAAACAGAAGCATCCATCGCCCTAAACCATTTTAATTTCATAAAATAGATAAGGACAAGAAATTTTTGCATATTCTGACAGATCTGTGAAAATGCAATTTTTGAACTTTTGCTACCAGACCAGCTTTTGCTGAAAACGTCTTCACGGTCTCCAGTCTTCACGTGCTTCTCGGTGCAGTCAGGCACAGAACAACTTTCCCCTGAAAACCAAAGCGCTTCCCCAGGAGTGTTCTCAGTGATTCTGAAGAACTGCAAAGGCGCATCCTAAACCCTGATGGTTTCACAACTCACCGCCTCCAAGAGCCCCTGCCCCTAATTCCTCCCGGTGAGTTTTTGTTTGTTTTCACTCAGAGGGTTTTCTCAACTGGACTCCATAGCTGACGTCAGCAGAGAGAGAGGCAAAAATAGCCTTAGCGTGTGCCAAGACAGCCTAACCACACACATACAAAATGGAACCCTTCTCCTGGCTTTTAACTCTGGCAACATCAAGCGAGTGACTTGCTGAAGAGTTTATAAAATGATTCTGTTTTGGGTAGGAAGGGTGCTTCAATTATCTTAAGTCTCACCTACATTAGCAAAGAGAGGAAAAAACCAAACAGGCCTTGGTGGTTTTGCTTCTGGCTGCTCCTGGTCATTCATGTAGAACATGTTTTATGAAAATAGCATGGGCAAGAAGGCACCCACAAGCGTGTTTTGAGAAATACGCCACAGAGTATGTACACAACACGACACATAATTACTATGTGGGGAAGTCAAGCTCCCGCTGAGAAGGTTTTGCACTTGCAAGTTCAGGGCCCGGCCCCGTCTCTCCGTCTCTGCTCCCTCCCAACCGCACTTAGGCCCCCGGAGGCCTTCTCCCCTAGCCTCACCCCTTTACTCCTGCGATGTTGTTACAGCATCCACCCCCTAGGCACATCCTTAAGAAATCAGCCAGATGATTCATCCGTTTGCTAATTCAATAACTCTTTACTGAGCCCTGACTCCGTGTGGATCCTACCAAGTGCTGCGTCCACCAAGAATAAGACCCCGCGCGCAGGGAGGCGCTCTGGGACCTCGCGGATCTGAGGGGAAACAGCCGAGCGAGCACAGCGCACGTGAGACCGAGGCAGGAGGGGTCAGGGAGGTGCTTCTCAGTCACAAACTGGGAAAATGAATTTGGACCATGACTGTCATTTCATTATGTCTCCTGTTTGCTTTTTATTTCTCCTCCATAATTAACATTAAAAAAAATTCTGTTTAAGCAGAAAGCCGTTGACTTGCCTTCAGTGCGACACTTCCGAGGATCTGGACTAACTTGTCCTCTGCGGGCAGAGGTGAAGACACGCCACCAAGGGGCAGTCTGTGTGGAGGGGGCTCCGAGAAGAGGGCGGAGGGGGCGATGGAGGACAGGAGCTTCTTGGGAGCCGGCTGCGCCCCAAAATGGTCCCACAGGCGCGTTGGTGGGAAGGTCTGTTCATGTGCCTGACAGCTGAGCTTTATTTAGGGGCATTCAAAATGACCCTTTATAAGGAATTCTTTCCTTTTTGAGATAGATGTATTAGAGAATATGTTTTCAACTTTTGAATCAGTTGCTGAAAAATGTAAAACTTAAGAGGAAACCTCTCTATCATACTGAAGTCTGTGTTAGATCCGGAACACCCAGAACTGGGTGTTGCGTGGTTCCTGCCCTCAGGAGTCGCCAGTGAAGACGGGGAGACAGGCAACAACCCACACACATACATGGCTGGCCTATCCGTGATTAACTCTGATTTGGTCATTTTCCTGCTCCGCATTGTTCTTAATTTCAAGTTTTGATAACAAATTTCTATATGTCATACAAAAAAAGAACGTTTTCTTTAAGAGACATATATGGATAACTTGTTGTACCTTGCACATTTCTTGAGTTATCATTTCTTTCTGAGAAATTCATGATCAATTTCTCAAATTTTCTTGGTGTGGGGTGTGGTGGAGAAGAATCATTCATTTTGGAAATTTGTTTACTAAAATACTGAGAAACTAAGATTGAGAAACTTCGTGTTGGCTTCTTAGCTCATGGCGGCATCTTCTGAAGAGACAAATGAGCCTGGATACACTGATTTGCATTGGAAAAAAATGATTTGACACAGGAGAGAGAAAAGGACAACTCAGGTGCCCTGGAAATAGTAAGACGAAGGACAACAGAAAGAGGGAGAGGATGAGCTGACATAATAGACTTTTATGAATAAAATTGAGATTCCAGTCATTCGTGAGAAAAATTATGCCTACATTTGGCATTGAAACTCATTTTTTTGTTTGTTTTATTTTTTGTTATGCTATGTTATGTTCTTGTGCTACATTTTCTACTGCTAAAATGTTAACATTTGGGGAAGCTGGGTTGAGTACTCAGAGCTCTTTAGATAATTTTTGCAACATTTTTACAAGTCTGAAACTACCTTAAAAAATATGGACAAATAATAAGTTCAGACAGAAACCAGTGGAGTGAAGATTTGAATCTAAATATGTTTGGCCCCAAAACTCTGCATTTTTGACTGCTATACTAGTCTATCTCCACTCCATTTTTTCAAAATAGTGGGTGATTCTATCTCTATCTGTTTTTTAGTAACCATGTTTTCTACCTGGAGCCCTGGTTCAAGGAGACCAAGCTTCTAAATCATGACCTTCAGGTGTTTCTGTGACCGGGCTACCTATTTGGGAATGTCCTACCATCACTTACTTACAAACCTCTTCGGAATTCCTTTCCCCCTTGGACAGAGTGTTAGTTATCTATAACTGTGTATCAGATTTTCCATATATGTATGGAATAACCTTTCATTATCTCTGTGGGTCAGGAATTCAGGAATTGCTTGGCTGGGGGGTTCTGGCTCAGGGTCCCTTGTCCAGCACTGGAGGATCCGCTTTCAAGATAGCTCAACTTACATGGCTGGCAAATTGATGGCAGCTGTTGGCAACAGGTCTCAGTTCCTCTCCAGGTGACCTCTCCCAGGGCTGCTTGGGAGTCTGTATGACATGGAGGCTAGATTCTCCCAAAGGAAGAGATCCATGAGAAAGAAAGCTAGGTGGAAACTATCCATTTTAAGACCTAGTCTAGGAAGTCACATAACATCACTAGTGCCATATTTTATTTGCTAAAAGCAAGTCACTAAGTTGAGTCCATATTCAAATGGAAAGGAAACTATATCCCACCTTATGAAGGGAGGGTGTAATGTCAAAGAATTTGCAGCATTTTTAAAAATCACCTTCTATAGGTTATGGTTAATGACACATATCCCTTACTTCATGCCATGGATATGTCGGGCTATGGATTAATGTTTCTAATTACTGTTCCTTGAAATAATCTGACCCAAGAATTCTTTCCATATTTACACATAGAACTTTGCCAAATCCTCAGAATAAGACTCTTTATTTGAAAGACTAATAACCCAAGCAATACCCACTTAGGACAAGTGGGCATTTGTTGGCTCAGGCAACCCAAGGAAGTGTTGAACTGACCAAATACCGGGACAGGCAGTGATCCAGAGAAATGAGTGGAACCAAGACCCTGTACACTGACAGAACTATCTCTCTATGTCCTCTTTTTGCTCTTCTTGGAGTGTCAATCTCAATCTTTCTCATTTTAGAGCAGTTTTCTGTATGTGGCAGGAACCATGGCTACCTACACCTTCCAAAATTACATTCCACAGCTTCTGCTATGAGAGAGGGTCTTCTCATACTCTGTTTGGTTCCAAGTTCAACACACTAAAGAAGAGCCTGGGTGGTCCACCTTTGGGCCAGAGGAGAGGCAGGACTCTGTCACCTGGAAGCTCCTGCGGGTACCACAAGGTGGCTGTGGAGGAATGAATGGTCAACTTTCAGAGGAAAAGGGTGCCCTGGAAGAGGTGGGTCAGAGAGTGGGGAGAGTGATGGGGAGACAAACATAAAAGTGCTTTAAAGGATTTCTAGAAAAATTACCTATCTTGATAAGAATTAACGCAAAAGGTAGAAATATTTTATTTTCACACATATTCTGCATATCCCATTTAAAATTAAAATAGTGACAGAAAAGTGTTCACATGGAATCCACTCTTTTCTTTTGATAAGCCTCATTTGTATGGATACCTACGGTCGTAATTGGCATTGATGTTAACATATCTTAATTAGAAGAACACGGTCAATGGATATGTTCTGAGTTTTAATTTGAACCCCTGAGCAAGCGCTTGAGAAGTGGTTCTAACCTTTTTCATTTATAAAACATATGGTCCCCCATGGGTCTTTTAGCAATGTAAGAGACACTTTGACCATCTTTTCGTGTGTGACAGGTGGACCACATTTCCCAAAAGGGCAATGAACAAACTGGTAACATCCTGCTTCTAAGAAGTGGAAATGTCAAACTTTTACAAAACAGCAATTCTTCTATTCATTGTGCGTGTGTGTGTGTGTGACAAGGTGGGGCAGAGTACTTGGAGATGTAACTCTAGGTAGCTGTACACACATCGATACACCTATTCCTGTTTGAATTTCAAATAGTCAAAGAGGACAAGTGAGACAGTTTGAGAAAAAAAGTCTATGAATGCTAGGTGCATAAATAAAAGTTTTCAAAGGAACACACACACTCCATGTATGTTATACTTTATAAAATACACTCATACCATGCACTTCTTTATGAAATTATATTTACTTTAGACATTTGGCTGTTGTGCAGGCACTTTCTGCAGCTCCTGTCATGGCCCAGTTCACAAACCTTGCCCCTCTAAGATAGTTCTTTGTCCCTCTTGAAAGGGGTAGTAGCTGTTTTTAAAAATCTCCTTTTTGTCAACTCATCATAGCAATCCACTTTTTCTCACTCCCGGCTCTCAAATGAGCCTCCTAACATCTCCTCTTTCATCCTGGTCTCTCCACAGGCTCGCCAGTGATTCCATGCACGTACAAGGCTTCCAGGTTCGTCCCATTTTGCAATGACACTTCAGCATCCACTTCTGGTCAATGGTTCTGGTAAAGTAATGGTTCTTCCTTAAGCGTGTCTTCTCAGCAGACCTGGCTACTCTGACAGCCCACATGCCAGCTGCTGACTTCCTGGCTCCCTCCTCAGAGTAACTGATGTGTACGAGACAGGCAGAGCTTCTTTCAGCACCTCCCACTCCATTCTGTGGGCCTCCTCCTGCCAACTCCCAGGGGACTTTCTAGCTGCTGATTGCTCTTCCCTCCCCTACACAGGTTTACATTCCTGCCTTTCCCACTTCAACCAGAATCTTAAATAGTAAAGCCATTAATTGATATGAAAGCCAGGAAATAATAGACTAGAAAAGGAGGAACATTAACACATAGCAAAAGTATCCTGAATGCTCCAAACTCTTCAGAAAGGTACCTTTTAGCCTTTGGTCTACACCATTCAGTTTTAGTCCCTGGTGTGGGAAGAGCAAGTCCGCTTTAAGAATGGAGTCAAGGGCCCTAGGTCTAGCTCTCAAATTTCCTTTGTCTTGTCCTCAGCAAAACTGCCTCTTAGAACCTTTGAGACGGTGGAGGGCCTCTTTTCTCCCTCACTGCTGAGACTGGTCTTTCCTCACCAGTGCGAGCAGCCCAAGGCAAATCTATAGCAATTGTGCCGTGTGGACAGTGCGCTGGGAATGCTGGCCCCTCAGCCAGCAGAGAGGCCTCCCGTCCTCAAGATGTGGGCCTTCACCTCACGGAGGAAAGCCTTCCATTCAGCCTGGCACCAGTCCCCACGAATGGCAGCACTCCTACCCAAGTTGTCCCTCAGGTACATTTTCAAGGGCAAGACACAAAGACTCTGCCCGACACTTTAGCTCACATTCAGCTGAATCTGGGGCTTCAGCTGCAGCCTTCTCCACTGACTGCCTGAGGTTGGAGGGTGTCATTACTAACGGTCCTTGACGCACTGAATGTGTTGGGTTGGGGGGACCTTTGCTGGTCACTTCCTGGAATTGTTGGTCAAACTCAAGGAGGTGTTTGAAGCCCCTGAACATTGTGAGGTTGCTGACTGTCAGATCCAGATGCTCGTCTCCAGGTCTGGCTCAGGAATAGAGCCTTATGTTCTGGTGGATATTTAAGATAAATGAAATTGCTCATTCATTCATTGATTCATTCAAAAATCCCACATGGAGTGAATACGGAGGCCTCCCCACTACGCTTACAGAAGAGTTCCGGGGCGTGGAATCACTACACTCAGACCAGCCCTCCCGGGCAGAAGAAGCTCTTCCTGTCAGTCTGACTTCTTCCGCCAGCTCTCTCAGATCAAGGGCTCACTGTGTTCTTCTGGGGTCTTCTGCCCGGAAGTCTGCTCAAGGTCTGAGGTCTCCTCACTGGCAGACCACCTTGATGCCAACAAAGTGCAGTCTTTAAAAACAGTTTGAGAAAAAACTGAGAAGTAACATGGCCAAGAGAGGCCCTTTTCAAAAAATATTTTTGGTCAGGCCAGATACCAAACAGGCTTCCTGCCCAGTCAAATGATAAACCTGCCTCTTTTGCTCTACCCGCCCAGCAAGCCTAAATACAGATCTATCCCTTTGGAAAATCTGGGAACCTTACTGACTTGGGATTGACAGCATGAAATGTAAGCCAGTGTCTTTTCAAAATATAGCCCTGGGTGGTGAAAGCCTTTTTGTGGCCCTATCAAATATAAGACTTTTTAAAATTTTAAGACTTTACACAATGTCGCTTCAGTAAGGTCATTCAAAGTTAGCCTCATCCACTTAACCATCAGTTTTTAACATCCCCTGCTAATATGCGAAAACTTTTCTTTCTAAAACCACCAAATACTCATCAGAGAGATAGTTTAAAAGAAACATGTTCATAGTTATTATCAACAAATCCATTTATGGAACTGTCCAAGACACTTAGATAAAATGAATCAAAGAAAACAATGTGTTTTCATGGTTTCAAGGAGGTTAGAATGCCAGGCTGAAAATACCCACAAGGACATAGAATGTTTGGTCCTCTCTCTTAAGGGGCCTCGGGTTTGGGTTAAAAGGTTGGAACAAGGTCAGAGGAATCCTCCTAAAGCTGTGAGGGTTGAGAATAGCTAGGGTGTTAAGCCTGAGCCAGAATCCCCAGAGAGCTCCAGAAGATGGGACCAGCATGCTGAGCAACCACATAAATAGGCGGGGCTTTCACGGTTCATCTGTGACATGCTGTGTTACCCAAGATGTTACTTCAGTATAGTTTTGAAGAACATTAATAATGATAATAAGTGAAACGTGTAGACTTCAGATCACATGTGTGAGATGCTATTTGAAGTGCCTCCCATATGTACATAATACGAGAACGAAGATGGTGTCAGAGCTTCCGTGGGAAGGAGGCGTCGGACAGAACCTGGGGCACGTGTAGGCTCTGGAGTGTTTGGAAATAGTCAGATATGAAAGGGAGAAACTCAGCCAGTCTGGAATTGTGGTTTTTTGTTACTTCAGGTATGTTCAACTTAATGTCACAACACGATTTTACTTTCATGATGCTAAAGGGTGATCTACTCAGTGGTGTGTGGGTAGCCATGGAATACCGGAGACCCTCTCTAAGACCGTGTTAAGAGACGAAGGACAGCTCTGGATCTTCCGTTAGATGGTTCTTGATGTTGGTAAAGTCTATGGCTAGATAGAGATTTGGGGGGCAAGACCAAGCACTACTATTCAGAAAGTGCAGAAAAAAGACATAATTGGAAGGATAACTGTGTTGTAGGTGTTGCGAGACGGTCCATGTTCCTCAGTGGTTTTCTAGCTTTCACATCAGAACCACCTGGCAGGTGCTTGTTCAGAGAGCATATTTCTAGATCCCTCTTCCAGAGAATCTGATTCAGTCGGCAGGGCATAGGGAGTGGGAACAGGAACATTTTGAACAAGCACACTAGTGGCTCTGATGCAGAAGTTTCAACAAAGACTACACCTTGAGAAATACTTTGAAAGTCTTAGACAAAAGGATAGCAGAGAAAATAGTCAAGAAGAAACTTAAAAAGAAGAAGAAAGACAGGAGAAACACATGATCCAAAGTCAATAGGAGCCCAAATAGGAATTACATTACAAAATCACGCAATTAGTGAGGTATGATAGTGAGAAATTATGACTTCATATTTAGTTTTTGTTTATTCTCTGCCCATTTCCATTAAAACGTCTAGAAGGGAAAGGTAATAGAATAAAACATATTATCTATTTTGAGAGAAGTTATCTAGGGCAAGGGGAAGGAGTGATGGAAAATACATCACCTGTTGCCTGGTATGAATGCCACATGCCTTACGGGACTCCAGAGCTGGTTTTAATTGCTTACTTATAAGTCTACATTCCTAAATGATTTCGTAGCTCCTAGGGACCTGGGGTTCATCTCAGGTGTGTGAGGCTGGCTGAATCGAGCCTGGTAGGGTAAGAAACACATGTGGAAATTCATCCCTACTGATAAAACTGGATGTTTGAGGAGAAGGGAAGTAAGAAAGAATTAACTCTGAGGAAGGCAAATGGGAGAATTTCTGTTTTAAAGCTCTAATTACTGGAAATATTAGATCCAATAATTACATTTAGTGCTCTATAAATGAAGATAAATTATTAGCAATTTTTAAAAAATCAAGTAGTGATAAAAATAATGGGCATAATCATTCTATCACTATTAACTTTCTTTTTAAGGTATCTGTAGCCTTTCAAGCACTGAATCAAATGCACAAAGCCGTTCACTGCATGAGGAGTACATAAAATGAATGCAAATGACTGATTAATGGGAATAAAAGGAGTAACATAATATGCTTAATACATTTTAACTAAGCAAAATATATTATTCCTTATGCTTAATACATGTTTTTAAAATTAACGTCCTCGGTGTCTATTCTGTCACATGTTCTGAGAAGAAGGCTGTTGATATGTAATATTTTTTCAGTGGAGTCTTCTTGGATTATTTCACTAAGACTCACACATCAGGAAATGAATTTCCTTAAGGAGTGCAACCTACCATACTTGATAGAAATGAAGGACCAACTGTATGGAAATATCTTAGAGTGAAAAAAAAATAGACATCAGTCAACTGTTGCCTTTTTAAGCATCGTTTTCCCCTATAATTCAAAATTCCTTTTCTGCTTCTCTGACCCACGGGCTGCTGAGCTGCCACAAGAGCCGTAATCATGGGCAGCACGAGGCGGCCCCAGGCAGAGCTGCTGAGGAGCCCGGCCTCGGCCCCTCTGCACGGGAGGTTAGTAGAGATTTCATTGGAAAGCCAATTACTGGTGAAAGAGAGGCGGATGTGAAGGGCAAAGATCACAGGACCTGGAAATAGTAATCATTGCTGTCACGGCTTCTAATTTAAATAGCAAATGCTCAGAAAAATAAAAAACAAACAATAAAAAGCACCACCAATAAAACAAACATGATGGGAAAGTCCGAGATGACCTGCATCGTGCGTCGTTATTCTTTTAAAAAATCTTGTATGTAAATGAAGTAAATGAAAAGGCCTAGGGTGACAGTGCTGGACATCCATAGTTTCTGATAGAACAGACAGAGTGAAGTTGTGTGGGAGTTAAAGACACCAAAATGTGCCCACCACTGATTTGAAATAACCGAGCGGAAGGGTTGGGCATGGTTTGGGGGTACAGAGAATAATACTCCAGGGTCCACTTACTCTCAACCTATTTGCAAAACCTACCATTAGTGGCAAGTGGCAGGGGCAGGGGGTGGGCTGGAGCGATGTGAAGACTTCTCCCTTAACAGCACATTGGCAACTAATGTTATGTAATTTCCTTGTACTGACCACAGAATAGCTGGTCATTATAGCTGTTAGGTACTATGCATTGTTGTTGTCATGTAATATCATACACAATAGAGTGTACCACAAATATTGCAATGAAACTTTAAACAGTAAAACCCTAGGAAAACACTATGATTTACAGAGCAATAGTTCAACAGGAAGGAAATGTGTGACTTTCTATGGGCATTTACGGTAAGTGGGGGAAAATAAGGATGATTGGGGTATTTGAAACATGCCTTTGAGTAGGAAATTTCAAAATAAAGAATAATGAAGAGAAATACCATACACTAACATTTTTAACCATTTCAGGCGAAAGTACTGACTTATATCAGTAATTTTATTTAGTTCGAGGTAAAAGTATGAATTATGTGAAGGTTTCCTGTCGTATTTCCCATCTTCCTTAATGTCTGAAATATCCGGGCTATATGAACAGCGTCCTCAACATACACAGATTGAAATTTCCCTTCTGAGCAGGGACTGAAAAGCTAAGCCTGACAATTATCTTGATATCCTATCTGTTTCAGAATATTGGCAACTTAAGTTTTAGAAGGCTTAAATCAAAAGATTGAATAAGAAACGCTATGATGCCAAGAATTCCTGGATTGTTTCTCCTGAACCCCCAGACACAATGCCTACTGTTTGCTCCTTGCTGCCTCTGTATAACCATTATACCTACAATTTCTCCTTTTTCCTTATTAAAATGCCAATATACTTGGAAAGGAACACACTATGCCTTATTAGCCAATAATGCACAAGCTGAATTCATATGATCTTTTCTTCTCTGACAATTAATCAAAAGTGAGTTTGCTAGGAAACAAGATGGTGAGGTTGGCTCTAAGAGGAAAGAGAAAAGTTCACTTATTGACTTTATTCTGTGCAAGTAGAATGATGTATCTATATAGTACAATGCTACATACATCATTTCATTTAGTCCTCACTTAAGTGGCTTGATGTAGGTAGTTTCTCCATTTTATAAAGGAGAAAATTAAGATTCAGAGAGGTAAATCTAATTGTTGAAGTTCACAAGTGGTAGAGATTCAAGCCAAAAGATGTGTGACTACAAAGGCTTTGATTGTTTAAGGAGTACTGAAATCTGAAGGCTGGAGGCCTTCAAGTCCACTGGAGTCCAGCAAAGCTGACCCTGCCACTCACCCTCAAAACTGGACCGAGAGCTGGTCTCCGATTCCCTGACTCCCGGCCGAGGATTCTCTCCCAGAGACCACACAGAAGGCTCTTATGCAACAATCAGATCAGGCCTTGGCTGTTTTGCCCAGAAGCCTAAGCCAGTCTCCATGAGTCAAGCCAAAGCTTTTATTCTGGTCTGGGCAACCAGAGATAAGAGTCCACCTGTGCAATACCCCTTCTGGAAATGGTAGGGGAAAGAAGCAACAGGAATTTGGCTCCCTCTTCAAAGGCCTTTTAAAAGGCACCAATTAATTCTTCAAGGCAATTGCTCTTACCTGCGGAGTTGAGACACAGGGGTGTGTGGTGTACTTGTGAGAGGCATGGTGTGGACAGTGAGTCCTCATAATCATGGGTCACAGTCCTGAAAAGGGCCATAGTTGGAAAGACCATAAAAATCTCACCAAGAGCAGGTGGAAGAAGAATTAGGGTTGAAACATTTTAAACAAGTTATTGCATTTAAGTCAAAACAGTAGAAAGTTTAGAAAATATCCACTTTTGATTTATGGATGGTACAAATCTTCTCCAAAATGTGTTCCCATAAATCAACTTCTTCAACCCATCCAGTGTTACCAAACCATCTCATCAGATTTGGTTTTTGTAAAGATCAAATGCAGGGTAAACAAAGAGGTTTTCTTCTAAGCTGAACAATTTTCATAATTGTCTTTGGAGCCAACTCTCTATTCCAGTTCAAGTGATGTGAGATGCAAGTAATTTTTCCGTGAACGTCACATTCCCAGGAATCCTACATAAATTTCCAGTTCAATGGTAACCTATACTTCTTTCATCCTTCTGATTCCAAGGAAGCCGACAGAGCAGTGTGACACCTTTGCCATTTTTTCTAATGGGGTCTTAGATTGCTCTTATGAATTTGTAGAAGATCATTGTATTTTAAATATAGTAATTATGGTATGTGACATTTGTGTAGATATTCTTTCTCAGTTATCTTTAACATTGGTTATTTTAATGTAATAAATAAGATGTTTTATAATTTCTCTAATGATTTTTAAGCTAAGAAAGTCATTCCTACCCAGAAATAAGCTAAACATTGATCTGGAGATTTCTAGACATAAATCTGTACATAATCTTCTGGATTTTTTTGTGTGATTATTTTTTTATAGCATTTCATTCTTATACGCTGCTGGAATTTATTTTGCATTTGGAGTAAAGTGATGATATAAAGTGATTTTTGAACAAATAATATTGTTCAAAACAACTTTTTTTAAACAACATTTACTGAATAATTGACTCAACTTGCACAATGATTTGCGAGGTCATCTTTTATTATATCATATCTTTATAACTCACATTTGTTGAGAGTTTGTATATGCCAGACAATATTCACAGTACTTTAGATACTGTAGTGGTCAGTTGTGTGTGTCAGCTTAGCTGGCCACGGTGCTCAGATATGTGAGCAAACATTGCTCTGGATGTTTTGTGAGGGTGTTTTAGAATTAGATTGATTTAAATTGGTGGACTTTGAGTAAAGCAGATTCTCCTCCCTACTATGGATGGGCCTCCTCTAGTCAGTTGAAGGCTTGATTAGGACAAAAGACTGACCTCCCATGAGCAAGAGGGAATTCAGCCAGCTGATGGTCTTCCACTGTGAACTGCAGCATGGGCTCTTCCCTGGGTCTCCAGCCTGCTCACGCACCCTGCCTGTCCCCACACTCACATGAGCCACTTCCTTAAAATAAAATAAATTCCTCTCTCTCTCTATAAATATATTTAAAATATAATATTATATATTATTTACTACATATTACATAACATACAATATTTTTATATATTATATATGTCCATATACACATATGTCCATATGTACACACACACACACACGTGTGTATATATATATATATACATCCTATCTGTTCTGTTTCTCTGGGGAATTGTGACTAACACATATGGGTAAAGTCATTTGCTTGTCACAACCCCACCAAGGAGCAGATATATTTTTACTATCTTTATGTTATAGATGAGGACACTGAGCATGGGAAGCTTAAATAGCTTGTCCAATATCATTTTATCAGTAGGTGGTAGGGTGGAGATTCAAACTCATTGCCTACAATATTAATAATGCAGATGTACCTTTTCCGATCAATGAAACTAACTTTTAAAACTTATTTTATTTTCTTTAAAAAACAAAATAAGGAGAATGATGTCAGCATCGTGGCTGAGTGAGTGCTTCCCTCAGTCTGTCCCCTCTAAGATACTATGAAAAGGACATTCATAAACCAACAGAGGACATTTGCACAACACAATAGATGTCTGAGAGATCCGTGCAGTCATACGTCTGAAGGTGGGGGTGCTGGAACCCCCAGGAGGCAAGGGAAGGAGGTAAGTGGACCCCCTCTCCCTCCCCAGTCGCAGTGATCTCGGGCACAGGACCTCATGTGGCAGCCAGCATGAGACTCTGACAGGAGAAGAGGAACAGGCAGCTCTGCACAGGAATGCTTTCACTCTTGGAGTTGCATCCCAGCCCGTGAGAACACTCCACACCAGGGGGCTAAGCTACTGTGGGGGTGCCCTCACCAAGCTGGGCAGCCCAGGTGGACAGACAGGGAGCGCAGAGCAGGAGTATGGGTGGGAAAGAAGGTGCACCCTGCCCCTGACCACGCCTGGTGCATCAGCTGGGCTAGTCAGCCAGGGAAGGGGATCTGCCAGAGTCCCACGTGTGTGAAGCCATGACAGTCAGACACAGAGTCCTATCGGCACAGCTTCCAATGGACAGGCACAATGGCCAGGGGTCATGGTGGGCTCAGAAAATACAGCTCCTGCTCCCCCACAGTGGTGGCAGGTGTAATCTGCGACTAGATATGACCACTATGCGACTGCAAAAGTCCACAACATCAAACAGCATGAAAAAATATATTAGCACTCCAGACCAGAAAGAAAATGGCAAGTACCCAGAAACCAATCCTGAAGTCACAGAAAGTTACAATCTTTTTTTTCTATGGTTTTTTTTTTTGGTGAGGAAGTTTGGCCCTGAGCTAACATCTGTTGCCAATCTTCTCTGTTTTTTTTTTTCTCACCAAAGCCCCAGTACATCATTGTATATCCTTGTTGCAAATCATTCTAGTTCCCCCATGTGGGATACTGCCGCAGCATGCCTTGATGAGCAGCGTGTAGGTCTGTGCCCCAGATCCGAATCAGCAAACCTCAGGCAGCCAAATAGGAGCATGGGAATTTAAATACTTGACCTCAGGGCTGGCCCCAGAAATTTACAATCTAAATGACAGAGAATGCAAAAGAGTTCTCAAAAAGAAAATAAACAAGTTACAAGAAAACTCAGAAAGACAGTTCAATGAACTCAGGAATAAAATTAGTGAGCAGAGAGAATTCTTCACAAAAAAGACTGAAACTATAAAAAAAATCCAATTGGGAATGTTAAAGATGAAAAATGCAATGAGTGAGATAAAAGAAAAAATTTGGAGTCCTTAAAAATAGAGCTGATATTTTGGAGGACAGAATTAGTAATATAGACAACAGAAATATAGAAATGCTTCAGATGGAAGAGGAGAGAGCTCTAGGACTGAAAAGAAATGAGGAAATTCTCTGAGAAATATCTGACTCAATCAGGAAATGCAGCATAATGATTGTAGGTATTCCAGAGTGAGAAGAGAGGGAGAAAGGAGCAGAGAGCTTGTTCAAAGAAATAATAGCTGAGGCCTTCCCAAACCTGGGGAAGGACCTGGTGTTACATGTAAATGAAGCTAAAAGAACTCTTAGCTACATCAATGTAAAAAGACCTGCAAGGTATATATTAGAAAAACTGGCAAAAGTCAATGACAAAGAAAAAATATTAAGGGCAGCAAGGCAGAAGAAAATAACCTACAAAGGAACCCCAGTAGGCTTTCAGCAGATTTCTCAGCAGAAACCTCACAGCCTAGAAGAGAGTGGAATGATATATTCAAAACACTGAAAGGCAAATCTTTCAGCCAAGAATACTCTATCCAGAGAAACTATCCTTCAGATTAGATGGAGAAATAAAAATTTTCCCAGATAAATGGAAGCTGAGGGAGTTCATCACCACAATACCCCTCCTATAAGAAATGATCAAGAAGGCCTTCACACCTAAAAAAAAAAAGAACAGGTTTACAAAGCCTTGAGCAAGGAGATAAATAGACAGACAAAATCAGAAAATTTTAGCTCTCTTTCAGAACAGGTTAGCAAACATTTACTTATAACATTAAGATAAAGGGAAGGGAAGCATCAAAAATAACTATAATCACTTCATTTTAATCACAAACTCACAACACAAAACAATAAATTGTGACAACAATAACTTAGATGGGGAAGAGGAAAAGGATGGAATTTACTTAGGCTAAGGAGATAATAGGCTATCAGAAAATTGACTTTCTCATCTATGAGGTCTTTTATACAAACCTTATGGTAACCACTAAATAAAAAATCAGAACAGAGACAGAAATGACAAATAAAGAGAAAACTGAGAAAACCGTCATAGAGAATCACAAAACTGAATTGGCAGTCAGAAATACGTGGGACAAGAAACAAGGGAAATATAGAACAACTGGAAAACAAGAGATAAACTGGCAGCATTAAGCCCTCATATATCAACAGTCTCTCTAAATGTAAATGCATTGGAGTCTCCAATCAAAAGGTACAAAGTGGCAGGATGGATTAAAAATAAGACCCAACAATATGCTGCCTCCAGGAAACACATCTCAGCTCAAAAGACAAACACAGGCTCAGAGTGAAGGGATGGAAGACAATACTCTGAACAAGTGGCGAACAAAAGAAAGCAGGTGTTGCCGTACCTATATCAGACACAGTAGACTTCAAGATGAAAAAAGCAATGAAGGATAAGGAGAGGCAGTGCATAATGATAAAAGGCACTCCACCAAGAGGACATAACACATAAATATATATGCAGCCAACACAGGAGCACCAAAGTACATAAACCAACTATTAACAGACATAAAGGGACAAATGAACAGCAACACAATAGTAGGGGACCTCAACACCCCACTTACATCAATGGATAGATCATCCAGACAAATGTCAACAAGGAAATAGTGAAATTAAACCAAAAACTAGAGCATATGTACTTGATAGATACATATAGAACACTCCATCCAAAACAGCAGAATACACATTCTTCTCAAGTGCGCATGGAACATTCTCAAAGATAGACCATATTTTGGGAAACAAGGCAAGCCTCAATAAATTTAAGAAGATTGAAACCATAAGCATTTTTTCTGACCATAATGCTGTGAAACCAGAAGTCAACGGCAAGAGAAAAACTGGGAAAGTAACAAATATGTGGAGACTAAACAACATGCTACTGAACACCCAATGGATCAATGAAGAAATTAAAGGAGAAATCAAGAAACATCTGGAGACAAAAGAAAATGAAAATACAATATACCAACTCATATGGGATGCAGCGAAAGAGGTTGCTATTTAAAAAAGATTGCTATTTATAGCAATACAGGCCCACCTTAACAAACAAGAAAAATCTCAAATAAATAATTGTAAATGACACCTAACGGAACTAGAAAAAGAAAAAAAAAGTCCAAAGTCAGCAGAAGGAGGGAAATAATAAAAATTAGAGCAGAAATAAATGCAACAGAAACCAAAAAACACAGGAGAAAGGATCAATGAAACTAAGAGCTGGTTCTTCAAAAAGATAAACAAAATAGACAAACCCTTAGCCAGACTCACTAAGGAAAAAAGAGAGATGCTTCAAATAAATAAAATTAGACATGAAGGGGGGGGGAGGGCAAAACGGGTGATTAGGCTCACATGTGTGGTGATGGACTATAGTTAGTTTTTGGGTGGTGAACATGAGGTAATCTACACAGAATTCGAAATATATTATGATGTACATCTGAAAGCTATATAATGTTATAATCCAATGTTACTGCAATGAAAAAAAAGCAATAGAAAAAAGAAATGAAAGAGGAGAAGTTACAATGGATACCACAGAAATACAAAGGATTATAAGAGAATACTATGAAAAACTATATGCCAACAAATTGGAAAATCTAGAAGAAATGAATAAATTCTTAGACTCATACAACCTCCCAAAACTGAATTAAGAAGAAATAGAGGATCTGAATAGACCAATCACAAGCAAAGAGATTGAAACTAATAAAAAATCTCCCAAAAACTAAAAGTCCGCAACTAGATGGCTCCTCTGGAGAATCTACCAAATATTCAAAGATTTAATACCTATCCTTCTCAAACTATTCCAAAAAATTGAAAAGGGTAGATCACTTCCCAACACATTCTACAAGGCCAGCATTACACTGATACGGAAGCCAGATGAGGACAACACAAAGAAGGAAAATTACAGGCCAATATCGCTGATGAACATAGATGCAAAAATCCTTGACAAACTATCGGCAAACCAAATACAGCAATACATTAAAAGGACCATGCACCACAATCAAGTGGGATTTATACCATTGAGATAGGGATGGTTCAACATCCACAAATCCATCAATGTGGTACACCACATTAACAAAATGAGGAATAAGAACTACATGATCATCTCAGTGGGTGCAGAGAAAGCATTTGACAAGATCCAACATCCACTGATGAGAAAAACTCTCAATAAAATGGGCACAGAAGGAAAGTACATCAAAATAATAAAGGCGATGTATGAAAAACCCAAAGCCAACGTCATACTTAATGGTGAAAAGCTGAAACCCATTCCTCTGAGAACAGGAACAGGACAAGGGTGCCCACTCTTGCCACTCCTGTTCAACATTGTACTGGACATTTTGGCCAGAGCAATTAGGCAAGAAAGAGAAATAAAAAGTATCCAAATTGGAAAGGAAGAAGTGACTCTTGCTGTTTGCAGATGACATGATTCTATATAGAGAAAATCGTAAAGAATCCTTCAGAAAACTATTAGAAATAATCAACAACTACAGCAAAATTGTAGGGTACAAAATCAACTTACAAAAATAGGTTTTATTTCTATATTCTAATAATGAATTAACAGAAGGAGAACTCAAGAATACAATCCCATTTACAATCTCAACAAAAAGAATAAAATATCCAGGTATAAACTTAACTGAGGGGGTGAAAGACCTATACAATGAAAACTATAAGACATTATTGAAATAAATAGACAATGACATAAAGAAGTGGAAAGATAATCCATGCACATGGGTTGGAATGAATAAACACAGCTAAAATGTCCATATTATCTAAATCAATCTACAGATTCAATTCAATCCCAGTCAGAATCCAAATGACATTCTTCATGGAGTAGAATAAAGAATCCTAAAATTCATGTGGGCAGCAAAATACCCAAACAGCTAAAGCAATCATGAGAAGAAAGACCAAAGCTGGAGGCATCACCATGCCTGACTTCAAAATATACTACAAAGTTATAGTAATTAAAACAGCATGGTACTGATACAAAAACAGACATACAGGTCAATGGAATAGAATTGAAAGCCCAGAAATAAAACCACACATCAATGGACAGCTAATCTTTGACAAAGGAGCCAAGAACACAAAATGGAGAAAAGAAAGTCTCTTCAATAAATGGTGTTGGGAAAACTGGACAGCCACATGCAGAAGAATGGAAGTAGACCATTATCTTTCACTATAATTTCTAAACGGATTAAAGACTTGAAAGTAAGATATGAACTCATAAAACTCCTAGAAGAAAATATAGGCAGTACACATTTTACATCAGTCTTAGAAGCATCTTTTGGAATACTGTGTCTACTTAGGTAAGGGAAAGAAAAGAAAAAGTAAACAAATGGGACTATATCAGACTAAAGAACTTCTGCAAAACCAAGGAAACCAGGAACAAAAAAAAAAGATAACCCACTAACTGGGAGAAAATATTTGCAAATCATATATCTGACAAGGGGTTAATCTCCAAAATATATAAAACTCACACAACTGAACAACAAAAAAACAGACAACCCAATGAAAACATGGGCAGAGGATAGGAACAGACATTTTTCCAAAGAAGATATACAGACGGCCAACAGACACATGAAAAGATGTTCAAGATCACTAATCATTAGGGAAATGCAAATCAAAACTACAATGAAGATATCATCTTACACCTGTTAAAATGACTATAATTACCAAGACAAAAAATAATACATGTTGGAGAGGATGTGGAGAAAAGGGAGCCTTCATACATTGCTAGTGAAGCTGAAAATTGGTGCAGCCACTATGGAAAACAGTACGGAGATTTCTCAAAAAATTAAAAATAGAAATACTGTATGACCCAGCTATCCACTACTGGGTATTTAGCCAAAGAATTTGAAATCAACAATTCAAAGAGACTTATGCACCCTTACGTTCATTGCCATGTTGTTCACAATAGCCAAGAAGTGAAAGCAACCCAGGTACCCATGAACTGATGAGTGGATAAAGAAATTGTGGTGTGTGTATATATATATATATACACGCACACACACAATGGAATACGACTCAGCCATAAAAAAGACAAAATTGTCCCATATGCCACAACATGGATGCTCCCTGAGGCTATTATATTAAGTGAGACAAGCCAGACAGAGAAAGATACACACCACATGATTTCACTCATATGTGGAAGATAAACAAACACATGAACAAAGAGAACAGGTTAGTGGTTACTAGAGGGAGAGGAGGTTGAAGGCTGGGCATAAAGGGTGAAGGGGCACACATATATGGGGACTGACAAATAATAATATACATCTGAAATTTCACAATGTTATAAACTATTATGACCTCAATGAAAAAAAAAAAAAACTTAGGCAGCTAACAGTAAAAAACATAAATACTAATCCATTGTAGTTCCGTATTTGGATTTGATGCCTTTTAAGGAGATCCACGTATTTCAGAGTGGAAGGTCTCCAAGTGGTTCTCAAAAAGCCGGTGCCACGGAGTTCTTTGCCTTTCCCACTCCGGCGCCCTCCCGCATGTGCAGCTGAGGGTTTCAGTAGCCACATGACTTATGATGATGCCATCCATCGGATGTTAACAGGTCCTGGGTTTCTTTTTGTTAATTTTGAATGAATTAATAAATAAATATTTTTAAACTTCTCAGATTCAACTTTTAATACAGTAGATATTTATTGATATAATCTTCATAAATAAATGCTCTTTGGGGTCCTAAATAATTTGTGAATTTAAGGAACTTCTGAGGCCAAGAAGTTTGGGAATGGCTGTTTTAGAGACCTTACTAAAATTAAGACATTTTTATGAAATGAACACTGTTATTTATCAGTTTAGCAGGAGCGATTTTACCATTGTTACAGAATTCTTTAATTGTTCCCGTACTCAAATCTGGGAAGAGAGGGAAAAAAATTAACCCAAAATAATTTTCACAAATACCTTGAATGCTATTTTCAATTTTTAATGTTTTTACTTACCATGGTCAGAATAATTTTAGGCCCTGGGTCTATAGTCCAGTCATAATTTTTACCAATTTTATCCAATTCCAATTGGACAAATGTTATCTTACCTTCTTACAACGTTGAATAAAAGACTATTAAAACACTTTCCCAAATGTCAAATAGTGGACATTTGCAGGAGAGCTCACTGAAAAGGCACGTGGTGGAGAAAAGATGTGCGTGCTGGCGCTTGGGTGCACAGTGACTCTGCACTTTCTGGTCCAGCTTCCTGTGCGCTGCCTGGGGGCGGTCCACATCCCCTGGGCATTCTCCCAAGGGTGAGCCACAGCCATAACAACGTCACATCCCTTTGCCGAGCATTTCAGAGGAGCAGTGGCAAAGCTGGGGCAGAATGAAGTGAGCCTGCCTGTTCTTAGAGCGGGAACCTCCTCTGGAGAAGCAGCCTGGCTCTGCTCCAGGCCAGAAACAGGAGGGAGTTCAGAAGGCTCATCTGCCCCGTTCATACGAGATGGAGCACAGGAATTGTGGCTGACACCTCTCTCTCACCACTGCTTGTGGGGAGTCTTGTTCTGTCCAAATCAACAATACCATCCTTCCTATCTTTGCATAGAACGTCATAGTTTACATAGTGCTTTCACACTCATTATCTCTCAGGGACACTGTAAGGTAGACGAGGCAGATATTGTTAACTTTATTTTATAGATCAGAAAACTGAAAATCCAGAGGGTCAAGGAATTTTCTCAGGGTCACAAATAGCAAGAGCCGTGCCAAGCCTGGAAGCCAGTTCATCTGGTTTCAATTCCACTTCAGGTCCACTAACTACGCAGATGGCACACATGGCCAGCTTCCTTATTGTATCTGAAATTATCTAACAGAAGGCAGGTTTTTTGAAAAGAGGTGAAGACACAAGAAGAAAAAGGTAGAGATTGAAAAGGAAGAGAAAAAATCAGGTGGAAATGCACATCCTTTTATAAAATTCATGACTGCTCTCATTTCTTTACTAATTACTCATAGAAAGTCTGAAGTCATCATTGTCAACTTCCAGAGATTAAAAAAAAATTTTGAAGACACACCAAAGTCATCATTTAAAGTAGTCTGAAAACACCTGTTGACAAAAGTTTTTCTTCATGTGTGTCAGTGGGCAAAATGAATCAGGATGTTGAGGAGATTCCAAGACTGGCGCTGGAGTCCGTGAGCATTCATCACAAGCTCTCTTGAAGTGCATGAGAAAGTAGCAATGGCAGCTTCGGCTCCACAGCTCATGCTGGATGCGGAATGGCCTCTGCAGAACGTGCTGGAGTTTCTTTAGCCATTAATTACTTTTACAGCTGCTGCTCTAAAAACAGAAGGGATAAAAATTGCATTGTTTGTTCCACTGAAAATGCAAAGAGGACCAGCAAAGAGAAATCCATAGACTTTGCCTTGCAAATGAGTCAAACTAACTTTCCCTCTAATGCATTTTTGCTTCTTTGAAAAATCACTTATAAGAGAGTGCTAACAAATGACAAAATGGGAACGTGAAAACAGTTCAAAACCATTAATGAAGTTGGAGGTGAAGTTCTGACGCCAGTGAGCGTAAGGTCAGCAGGAAGCCCCCGATACTGCAGGACGTCTAGACATGGCATCTGGAATGCTCTTTGTGCCCAGGCACCCCACCATGCCTCTGTTTGGTGGAATGAGAACTCATCACAAAAATCAAAACAAAAACGCATTTCGTTTTCACTTTATTTTGTAGGCTGAGATTTGCACTTGCTATACACACAGAGACTTGAATGTCCACTCTGGACACTGTTACGGCCGCGCACAGGCCTCTTTGTTGGCTCTTTCTACCTAATTCTCCTTCTCTGTCCTCTAGTCTCTGCTTCTCCACGTGGCCCCAGCTTTTCACAGCTTCAGTTTCAGGGCAAATCTCTCCTTCTTCCCTCCGAGGGACATGTGTTTGCACAACCGTTGCAGCTTCCAATGACCCCCTGAATAAGCGCCACTCGGGATCCTGATAGGCCTGCGGTTGCTGCTGTTGCAAACAAGTAGCGACTTTGCCTCGAAAAATGTGTTTGAAACTAGGGAAGATTTTAAAAGAAATTAAATGTGAATATCCACTCTTCCAACCATTCCCTTGTGTGGGTTTTTCAAATGAGGAATTGGTTGACGATAAACAGGAAAGCATTAACCGAAGTAGTCATCATACTTTCGAGGTGGTGTCCTTACATTACTGACCTCTAGACACCCCTGTTTCTGATTTACATGGTCTTTTGTCTCTAACTTTTTTAATTGGGCAAATAATAATTGTTTGATACAGTCAGACTTCTTTATGGGGTATGCAATAATACACTGGCATTTTGTCCGTGGGTTTACACCTTGAAACTACTTTACATTTATATCTGGGTTAAAAAATTAAATTATTGGATGGAGTTCAAGATTTTCTAAATCCTACTAAATTCTCTTTCATAGGTAATATGTTACATCCATGTTTCAGTGCATTAATGTGTGGTAACGGTCTTCAGATCACATACAAGTCTTCAATAAAACCACAGCAAGCTTCCCATTTGACAGGTAAATCAGTGCAATACATAAGCTATTATATGAAAGAGGATGTCAGACTTTTCCCCACTTCTCCTCCCAGCTAAAAGATTTTTTGTCAAATGAATTTAGCATCAATTATCCTATACCATTATCAACAGTGGCAAAGAGTGTGGGTGCTTGAAGGGACAGTCAGGGTTACAATCCTGGTCTTTCCACTCTTGGCTCCATGACTTTGAGAAGTTCCCACACTCCTTCAAGCCTCAGCCTCCTCTCCTGAGAATGGACATATTAGCAATGCCCATCTCATCAAGTCGTTATGAGCGTTAACTAGGTAACACACGTAAGAAGCTCAGCATAGAGGTAGGTATATACTCAGAGTTCAGTAAAGGAGAGATGTCATTAGTATTTTTATCTCTAGAATCCTTGTTTGTGCTTTCCCTTACAGAGAGCTGGGAGGGAGTTCAAGCATATTAACTCTGCCCATTAACAAGCCTGCATATGAACACAGATTTGGGAAATGGGGATGAGAAAAGCAATAACATCAGGATCATTTAGTTGAAAGTGTAAACAGTTGAGGGGGATTTAAACAGTAAGGTTTAAACTGAAGCTAACACAAAAGAGGAAGTTTAAATTGAGGAATATAAAATTTAGGTTCAGAAGAAGTAATTTATTAACCAGAACTTCCTGGTTACCTGTGGGGTTTTGTTGTTTGTTCATTTTGATTAGTTCTCCTTATTATCTAGTCTAAAACCAGAGTCGTTACTTTCATCTCCACTCCAGTCGGTCCCCAGATGGTGTGGATGTTTCCTAGCTCACACCCATCACTTACCTTGTTTTAGTTCCGGTGTTCACCTCCCAGGCTGGGTTCCCATCCTCTTCCAGCCTTGTAACACCCTCCAGACATTCCCTCCAACTTTAGTATCTTCCTTCTTCTATTCGATCCTGCATTCTGCCAACAGGTTCATTTTCCTCAAAAACCACTTTGTTTCAACTGATTTCCCACTGCCTCTAGAATAGAGTAGGGGCTCAAAAAATGTTACTATGATTATTCCAAAGAGCTTTGGTGGTGTAAAAATGTAATAATAAACATCATCCAGGAAATATAGAAGATTCTGGGTAGGCTGTGGTCTAAACACCATTTTCAAAGCCCGTCAGTGAGCAAATCGCAAAGGAGGGGTAAGATCCTAATTCCTCGGCTTAGCGCTCAAGGCCCTATAGAATCCAGCTTTAACGCGCCTTGCCAGCTCGATCCCTCACCCCATCTCCTCTAATCCAGCCTCGTAGGGAAAGTGATGCAGCACGAGAATAAGAATGTGACTCCAGAGCAGGCTGCCTGCAGGGGACTCCAGCTCCACCACCTAATAGTTTTAAACGAAAAGTCCAGATTTTCTGAATTGTGGAACAAGCATTGTATGTACCTGCTGAAGGAGGAAATGTGGGCTCTACCCATTGGTAAGGGTCCTACTTAAATCTGCAGAATGGACAACTAACCTAATTTCCATGTTTAAAGTAATCATCTAGATGGAAATTGCAAATGTTCCAACTCTAGACATGGAGAATGACTGGCAGCCAAAGGGGGGATTTAGGGCATCAGCAAGGAGACCCTTTCATGAGTCCCTTAGCCAAACTCAGGAGAGTCAGGGGGAAGGGGTGCAGGGATGGAGAAATCTAGAAGTGGTGAGACTGGGAGCGCAAGCTTGTTAGAGGGCTAGCAGTCTGTCTCTCCCTTCTGTGCTCTGTCCTTCCTGTTCCACCCTCTTTCTTCGGGAAAGAATGCCCAGAAGAGCAAATCGCAGTGTCCGACGGGGTCTGGACTGCCATCAACTCAGGTGCCTGAAGTTGGCAATGGGACTTGCTCAACTGTGGTAAGAATCGAAGTTGGATGGATGTTGGCATGACAGGTCACAGGCAGCCATCCAGCTTGCCTCCAGGCCTCAGCCAGGATCCCAAGGGCAGTAGTTTGCTGGCCAGATTCTCAGCTCCTGTGCGAGAACAGCTCCCCACGACTCCCTTTACTCTCAGGACCTCAACAGTTCCCAGCTTTCCCTGGCTCCTTTGCGATTTGCTCAGTGATGGGCTTGGAAGCGGTGTTTAGACCACGATCTACCCGGAGTCCTCTACATTTCCTGGACGATGTTTATTACTACACTGTTACATCACCAAAGTTCTTTGGAATAATCATAGTAACATTATTTGAGCCCCTACTATATTCCAGAATCTAACTATGTTGCCTCAAATCTTCATTCTCTCATCACCCCACTTTATGACAAAGAAACTGAGGCTCATTTAGGGTAAGTGGTAGGGCCAGGACTGTAACCCATGTCTCTCTGCCTCCAGAGCCTAAAGTCTTGTAGCTTTCTTCTAGAGATCCATTCATCTGTCACCTTCTGATTTGCTCCCCACAGCCTTGACCTTTCTCTCATCCCCAGTAAAGTTCTGAACACAGCTTCCGACTCTGAGCTGAGGCATGCTTCGTGAAATTTCCTGCTGCTTTCTCTCCACCCTCTTTTACCATAGGATGGACTTAGAGGATGTGAAATGTAAACGTCACAGTTCCTGTGCTGTTCCTCATAAAGATTTAAAAGAAAATATAGAAAGAAAAGCGAAGGGAAGCCAATAACTCAGTGTTGTGTCTGTGGTTATAACACAATGAAGGAGCGAGTCAGTCCCAGAGTAGAGCAAAAGGTACGTTTAGAAGACAAAGGCAAGATAGAGCCACCTCATAAAACATTATGGTGTGCTGTTATGGCCTTCAAGCACTGCGTCAACACATCTTTACAGGGAAACCGTTATTGGCGAGCGTGGTGTAAGCGGCTGCAATACTTCTGCCTGACTTTATGAGTTTATTTTTCCTCTTGAACTTCTTGTAACTTTGCAACATTCCTATGTTCAGGCTAACTATTCTAAAACCTTAAATAAATTATGTTAACTAACATGCTAGCAGGACCAGCGAATATTTTAAAGACCGTACTTGATTGGATTCATTCCTTTTTGTGACGTTTTTTGTCAGGAAAGATGAGACACTTGTTCATATATGATGACATTCTTGTTTTGTTGTCAGTTATTTTATGGAAGTGGTAATGGTTGATAACATTGTGTAATTTCAGGTGGACATTATTGTTTGTCAGTTTCTGTATAGACTGCATCGTACTCACTACCAATAGTCTAATTTTTATCTGTCACCAAACATATGTTCCCTTTACCCCTTTTGTCCACCTCCCAACTCCCTATCCCTCTGGTAACAACAAATCTGTTCTTTTTATCCATGTTTTAATCTTCCACATATGAATGAAATTTTTTGGTGTTTGTCTTCTCTCTCTGGCTTATCTCACTTAACATAACACCCTCAAGGTCTATCCATGTTGTTGCAAATGGGACGATTTTATCTTTTTTTTGGCTGAGTAGTATTCCATTGTGTGTGTGTGTGTGTGCGTGTGTGTGTGTGTGTATACTTCATCTTCTTTATCTATTCATCAGTTCATGGCACTTGAGTTGCTTCCACGTCTTGGCTACTGTAAATAATGTGGCAATGAACATAGGAGTGCATAAGCCTCTTTGAATTGTTGATTTCAAGTTCTTTGGATAAAACCCAGTAGTGAGATAGCTAGATCATATGGTATTTCTATTTTTAATTTTTTGAGAAATCTCTGTAGTGTTTTCCATAGTGGCTGGATCAGTTTGCAGCCTCACCAGCAGTGTATAAGGGTTCCCTTTTCTCCACATCCTCTTCAACATTTGTTATTTTTTGTCTTGGTAATTATAGCCATTCTGACAGGTGTCAGCTGATGTCTCATTGTAGTTTTGATTTGCATTTCCCCAAGATTAGTGATGTTGAACATCTTTTCATATGTCTGTTGGCCATCTGTATATCTTCTTTGGGAAAATGTCTGTTCATATCCTCTGCCCATTTGTTGATCACGTCGTTTGTTTTTTTGTTGTTCAATTGCGTGAGTTCTTTATGTATTTTGGAAATTAACCCCTTGTCAGATATATGATTTGCAAATATTTTCTGCCAGTTGCTGGATTGGTTTTTCATTTTGTTCCTGGTTTTCTTTGTTTTGCAGAAATTCTTTAGTCTGGTGTAGTCCCATTTGTTTATTTTTTCTTTTGTTTCCCATGCAGGAGAAGACATGGTATTTGAAAAGATGCTGCTAAGACCTATGTCAAAGAGTGTGCTGCTTATATTTTCTTCTAGGAGTTTTATGGGTTCATGTCTTACCTTCAAGTCTTTAATTCATTGTGAGTTAATTTTTGTGTATGATGTAACATAATGGTCACTTTCATTCTTTTGCATGTGGCTGCTCAGTTTTCCCAATACCATTTATTGAAGAGACTTTCCTTTCTCCATTTTATGTCCTTGGCTCCTTTGTCAAAGATTAGCTGTCCAATGATGTGTGGTTTTATTTCTGGGATTTCACTTCTATTTCATTGATCTGTGTGTCGGTTTTTGTGCCAGTACCATGCTGTTTTGACTACTATACCTTTGTAGTATAGTTTGAAGTCAGGGATTGTGATGGCACCAGCTTTGCTCTTTTTTCTCATGATTGCTTTGGCTATTCACAGTCTTTTGTTGTTCCATATGACTTTTAATATTCTTTGTTCTACTTCCATGAAGAATGCCAATAGGATTCTGATTGGAATTAAACTGAATCTGTAGATTGCTTTAGATAATATGGACATTTTAACTATGTTTATTCTTGCAATCTGCGTGCATGGATTATCTTTCTCCATTTCTTCATGTCATCATTGATTTCTTTCAATAGTGTCCTATAGTTTTCATTGTATAGGTTTTTCAGCTCCTTGGTTAAATTTATTCCTAGATATTTTATTCTTTTTGTTGTGATTGTAAATGGGATTGTATTCTTGAATTCTCCTTCTGTTAGTTCGTTATTAGTGTATAGAAATAAAACTGATTTTTGTAGGTTGATTTTGTACCCTGCAACACTGCTGTAGTTGTTTATTGTTTCTAATAGTTCTTTGGTGGGTTCTTTCGGGATTTCTAGATATAGAATTATGTCGTCTGCAAAGAGCAAGAGGTTCATTTTTTCCTTTCCAACTTGGATACCTTTTGTTTCTCTTTCTTGCTTAATTTCTTGGGCCAAAACAGCCAGTACAATGTCGAATAGGAGTGGCAAGAGTGGGAAAGCTTGTCTTGTTCCTGTTCCCAGAGGGATGGGTTTCAGTTTTTCACCATTAAATATGATATTGCCTGTGGGTTTTCCACATATTGGCTTTATTATATTGTGGTACTTTCCTTTTATTAAGAGTTTTTATCATAAATGGATGTTGGATCTTGTCAAATGCTTTCTACGAATCTATTGGCATGATCATGTGGAGTTTATTCCTCATTTTGTTAATGTGGCATATCACACTGATTAATTTGCAGATATTGAACCATCCCTGTGTCCCTCGTATAAATCCCACTTGATCATAGTGTTTGATCCTCTTAATGTACTACTGTATTCAGTTTGCCAACATTTTGTTGACTATTTTTGCTTCTATGTTCATCAGCGATATTGGCCTGTAATTTTGCTTCTTTGTGTTGTCCTTCTCTGGTTTTGGTATCAGAGTAATGTGGGCCTTGTAGAATGTATTAGAAAGTTTCCATCTTCCTCAATTTTCTGGAATAGTTTGACAAGGACAGGTATTAAATCTTCTTTGAATGTCTGGTAGAAGTCTCCAAAGAAGCCATCTGGTCCTGGGCTTTTATTTTGGGGGAGGTTTTTGATTATTGTTTCAATCTCTTTACTTGTGATTAATCTATTCAGACTCTCTATTTCTTCTCAATTCAGTTTTGGGAGGTTGTGTGAGTCTAAGAATTTATCCATTTCTTCTAGGTTATTCAGTTTGTTGGCGTATAGTTTTTCATAGTATTCTCTCGTAATCCTCTCTATTTCTGTGGTATCCACTGTAATTTCTTCTCTTTCATTTCTAATTTTATTTATTTGAGACTTCTCTCTGTTTTTCTTAGTGAGTCTGGCTAAGGGTTTCTTTATTTTGTTTATCTTTTCAAAGAACCAGCTCTTAGTTTCATTGATCATTTCTACTGTTCTTTTGGTTTCTGTTGCATTTATTTCTGCTCCAATTTTCATTATTTCCCTCCTTCTGCTGACTTTACGCTTTGTTTGTTCTTCTTTTTCTAATTCTGTTAGGTGTAGTTTAAAGTTACTTATTTGAGATTTTTCTTGTTTGTTGAGGTGGACCCATATTGCTATGAAACTCCCTCTTAGAATTGCTTTTGCTGCATCCCATAAGAGTGGGTATGTTGTGTCTTCATTTTTGTTTGTCTCCATATATTTTTTATTTCTCCTTTGCTTTCTTCATTGATCCAATAGTTGTTCAGTAGCAGGTTGTTTAGTCACCATGTATTTGTGATTTTCCCAGCTTTTTTACTGTTTGTGATTTCTAGTTTCATAGTGTGCTCATAAAAGATGCTTGATATGATTTCAATCTTCTTAAATTTATTAAGACTTGCCTTTTTCCCAACATATGTTCTATCTTTGAGAATGTTCCATAGGCTGTTGAGAAGAACGTGTATTCTGCTGTTTTTGGATTGAATGTCCTATATTTTCTGTCTATTAAGTCCATCTGATCTAGTGTTTCATTTAAATACATTATTTCCTTGTTGACTTTCTGTCTGGATGAGCTATCCATTGATGTAAGTGTGGTGTTGAGGTCCCTACTATCATTATGTTGCTGTTAATTTCTCTTTTTAGGTCTGCTAATAGTTGCTTTATATATTTTGGTGTGCCTGTGTTAGGTGCATATATATTCATAAGTGTCACGTCGTCTTGGAACGTCCCTTTTATCATTATATACTGACCCTCTTTGTCTCTCATTGTCTTTTTTATCTTGAAGTCTTCTTTGTCTGATATAAGTGTGGTTACAGCTGCTTTTCTTTGTTTGCCATTTGCTTGGATTATCATCTTCCATCCTTTAGAATTGAGATGTGTTTCTTGGATGCAGCATATGTTAGGTCTCGTTTTCTAATCCACCCAGCTACTCTGTGTCTTTTGATTGGAGAATTCAATCCATTTACATTTAGAGTGGTTTTGATATATGTGGGCTTAACATTGTCATTTTATTTCTTGTTTTCCGGTTGTTCTATATTCCTGTTGTTTATCTTCCCTTGTATTTCTGACTGCCATTTCAGTTTGGTGGTTTTCTGTAATGGTTTTCTCATTATTTATGTATTGTGGCTCTGCTCTGATTTTTTGTTTAGTGATTACCATGAAGTTTATATAAAAGATCTCATAGACGAGATAGTCTATTTTCTGATAGCCTCTTATCTCCATTAGCCTGTGCAGGTTCCATCCCTTTCCTCTTCTTCTATGTTTCTGTTGTCACAAATTATTCTGTTTTGTGTTGTGGGTTTGTGACACAATTGAAGTGTTTATAGTTATTTTTGTTGCTTTTCCTCCCTTCATCTTTCATGTTATCATTAAGTGTTTGCTAACTTGTTCTGATAGAGAGCTGAAATTTTCTGATTTTGTCCGACCATTTGTCTTCTTTTTTAAACCTTTGTAAACCTTTGCCTTTTTGTTTCAGTTATTATGGCTTCCTTCCACTTTCCTTGTAAGGGAGTTCTAGTGATGATGAACTCCGTCAGCTTTTGTTTATCTGGGAAAGTTTTATTTCTCCATCGTATCTGAGGGATAGCTTCACTAGATAGAGTATTTTTGGCTGAAAGATCTTGTCTTTTAGTCTTTTGAATATATCATTCTATTCTCTCCTAGCTTGTGAGGTTTCTACTGAGAAATCTGCTGAAAGCCTGATAGGGTTTCCTTCATAGGTTGTGTTCTTCTGCCTTGCTGCCCTTAATATTTTTTCTTTGTCATTGACTTTTGCCAGTTTTGCTATTATATGCCTTAGAGAATGTCTTTTTGCATTGATATAAATAGGAGGTATATTGGCTTCACGTACTTGTAAGTCCAGTTACTTCCCCAGGTTTGGGAAGTCCTCAGCTGTTATTTCTTTGAACAAGCTCTCTTCTCCTTTCTCCCTCTCTTTTCCCTCTTGAATACCTGTAATCCTTATGTTGCATTTCCTAATTGAGTCACATATTTGTCGAAGAATTCCTTCACTTTTTAAAGTCTTAGTTCTCCTCCTCTACCTGCACTATTTCTGTGTTTCTAAGCTCTAAATCACTAATTCTGTCCTCCGTAACATCAGCTCTATTCTTTAAGGATTCTAGATTATTTTTTATTTTATTAATTGTGTTCTTCATTTGTTTTGTTTTTTTTTAGAGTTTCAATCTCTTTGGTGAAGTATTCCTTCTTCTCATTAATTTAATTCCTGAGCTGATTGAATAGTCTTTCTGAGTTTTCTTGTAACTCATTGAGTTTCTTTATGAGAACTATTTTGAATTCCCTGTCATTTAGATTGTACATTTCTGTGACTTCAGGATTGTTTTCTGGAGGCTTGTCATTTTCCTTCTGCTCTGAAGTGTTACTGTAGATTTTCATGGTGTTTGATGAACTGATCCTTTGCTGGGGCATTTGTAGAAGTATCGGGTTGCAGATTCCACCTGCCACTTCTGGGGTTGGGCACAGGAGCTGTGTTTTCTGAACCTGCCCTATCTGCTGGAAGTTGTGCCTGTATGGCTTGTCTGCTTTCGCCCACTGGCCACAGTAGCATGATGGGCACTCCTGTGACCAGGTTCAGCTCCAAAAGGGAAAGTGCTGGATGCAGGCCTGGCTGCTTCCTGCCTCCTCTTACAGTCACAGACTGGCTGCTGTGTGAGGACCCACAACCTAGATTGCTGCCATTGTGGAGGGGAAGGAATCCACTCACCTCCTTCCACTGCTTTCTGGGGATCCAGTCCCCCCACCTTCAAATGTATGGCTGTGTAGATCTCCCAGACATCCTATCGTGTTTTGTAGGGAGTCCTCTGTTGGGTAATGAATATCTGTTCAGTTGTAGCTTGGTGGGGAAAGACTAAGGGAACAACTCACTCTGCTGTGATGCTGACATCACCCCTATAATCACATTATTTTAACTTAAGATTTGGTTAATAATTATGGTTTAGAATTGCATTTTTTACTTTAAGAACTGATATTTGAATGCTGGATCAAATTGCTAATGACTTTTCTGCAGCTCTCATTTTTCCAGATCTACTGAACGAAAGCTCTGTTTAAACACTAGCTCTGTCACTAAAGTTTTATCAGAGTAGCAATCAGAGTCATGGAAACACCTCATAATGTGTATCAATAAAAAACTCTTAATAGCCTTTACTCATTAGAAACTATTTCATTAGCGAGCAAAAGTCTTCTTTTCTAAACTTGACTTTAGCCATGTTATCCTCATGATTGATGTTCCTTTGATGCCTGAGGTATCAACCTGGCTAAGCTGGTCTTGTGCCAGTGGGCACCATGAACCCCACTGACCATGCCCTGGCTGATGTTCCACCTGCCAGGTGGTGTTCTCCTTGCCTTGCTTTAGTTCTCTTCCTGTCCTCCTTTCCCAGGAGAGTTAAGTGACTCTCTGTGGGGTGCTCAGTGACAGAGCAGAGCTCCACACAGAACATGCATGCACACAGATGAGCGAGGGGCCCACTGGAGCTGAGAAGGTCTTTCTTGGCAAAACTTAACAACTGGCCTCTCGATTGGAAAACATCAGAACTCTTGCCCTAAAAACCGGGCAGCAATCCAGCTGTGCCCAGTCGTATTTTTTTGGGATCCATTCTAAGAGGTTATCATATTCATGAGAACGAGGTGCTTATTCTACCACAGAAGCTTTGAGTTTGAAAGCATACCTTTGTTGTTCTAAATTCTCTGAGGGCAGTATTTTCAGGGCTTGTTCTTCTCTTCTGTGTTTGGACATCCAGTTCTCACTTTTTGAGGCTCTGCTTCCTCTCCACTGTCTCCTGAGGTAGCTCTGCCACACTCTGCAGCTAAAGCTAGGAAAAGGGAAGTTAATTCACGCCAAAACCTATTTTTCCTCATTTAACAAGTTTTCTTTCGTTGTATCTATAAAATTGCTTCAAATCACTACTTCATTTTGGAAATGCTAATTTTTTTATGCAATATTGCCTTTTTTTGTTCTTACTGCAAAACAGTGAGTGAAGTATGTCTATAACAATATGGCTTATTGCTGTCACATCATTATACCTCCTTTAATAACAATCCCTAACATATTGGATATTGCATGATAGGTACTAAAATATTTTTTTATAAGTGCTGTTAACAAGATAAGCTTCTGTCAATAGATTATACTAATGTTAAGTTTGTATCATTTTTAGATAACATCTTGAACATGAAATTATTTCTGTTTGCCCCAATGGCCTGGGGTGCTGATGAGAACTCAGGCTTTGAGAATCAGAGGTTGGTTCATTCTTGTTAAGTAAAGCAACACATTATTGATTTTGGAGTTAAACCAAACTAACATTTTAATGCCTGCTATGGACTGAATATTTGTGTCCCCTTTAATGTTCATATATGGAAGCCCTAACCACTCGATGTTATTGTATTTGAAGATGGAGCCTTTAAGGAAGTAAGTAAGGTTAAATGAGGTCATAAAAGTGGGGCCCTGATGCAACAGGATTAGCGTCCTTATGAGAAGAGACACCAGAGAGCTCACTTTCTCTCTCCCCATGCACAAGCATCAAAGAAAGGCCATGTGAGTACCCAGCAAGAAGGTGGCTGTCAGCAACCCAAGGGGAGTCCTCGCCAGACACCAACCCTGCTGGCATCTTGATCTTGGAGTTCCACTCTCCAAAACTATGAGAAAATAGATTTTTGTCATTTAAGCCACCCAGACTATGATATTTTGTTATTGCAGCCCAAGAAGACTATTAGAATGGCTAACTATTATCTTGAAAAAGTTTAGCTAGTTACTCTTGAATTGGGCAATGCACAAAATAAAGATAACACACAATTAAGTTTTCCAAAATAAATTTCTATATTGGAGTTCTTGAAAACTGTGCTCACTTTGGCGTCAGGTTTTGCTCTGTGAAATACCACTATAAAATGAACAAGACTGTTGAAATCTCACTAAAACCAGCTTAAACTACTAATTTAGGCATATCTCAGCAAAGACATTCAAGTTTCATCATAGTTTTTAACTTCCAGACAAGATGTAGCAAGACAGTTCGTTGTCATATATGGATCTGTAGAAATTGCTAAGAAATTGAAAGTGAAGAAAAACATTCCTGAGTTCTGGGCAGTTTGTAAAATAGAATCTTGCTTTCTGATGTTTGTTCATTAAATCATTTATAGTTAAGCAATATAGTTATATGATTAGGTCAATAAAGTTAAGACAATTTTAAAGAGCAATTGCACTTGAGGTATGATTTGCATTGTAGCTAAAAGACATCAAACAAAACTCACAAGAATAATGTTTTGTTTGATAAGAAACATATAAACTATTTGTTACAAAACTCAGAACCATATCAATCTCTCGCATCTGTTGTACAATAAAGAGCTAACTTTTCCACTGTTTTTCCCCATAAAGAATGAATAAACACAATTTTCATAAGGTCATAAAATGCTATCTTTCAGGAATTAATTAACATTTAATAATTAGGTAATATTTTATCTGTGGACATTTTTTTGATTCAGAAAATAAGGATTAATTTTATACTTAATTATTGGAGAAACAAACCTAAAAAAACGATAGATGAAATTTTAAATCAAACTGTAAATATTCATAATCCAAACAATAAAAACTAAAACATTTCCATACTGGGCAAAAGTATTAAATCACTA
The DNA here is from genome assembly GCF_021613505.1 of Equus quagga. Lineage (NCBI taxonomy): Eukaryota > Metazoa > Chordata > Mammalia > Perissodactyla > Equidae > Equus > Equus quagga. Next base: position 2,583,521 of record NC_060277.1, read on the forward strand.
TAGTGGTTGTTCAACACCAACAGATGGAATGTAGCAGATGCGACTGAAAAATGACAACGCTGTCACAAAGTGCCTATACCTGGAAATAGTACACCTGTAAAATTCAAACCAATGCCTGTCACTAGAAAAGACCTTGATTAAATAACTTTGCCACCTCCCATCAGGTTAATTTGTACTGTAATACACTTGAGGGCATACCTTTGCTCTTTCTGCGTGACATTTGTCATATTTGCAATTAAGTAATCACTTGTGTAATTCCTTGTGTGACAAGAGGCTCTAAGCTCCACGATGGGGCTCATCTGTCTTGTTCACAGCTGTGTCACCAGTACCTAGGACAGTAAGTGCTCCATAACTATTTGTCAGATTAAGGAACAAATGGAAGGGGGAAGGTATGAGAATCTATAGCTTAGTGGATCTCTAAACGAATTCAACACTACCAAAGTTGTAGGAGTGACAGACAGATCAAAACAGAAAGAAGACCATGCTTCGGGGTTATTTGCACATCAGAAACTGAAAAAACTCTGAGGACTTTCAGAAAATGATTCATCCTAATTCCTAACGGAAATCTCCCACCTAGTAAATTCAACCGATTTTTTCAAATAGCTCATAATAAGTTTGGTTAGGAGATATTCTGTAAGAATATTTCTCATATTACTTTATAGAGTAGCTACAGGCTATACACATATTCCAAACTAATTTAAATGGATGAATCAGGAATTTTTTAAAACTCACCACTGTAGCCACCAAAAATGATGGCTTACTGAGGGCTTATAGGATGACATAAAGTCATGATTTAAATATATTCTTCTCACTAGGTTATCGAGGAACTCAATTCTTTGAGAAAGATCTGTGTTATTGAGAGAATTTTCTGAATGAAAGCACTAAAACATAGAGGTATATTCTAAAGGCTTAAATTATTTCTCAGTGTGGATAACAGATATGTATTTTAAAGAAAAATTCAATGCAACTATTCAAAGGCATCCTGTAATAATAGAGATTAAGGGGTGTTCTGTGCTTCATAATGTGTGTGTGTGTGTGTTTTCCTTCTCATCTTGTTTCACTTTTTGTTTTTCTATTTTCTTTTTTGGTGTTGTTTTCTTTTTTGTCTTTTTTTGTTTGCTTTGTTCTTTTAAAAGTTTGTGATTTCGTTTTGTTTTGTTTTGTTAATTTCTCCCGCTCTCTCTTATTGAAGCATTGTAGTTTTTGGTGGTTGTCCTAGGAGTCAATTTCAGTGACTGATGGAACAAGCATGGCAGAGTCTCTGAGCAGACATTGTGGGCTCGTGCAGGCAGCATCAGTGACGCACCAACAGCCCCTCGTGGACCAGTGGATATTGATTGCGGCCCAGGGAAGCTGATGTGGAGACGGGTTCTGGGTCTGCTTCTGGGGGTCAAATATACAACGATCGCAAGAGGAATCTTACTACTACGCATTAAGCTGCCCAATTGATGAGAACTCTTGCTAGATAGTCCGCCCAGTTTTGCTCAATTTTTTGCAGATGATGAAGATTTTTGCTAAGTTGGGAATTCAGCCTAGTAGAAGACAGTGTCACCCAGCACGTTGGTGAACTTGAGCAGTGGTTGTGCACATGCATCCTATGGATCATTTTGACTCTTCTGATCTTAGTTATTTCCCTTAGTCTGGAATCTATAGTCAGTCACAGAGCTCTGTGATGGCTGTAAAGGTCTTGGAACAAATGCTCAAGGGCATGAGAATAGTAATTGTTGAGGGGGCCGGAACAGGAAAATTTGATTTAGAAAGGCAGGAAACAGCTGCTGAAGATGGTTCACAACTTAAAATAAAAGTGTGCATGTATGGTAGCAGAATAAAAAATAATTTAGTTTCAAATTAAACAACTACTTGAGCACTTTTTATGTGATAAGCCCCACAGAAGTACAATTACATACAGTAAAATGACAAATATCCAATGAAGTGCCTAGTCAGCGTGGAATTTTGACAATTGTATACACCCATGAAACTCAAATTGCTGTTGAGATGTAGAGCATTTCCATAGCCCGAGCGTGTCCTCTTGCCACCTCCCACGTCCTTCACCCAGAGTTCCCACTGTGCTGAAGCTCTCCATCAAAGATGGGCAGAATCATGCCGTAGGAACTCTGCTCTCTGGCTTCTTTCACTCAGCATAGCTTTTGGAAGCTTATGCACATTGTTGCACATATCAGTAGTTAGTTCTTTTTATTGTTGAGCAACATCAATATGTAGGATGAGCATACCATAGTCCTTTATCCATTCTTTACCCATATACACGGGCATGTGAGTGGTTCCTAGTTTTTAGCTATTCATGAATAAATCTGCTTGGAACATTTTTGTGCAAATCTTTTTATGTACATGAGAAAAACATTCCTCTTGGGTAATGCCCAAGGGTAGGACTGCCAGGTCATAGGGTAGATATATGGCTAACTGAATGAGAAACTCTAGACTGATTTCCAAAGTGCTTAAATTCTGTTTTATGGTCCTATCAGCAATGTATGACGACTTCAGTTGCACCTTGTCTCCTTCAACATTGGGCGTTGTCAGTCCTTTTAATTTTAGCCATTTTGATGGGTTTGTAGTGATATCTCATTGTAGTTTCAATTTACACTTCACTGACGATTAATGAGACTCAGCATTTTTTCACATGCTTATAATTCTTTTGTGCATATGTCTTTCTTTATGAAGTACCCATTTTAGTCAGTTACCTCTTTTTATTGGGTTGTTTGTCTTATTGGAATTGAGTTGTAGGAGTGTTTGCATATTTTAGATAAAAGTCCTTGTCGGCATTTATAAGCAGAAGTTTATAGTTTTGATGAAGTCCACTTGTCACATTTTCCCCCAAGATTAGTACACTTTATGCTCTAAGAAATATTTGTCTCTCCTATGGTTGTAAAAATAATCCTCTATATTCTTCAAGAGCTTTTAGGATTTTATATTTTACATTCAGGACTATCAGCTATCTTGAATTAATTTTTATAGATGGTGTGGGGTGTGGTTTGAGGTGCATTTTTTTATCCCATACAAATAGTCATCTTTTCCAAAACCATTTATTAAAAAGACTTTCCTCGCTCCGTTAAGTCATAATGGTACCTTGGTTAAAAAAAAAAATCCAGTGACTATGTAAATATGGATCTATTTCTGGACTCAGGATTTGCTTTCACCCATCTATTAGTCTATTTTTGCGCAATGGCCCATCATCTTGATTATGGTAAGTTTTGAAATAAAACAGTATAAATACTCCAAAGTATTCTTTTATTCCAAGATTGTTTTGACTATTCTGAGTAGTTTGTATTTCCATATAAATTTTAGAATCTTCTTGTCAACTTCTACCAAAAAAACACCTTCTGGAATTTTGTTTGGGAATACTTTGAATCTATAGATCAATTTAGACAGAATTCAAGTCTTAAAAATACTGAGTCTTCCTATTCATGAACATTGCGTATATTTCTAATTATTTATATCTTCTCTAATTTCTCCCAGCAATGTTTTGTAGTTTCAGAGTAACAGATCTTACACGTATTTTATTAAAGTTATTTCCAAGTATTTTATGTTATTTGATGCTATTTTAAATAGGATTATATTTTTATTTCATTTTCCAATTGTTCTTTGCTAATGTATAGAAATAAGATTGATATTTTTTATTGATCTTTTATCTGTGACATTGCCAAAATCACTTGTGAGCTCCAGTAGTATTTCTTTTTAGATTATTCAGAGTTTTCCACAGACATGATCATGTTACCTGTGAATAAAAATAGCCTTACTCTCTTCCTTTCTAACATTTATTAGAAATAAGAATATTTCTTTTCTTTTATTCCTTTTTTTCTGGCCTTATAGCGCTGACTGAAACTTCTAGTAGGATGCTGAGTAGAATGAACAAAGGAGACTTCTTACCTTGTTCCTAATCCTAGGGGCAAGTTTTGTCTGGAAGTAGGAATGGCCAGATATACATCGATGCACGGGCTGTGGCTAATGGTTTGGTTGGACGATCATCAATTAAAAGGAACGTGATGGTAAAATCGGTGATAGTGAGGTCTGCGAAGAAGTATGTGGATGGACCTTGGGCAGAGATCATGAGGATATTTGTGTCCCATGTCAATGCTCACCAAAGAGTCACTTCAGCAGAAGAGGACACAATCCATGTCACTGTTTCTGCAGCTGCCCCTGCATTTGTGCAGTGGGCTCATATACAAGGTGGCCATGGGCATCAGGGGAAGAGGCTTTGCACAGAAAATGTGCAATGTACGTTTCCACTATCAAGGCTGCTCTGGTAACAACTACCACTGAGTTCCCAATCTGCAGTCAGAGATTGATACTGGGCCCCAGTAGGATACCATTTCCAGGAAGATCTGCCGGCTACCGGGTAGGGTAGTATACATTATATCATTTTCATCCTAGAAAGTGCATAGTTTGTTCTCACTAGAATAAAAACTTACTATAGATATACATTTGCCTTTCCTGCCTATAATGCTTCTGCCAAAATCACTCTCTTTGGACTTACAGAATGCCTTCTTCACCACCATGATATTCCACACAGCATCGCTTCTAACAAACGAAATCATTCTTCAGCTAAGAAAGGGCAGCAGTGGGTCTGTGCAAGTGGGATTCACTTGTATTTTTATCTTCTCCATCCCTCTGAAGCATCTGACCTGACAAAATAGCCCTTGGAAGACTAAGTTACAGTGAACGACAACATCTTGAAAGGCTGGAGCAGTGTCATCCAGGATGGGGTATACACTCTGAATCTACACTCTGAATCAGTGTCCAGTTCATAGTGCTTTTGCCAGGATTCACAGGTCTCGGAATCAAGAAGTGGAAATGAGAGTGGCTCATCTCACTATTTATTCCTAATGAGTCACTAACAAAATTATTGCTTCTCTTCTCTGCGACCTCGGGTTCTTCTGCTCTAGAGGTGTTAGTTCTCGAGAAAGGAATGCTTCCACTAGGGAACACAGAAATGGTTCCATTAAATGGGAATTTGACACTGTCATCTGACCACTTATGGATCCTCATGGTAGTGCATCAATGGGCAGAGAAGGGGGGTTTCATACAGGCTAAAGTGATTGATTCTGACAATCAAGAGGATATTAAGTTTCTCCTGCACTCTGAGGATAAGGAGGAATGTGTCTGTAATTCATGAAATCTCTTGGGACACATCTTAGTACTTTCATGCTCGGTGATAAAAGTTGATGAAAAAGTGCAGCAAAACTGCTAATGGTCCATAACCTTCAAGGATGAAGTTTTGGTTTAGCCCACTAGGCAAAGAATTATGATCAGGCGAGGTGCCTACTGAAGGAAAGGAATATATGTGGAAGAATCGACTTACAGATATGAACTGAAACCATGAGACCAGGTACAGAAATGAGGACTATAATATCCGAGTATTTCTTCCTTATTTTTATGTTAATAATTTGTATTTTTATTAAACAATTATATTGTTTCTCCCAACACCCCCAAACATGTAACATAAGATGTGTTAATAGCAGCTCAGTTTGTATCTCAGTATTTAAGTTATAGCATACCAAAGAGGGAGTGTGATTCAGCTAGAAGAGAAATGAACATTAACCAAAACTGAATAAAGGGATTTTGCATCTTCTTTTGGGGACAATGTTAGCATGTTTTCAATTGGATATCAGATACTTTTATGCAGAAAGATGTTTTACTGTTATGTTTACTTGGAAACTAAGTGTGGTTAAAAGGGGTATATATGGGTGGCAAGTGGTAAAGGGATGGACAGTGCTAACTTTGTTCTGTGTCAATTTAGCTAAGCTGGAACTGTTTCTCAGAATTCCTTTCACTGTATCATTCCAGCTTATGATTGGCTACAACAGAGATCCGGGTGAGGTTCCAAAGATGGAAAAGAAATAATAGCCAGTTTTTATACTGTGAAGGCTGGTAGAGGACTCGGCACTGTTGCAGCTCATGTATGCTGTGGCTGGTCTGTTGGTCGCCTGTTGGTGTCAGGGAGCAGAAGCTGGGCTTACAGTTCTTCTAAACAGAGCTACTCTCTCAGATCCTCTGAATCCCAGGCCAAGGCATACACAGCTTCATGGAGAAGCTTGCCAGCTTAGCTTGCAATTCACTGACGTCATCAAACTTGGAGAGAGTGAGGTGCTTGTCACTTGTTCCTATTTGTTCTAGTGGATTCTAGTTTTTCCTCACAGATTTCAATTTTTCCCCACAGGTTCCCTGAAGGTTCATCCTTGCTTTTTTCCACTTCACGTCTATATTTCCTTGTGACTACAGGCTTAACACCAGCTCAGAGGCAACAGCCTTATACAGACTGCTTAACTACCTCCCACAGGTGCATAAGGTCTAATCCTCCAAACAAATCCCTTATTGTGGATCACTTACAGTAGTTCTCTTACCTGATTGGACCTCACTGATATGCCCTGGTGTGGTCTTCTTTGTATTTATCCTGCTTGGGATGTGTTGAGCTTCTTGGATCTGCTTGAAATTGTACCATAAGTTACTGAGACTCCACCACGATTTTTCAGCTGCTTTTTCTTTCTGTGCTTCAGTTTGGATAATTTCCATTGCTCTATCTTGAAGTTTAATGATAGTTTTTTCTGCGGCATCTAGTGTGCTGATAAGCACATTCAGTTGACTTTTAATTTTTGACATTGTATTTTTTATCTCCGGTATTTCCTTTTCTATAGTTTTCATTTGCATGTTAAGATTTCTTATTTTCCTTTCCTTATCTTCTTTTTTCCCTTTAAATCTTTGAATATTTTTATAATAGCTCTTGCAAAGACATGGTCTACTAATTTCATCATCTGTGTCATTTCTGGGTCTGTTTTTATGGAATAAATTTTATTCTGGTTATAGGTCACATTTTCCTACTTCTTTGCGTGTCTAGTACTTTTTTTTGTTATACACTGGTCATTGCAGATGCTTCATTGTTGACTGTCTGGATTTTATTATCTTCCTAAAGTGTTGCAATTTGTTCCCATAGGCAGGTAATTTGTGTGGAGCGGAGTCTCATTCTTTCCAGTCTTGTCGTGAAGGTAGGTCAAGGTAAACTTTTCTCTTGGACTAGATCACCCCTCCTTCTCAGGTATGGCCTTTCTGGAGTTTCTGTTGACTCTGCCTTGTTCATAGGTCCTGTGGCCTTGGCAGGTCAGGTCCCAGAGTTCTCCCTGCTCAGCCTAGCTCTGGGAGTTCAGCTCTCAGCTCTTCAGTATTTGTTCTCTCCTGGTACTTACACTTTGTCCCATCTCAGGGAGTTTCAACTACATCTGCACAGCTCACCACTCAGCCAAAGGTTCGAGGAGATCCCTACTCAGACTTCTGGAACTCCTTCTCTGCACGGCTCACTTCCCTCCAGAAGCCTGTCATACAAATTCCAGCCACCTCGCTGACCCTCAGTTCTGACCCTTGTCTCATCAACATGAGGAGACTGCTGTGCTCTGTTGGGGATCCCCCTCCCTGAGCAACAGCCCAGAAAGTACTGTGGAGTAGAAAGCTGGTACAACCGCAGGGCTCATCTCACTTTTTTGCCCTTCTTTCAGGGTCACAGTCTTGTGCTGCCTTTTGTTCAATGTCTAAAAGCAGCAGTTTCAAATATTTTTCCCAGCTTTATAGTTGCTTATGGCAGGAGTCCTATTGTGATACCAGTGCCTCCATCGTGGCTGAAAGTGGAATTTATTTGCTCTACTCTTGTTTAATCCTGACAACAAACAAATCAATTTACATATATTATGTTTTTAGAGGCTTAACATTAAACCAAATGGGATAAATTCCGCAGTAAGCAGAATCACTTAAAATTCTTCCCTCAACCGCTCCCCACCCAGCCTGACCGAGATTTGATCATCTTAAAAGCAGAATCATTTGAATGCTCAGACATTTGCATGCAAATTTTTATTTTGTTCCTTTTGTTCATCTCAGTGGTTGTCAAATTTACTGTGCATAGGAGTGACTATACAAATGGATGATGCCCTACCTAATGGAAAATTTAAAAGTTGTTCTAGAATGGTTTTGACTCTTAATGTATTCAAGTTTCGTTTGAGCCCCAATGTAAAATGGGAATCTGTTGTACGTCTTTTGTGGATACGAGTGTTATCTGATTGCGTTCTGATTTGTTTGACTGGGAAAACTTCAAGGACAACTCAGTCCTGTGGAAAGGAGATAGGTGAGGTCATTTTGTGTATAAAGTATCTAGCAGGAAAAAAAACAATCCAGAGCAAAAACTAGTACTGGGGTACTAAATCTTAGATAGGAAAATATAATCTCTATTTTAGCTTTTCTTCTAATCTAGATTGCAAAGAATATATATATCTAAGGGGGTGCTCCAGAAAAGTCTCCCACCCTGGAGGGGAAATGAGAAAAACGGTTCATTTGTGTGTGACGTTCTGAATGTATATCCATCTTTACTGCTTGTTTACCTGTTGCTGTTCCGCAATAAAGTCTTTTTGATTATCTAAGTTTCCAAGCATTGTCCAAGAAATTTTTTTTATGTTTTTAAAAAGAGTTTTAATTTGAAATAAATAATTTTAGACTTACAGAAAAATTAGAAAAGTAATACAAGCAATTCTCTTGTACTTTCACTCAGATTCCTCAAATTAATGTTTTATCATATTTGCTTTCTGTATATGCATATAATTGTGTGTAATTTTTTTGAAAATAGGTTACAGACACAATAACCCTTTCCCCCTAAATACTTTCATGCTATTTCTTAAAAGCAAGCACATTCTTTTGTATAACCACCCGACCTGATCCAGGATCCAATCCAGAATCACAATTTGCTTTTAGTTTTTCTACGTCTTTAACCTCCTTTAATCTGGTCCAGCTCCTTATTCTTTTTTGACTCTCACGATCTCGATAATTTTGAAGAGCATAAGCCGTTTATTTTGTAGGATATCTCCCAAACTGGCTTTGTCTGATGCTTCTTCCTTTTTAGATTCCGATTATGCATTTTTGGCGGGAATATCACAAAAGTGGCCTTCTTGGTGCACCACATCAAGACATTGTCAAATAGTGATTTTCCTCACTTCATTTTTCAAAAGAAAATCCTCATCGTGATTTGCAGGGTCCTGCATGATCTGGCCTCTTCTTTCCTGTTCAGCTTTGCTCACTGATCTCTGCTCTATGATCCAGCTCTGGATGGATCCACTACTTAAAGAAAAATAATGCTGGAAAAACTCCAATTTCTGCTGTATTTACCACCTCCAGTGAGATCTGACATATATTGAAGTTAGGTTTTAATTTGGCACCCAATGTGTTCAATGATGGCTACTCATCTAGTATGAGAAATGGAGAGGAAACCGATGGACACAGAGCAGATGACACCTCCTTCTGTTTTGTACTATATTCTGCTGTCATTTTCAGTGAATGTGGTCCAGTAGAGTTGTTCTGGAACTTTTATTTTTGTCTCTTTTGATGGGGTTGGAATGGGCTAAAGCCATAGGAAGAAAACTGTGATATGCAGTCTGGTATGTACTATTTTGTCTTTGTTTCCTAGGACAAATTGAACTCATTTTGATAACATGAGTAAATGGTGGAAAATGTTTTAAAAAAATTCCCTTGAAAAGATCATGTTCTTTCTCTAAGGTCCTTTGTACCAACGGTATCTGAGACACCTCCTCTCTTCCAGCCTCCTCGCTTTACCTGGCTGGTGGCACAAGCTGCCAGCTCTCCTGACCCTGGAATATTCAACAGCTCTCCTGCTTTTTGGTTCCCTACTGGCTCCAACGCTGTCATGCCATTTGACAGTTTTCATTACGTGTTTTTTGTGCTTCTTCCCGTCTAAACTCCTTAAAAAAGTGATATCGATATATTCTTAGCACCTAAAATCCTAGTACAGTCCTTGGCATATAGACTTTTTTAAAATATAATTTTGAGTACATTTGTTTTAGGGCATTCTTCCTTGGGAAGTTTGGGAACAGGAAGTTCAAGTGTAAAAATTAAGGACACAAGCACTGAATTAAAATAAAGCTGAGTTTGTACCCAGTTCAACCACTTCTTAGCTCAGTGATCTTGGGTAACTTAATTAATCTTCATGGACCTCTTCTTGCTTATCTGGAAAAATGAAAATAATAACTCTTATTTGGGATTAAGTGAGTCAATGAATGTCAGATGCTCAATATGAATGCAGATCGTTTGAATAGTGCTCTGTAAGTGGTGGCTGGTAGCATTCTTGTCATGAATCCACTGTGCACCCTAGGACCATGGTGTGAAAAGCAGAGTAGAAACCTAAGGCCACGGTGGAGGAGGCAGCATGTGACAGCCAGAAACCTTAAGAAGAAAGCAACCTCAGGGAGCCAGAACAGTCCCCTGGGCTACCTTTCTGTTCCTGCTTAGATATTCTCCTCCTGGAGCCAACTTTGAAGTTATGGGGTTTTATGTACTGAATTTAAAGGTGGCCATAATGCCAACTCTGGCACAGTGATGATAAAGCAAAAGACAAAAAGATGGTGTGATAAAGACCACTTGATTCGCTTGGTGACATCATGCTGGCAAGACGCCCCCGAGGTACACACGCTTGGTGTGAGGTGAGGATTGTCTGCTTGGAGTCCTTATTTTCTGTCTCCAAACCTCTGTGTGTGGGATGGCACAGCATAGCTCAGTGGCTACAGTCTAGGCTCGGAAGCCAAATGCCTTTGAGACCTTGGACACGCAATGTGACATCCAGTTTGCCGCACCTTTTTATCTCTAAAATGGTGACAGGAACAGATCCTGGTTTATAGGGTTGTGAGGATTAAGTGAGCTGGTCTATGTAAATCACTTAGACTAGACAGAATAAGCACTCAAAAATGTTACGTACTCTTATTCTGTATGTGAGTATATGTGAGTTTGTATGGGGGCAAACACAACTCCTTGGTCTGTAATGGGGCCACGTCACTGGGAGACATGCCGCTCCGCAACTTTATGCGAGTATCCTGGTCTAATGCTTTCCTGTCACTGTGGAGATTGCATTCTCTCAAATACACTCGTTTGCTGATTTAACAACCGTCAGCAGGGAAGCACTGCATTTTTAAATGCCGTTTTGGATACAGTAGAGGCATCTGATTGGAAACATGCCAGATTTCCTGTCATAGGCCTATAATCAGCAGCTGGCACTCTTGGCTAAATATTTGTGGTAATGTTGATTTGAAGTCTTGCAGTGTTTAGTAAACAAATAAAAAGATCTGAATAAATATAACTTATGGAGGAGAATTTTTCTAAATAATAAAAAAATAATTTTAAGATTGCTTTCTGAAATGCACACTGCTCCTCTAGTCGACACATTGTGCACTCAGGTTTATAGAGTGTAGCTTTATTTCCTTCTTCTCTGCTGGAAAGAAAACATTTGGATAGGTTTATTCCTGTGCTTTTGGGAAAGTGTTTGTCTTCAAATCCTCCAAGATTAGAACTTTTACATCTGGTAATTGTAACCTCAACTAGTTTTATTTGCTTATCAGTTCTGAGGAAAAGGTAATGCTGTTTTTTAATGGGTTTAGTAGAATCATTTTTGTATATACAGTCTTTTTTTTACTGTTTTAAAAATAATTGTGTACTTTTTACAGTTCCAAGAACTCAACTACTGTGAAATACTGTCTCTGAAGGAGAAAAAGCAAAGCATGTACAGATGCTTATACATTTGCTAATTTATATTAATTTAAAGGGAAATTGTTTCATATGGTTCTGAAATGTTAAAAATGCAATTAAATCGCCAGACATAGAAAAAAGGTCTTTGTCTTGCTACCATACTCATGGTTGTAGTTGAATAAAGAAATAGAAGACAAATTTTCTAAGGCAAATTTCTCTTGCCTTTTAGCTCTCAGTTCTTATTCTGTGTGCTCAACAAAGGTTTACAGCTTCTGGGACAATTTTGTAATTCACTATTTTTATTCATTAAAATATGAAGATATAGTACTAAGAATATTTAGTGGAGTTTCATAGTCTGAGTTATTACGTGCTAAAGTTTTTTGCCTTAAAATGCAAATACAAAAATTCAGTTTATACAAAATTTTCCATTAATAAATAATTATAATTGAGCATTAGCTAGCAGGGTGATAGGTGTTATGTTATTTTGAGGGAATAAATAAATAGGTAAAAACATGCTAACATTTTACTGTGAGTCTATTTGATATAATTCAACACAGATAAGCACAGCTAACCAAAATCCCACTTTCTGGCTATAAATTTGATATTTAAATAATAAAGTACTGGTTTTTAAAAATTTGTTATTTTAATAAGTCTCCTGCACATATATAGCTATGTGTGTGTTTTGAAAAAGATCACCATAAGTTGGTTAAATTCCAGTCTTATTGGATAGAATTATTCTGTTCATGTTTTCTAGCCATAAGTAGAAACAAATATTCTGACATATGACCTAATGAGTTAGGTAAAATATTTACAAATGAGAAGTATGCTAAATAAATTTAATTTCATTTCTCCATGGTGACAATGCCTTGTAAGTAAAATAGATAACACTCCGTGGAGACGTGGGCCTCAGAGCAGACGGACTTTCTCTTAACGTCGGCGTAACTGACTCGGGGAGATTTTCAATCTGCAGAGTTGGTTTGATCTTGTGAATGAGCTCTGCCTCTTACTAGATTCAAACCAGGTGTGATCAAGAACTAAGCTGCTCACTTCTTTAATGATAGTTGAAACAGGTCAACTTTTTTAACTTGACAGAAAACAGCAAACTGAAAAAATTGAGATTAAATTTAAACTGCTTGATTGTTAAAATGAAGGGGTTTATGAAATGCACTCATTATTCAAGACTCTTTTTCCCCAGGAAATTGTATAAAGGACATATGCTGCATTTGTCTGATATTTTACATTTTTCAAAGTTTTAAAATATGTAATTACACTAGATTCTTACCAAAGACTTTGGAATAAACTAGGATAGACTTTGTTAACTAGGTTTTATAGATGAGAGAACTATTCTGGATGTGTATATTATTTTCCTCCCTAGCAGACGTGTGTGTGTGTGTGTGTGCGTACACAATACACATGTAAATACCAATGTTTGTACTACTGTAGAAATAATTGTAATTATATGAAAAGCAATCTTGTATTCTCCAAATTCCACAAATATTAAAAAAAATGATTTCACCACATAACATTTAGGTTAAACATTTATTCTACAGAGAGTTATTATTGAGAGGTTAAAAGTACTTTCGTTTATATCTAGTGAGAATAAAAAAGACTCATCAAAATCCTAACATTTATGGAAGTGATGAAATCCTCTGGAATCTTTAGGAAGAATTCATACATGGAAACACAAGTGGAATTCATTCACTTATTCAACAATTATGTTTTGAATACCAGCTGCGCGCCAGGCAGTACCCCCCCCCCCCCCCCCACCCCAGCACCAGGCACAGAGCAGCGAACAAAACAGACGAAAATTCTGGCCGGCGTGGAGCTTGCATCGTTTCCTAGTCACAGTTGGCAAAAGCGATTTTGTCTATACAAGGGATCAACGAAAAAGCCGTAGATTCATGATTCCTACTTTCTCTAACTGGCAGGTTCCCTAGGCAGCCCTAGGAAGCAAATATTCGAGAGGAAAGAAATAAACCAAATTTCACCCCATCTATGTAAACATGCAGATTGACTCCTAAACATGTAACGTAAGTGGCAATATTTCAGGAATGTCACACCATAACATAAATTGAAACACTAACAACTGATAAATGGTATTGAAGAAGTGTTTGTTCTTTCTGTCCTTAGACGATGGAGTCTGCGGATGTTGTCCCTCATCCAGAAACACTAGAAGATCACAGGTCTAAACTCAGTCCCATTTCCAGATGTAGGATCAGATTAAACTTTGTCTCAGCAAAAGAGATAATGAACAGGGACAGTCTGCTGCGATCAAATTGGACATAGAAATGGAAAAGTGAAAGATGAAGATCTTTCCAACTGACTCCAGCATTTGGCTGAATATTTGGGGATATTTTGAAAGTTCTTTCCCAGGAGACTCCCTATACACATAAAAATTTTGATTTAAAACGTTGAATGAAGAGACACTGAAGACATGTCTGGTTTGCTTAGAAATTATTTCTAATCAGAAAGGACAGGAATGAAACAAGAGACCACTTCTCTATGCCTCCGGTATTTCTATTAATAAATGGTCCTTCCTCCCCCCTCCCCTTCCTCATCTTAAACTATTGTCATTTTGTAGTAGAACTGAAAAGTCAGAGCGAGTCAAGAAGTGATGTAGTCCATTTAAACCAGGGTCACCTGAGCTCCTGGAGAAAGATAAGAATCCAGCCACATTACCAAAATGTTCAGAAAGAACCACATAAACTTTTCTTTGCAACCTATGGCAGCATTTAAGAACTCATTAAAGGGGGAAAGTAACCCTTATATTTAACCCAAATTTCCAATTCTATTTATGGAAGCAGAAAACAGCTGGTTCTCATGCTTCACATAAAAACTAAATCACTCTTCTAGCTTCAAGCTGAATAATCTTGCTTTCTTTAAACTTCCTTATTATGTTCAGAAATGCCAAAAAAGTAAAAGAGGACTGCAATAAACACCCCAAAACAGGCCACTTGGTGTAAAAAAATTAAATGTTACCGACATAATCAAATGTTCCTGTGTCTTTCTCTCTCTGGATACTATTCTTTTACTTCTTCCCTCAACATAAACACCAGTCTGATTTCATGTTTACTGTTTATGTGCATGATTTCATTCTTACATTTGTACGTACCAGTAAAAAAATATACATATAATTTTCAAATGTTTTTCAACCATAAAAGTGATATCATACCAAGTGCACCTCCTTTCAAGCTTTTTTTTCTCAATATAGTGTTTTGGAGATATCTGTTATTGAACCAAATTGTTCTCCAAAGTGATGGAATTTATTCAACTACATCCTTCCTTATGTATTTTTTTAATTTCCAGTAATTCAATACTGTTCATATTAAATAGGAAAGAATAGGGAGTCAGAACTGAAAAATAATGCATCTTCTTTCCATCTTATCTTATCTCACTTGGTTTCACTTATTGGAGGGAGGAGAGTTGAAGAAAGATGTCTAGGGAGTGAGACCATTCCAGTTGAACACTAAATTTCCTGTCAATTTGCTGCTGTATTCCTTATGATGTGGTCTCAATATTGAAACAAAACATAATCAAACAATGATAATGACCAAGAATCTTGTAACTGAAAGTGGCATTGAGATGTGATCTGGTTCGTTATTCCATATGTAAGTTACATGTCTTAGGATAAGAGAGTAAGGATATTTGAGTGCGTTGGATCTGACTGGTTGTGTCGCCATGTATTAGTGATGTGGAGATAAAGGCCAAAGAGGTTAAAGGGCAACACTCTAGCGCCCGTACAGGAGGACCACTTGAGTCACTGCAGAAAGACGAATGAACACCACTTATTCCTGATTCCACATTAAACGATCAGCACTCTTCATAATTTCTGATTTATATCCAACTTAATTCCTGTGTTCAGTGGTTCTTAAACTCATTTTGATAGGTTGCCATTTGAATCAGTTTAGATTCAAAATATGGAGAAATATATTTTCTCAATTTCTAACACATTGTTCATCATGTGTTCATTGGATGTTTCATTAGCTGTCTTTATATTTTCACATTGCTCACATGCAAGAACATCACTACCATATCTTTAAGGAGGATTTTTGATATTTCTTATGATGATTTAGAATTTTCGCAAGAAAGTATTAATCTATCCTTGGAAACTTTTATTCCTGATATAAGAACAGAATAAAATCAAAGCAGCTTTGGGTAAACTTGCACATTTGGAAACATTTAACTATTTTAAAAAAATCTTAAACTTGGAGGCTGACATATTTCTAAATTTTGGCTTCTTTGGCTGTGCAGCTTCCATGAAAATGGCCTGCCCATCGCTAGCCATGAGAAGCACTATGTTCTAATGTTTATATTGTATTTGGGTTGCTTCTGAGCTACTCATCAAAACCTTGACTTTGTGGTTTTAATATAATTTTCATAGAAACATTAAGAACAGATGTATGAGCCAATCAAAAGGCAGAAACTATGTAAATATGACAATTAAATCAGCATAAATAAGAGTAGTCTGCATTTTTTCTGATTACCACAAAGAAACATAAGATTATTATTTACTCACTGGTATAGAAATATGTTCTGAAATAAAAACAAAAGTAATATGCCTATATTTTTTACAATCTTACATAATTCAATGCTATTAATGGAAATTATTATAACTTAACTATATGGTAAATTTTTCCTAAAACGTAATCAGTATCAATTTATTTAACATCTACTTCAGTATAAAAAAATGATTACAATGTCATGGACCACATTTCAAATGTTAAAATTATCTATCTGTATATATTTTAAAGTCCCTGAATATAATTTGTTTAAATAACATGATAAATTCTCTAAGTAAATTTGCATCAGATGTGCATGTTGGAAAATGCTTGCGGACCTTCAACAAGGAAGCATTACTTTTAAAGCATTTCTTCTACTCTACGTCACAATTTCATGCAGTGAAAAAATTTTAAAAGTGCAAGAGTCCTTCGAGATTAAGATCAGCTGTTCGTTTTAGAGATCTGACGGTCAGTCACACAGTTAGTTTCGAAAGGAAACGATCAGATTTTAGTTAACTGATCTTTGGTTCTTTGGGTCTTCTTAGTTGGTACCCATGAAAGGGAACCAAATAGAATTTTCACGATTAAGTTTTACTCTTTGATCACAAGTGTAACAGCTTGCTTGTGTGGCAATGCTGAGAGAAGTCTCAATGATCGGTTAAACTCTTTTGTTGTTGCCTAGCATGAATTCAATCTCTTCTTTACTCTCCACATTTCCTATTGGTCCAGACAATAGGAATGAAGTGGAATGATGAGACTCTGTGGCTCATAATAATCCAAACCAAGGGGAGAGACAAGAATTACTTGCAGACAAACAGGTGCCTTGGTATTTTTCTGTTGCCAACAACGACAAACTATGTTTAATCCTGGAGTCACGTGCAAACCAAATGATGCAGGGTTTTTTAAAAATTTACTTTCAAACTAAGTGTGGGCAACCTCTTGATATCTGACTAATTCATGACCTCTTCTTTCAAACTCAGCCGCCAAACAATGGTAGTGCTTATTATCTACCATGAGGCTAATCAGACTCATCTCAAGAAGTAAAATTTCAGCAAATAGCTTTGCCATCTCTTTATGTACCCATTTTACGTGCTCAGTGTGATGTGAATTTTGGCAAATGTCAGCATTTGTGTAACACTTCTCGAATCAAGTTTTAGAACGTGTCCACCATGCCATCAGCTCCCGTCCTGCCCCCTTGCAGTCAACTCCATACCAACCCCTTCTCAGCCCCAGACCGCCACTGATACGCTTTCTGTCACGATAGATTAGTTTTGCTTGCTGAAGAATTATATTTAAGTGAATGGTGGAAGACAGACTCTTTTGAGTCTGGCTCCTTTGGCTCATTGTAATGTCTTCAAGATTCACCCCTGTTGTTGCATGTATCGATAGTTTGTTGTCTCTATTGCTGAGTATTATTTCATTTTATGAATATACCAGAAAATGTTTATTCATTGCCCTATTGATTGACATTTGAGTTGTTTCCACTTTGCCTATTGTGAATAAAGCTGCTATGAATATTCTCGAATAAGTTGTTTAGTGGCCGTGTGTTTTGGGTAAATACTTTGAAGTGGTCATAGAATGGGTGTATATTTAGCTTTATAAGAAACTGCCACAGAGTTCTCCAAAGAGGTTGTAAAATTTATGCCTACTCCAGCAATGAATGCGAGTTCCAGTTGTTCCAAATCTCTTCAACATTTGTGCTGGCCATTTTTTCCTAAATTTCAGCCATTCTGGTGGGTGGGTGGTGAAATGTCAGTGTGGTACTGGTTCGTGTTCTCCTGATGACTACAGATGCAGAGCATCTCTTCGTGTGCTTATTGGCCATTGGTCCCATTTGTTCTTTGTTCCTTCTTTCTTCTTTCCCTGTTTTCAATTAATTGAGTATTTTTAGTATTTCATTTTATCCTCTGTTGGATTATTAGCTATACCTCACTATTTTATTTTTTAGGTGGCTACTCAAGAGATCATAATATTCAAACTTTAGCTTTTCATACTCCACCATTAAATAGTACACTCCTGTGTGTACAACGTAAGAAACAACAATATACTTCGATTTCTCTCCTCTTGTATTTTGTAATTATCATTTTCATACATTTTAACTTATAATACAGTTTTATTATTCTTTGATGTAAACAGTCAATTTTATTTTAAAGAAACCATGAAAAGAAAACAAAATTATTATTTACCACATATTTATGCTTCTGGGGCTCTCCACTCCTTTATGTAGATTCAAGTTTCCATCTGGTATCATTACCTTCAGCCTGAAGAAGAATAACACACTCTCTCAGCTTTTGTTGTATCAAAATGCCTTTATGTTGTCTTAATAAGAACACTTTCCTTAGGTCCAAAGAATGCTGGATATAGAATTCTAGTCTGACAATTTTTTTTTTCTTTTGTTGTATTAAAGATGTCATTCCACAGCCTTCTGGCTTATATTCAATTGAGTGATCATCCTTATTTTTTGTTTCCCTGCATGGAATGTGTCTTTTCTCCCTTTCTGTTTTTGAGTTATTCTCCATGTTATTAAGATACTCTCCATATTACTGGTTTTCAAAAAATGGTGAAATGTGCCTTGAATGTAGCACATCCAGGGAATTTTTCATCTCAGATATTTTTGAATTATAGATATTTCATCTGATTCTTTTTTTATATCTTTCATTTCTCTTATTGCCAAATAAAATTTCTCCGTACTCATTTTTTTTCCACTTGGCAAAAATATCCACCACTTGATAAGGGAATCTTAAAGAACATGCTTATGGGAAACATTATCTTTCTGTTTACATGTTTGTTTTGCAAATTAGAATTCCTACTCATTGGAGTCAGAAAATCTACCTTAGTACCTGGCTCCAACTCTTACTGCTCATTTGATCATGGACAATTTAACCTAAGTCTTGGGATGCAAAATAAGTCTACAAAATCCCATTCTGGTGTGTTGATTCACTAGAATAATATGCGTGAAAATGTTTTGTGCAAAAACTAAACAAATGAAGGCTAATCATTTTTCATTAAACTATTTAGTAAAACATTTACAAGCAATAACTTTCTATAGAACGTTTTTCTACCTAGAACATTCAGAGCCCGAGTGCTTGCTATCCGACCACTAAGGGGCGGCCCGAATATTAATATTCATATTCAAGTGTTGCCATAGAGAAAAACTACATAAAAGGGACTCCATAACATTCTCAAAATATAAAATTGCTTTCATGGGCACCATGCACATCTATATGTCCCTCTCTTGAGTTTTCATGTGTCTTGAAAAATTTGAAGAATTGTCCTTAAGTCCAAAGAATGCAACCTTTCTTGGGAAATGCTGTAAGAGGAAGATTTCTTGTTGCTACAGAATGCTCTTGAACACAAGAAACTATTTCTTCAACGAGAAGAGATTCCATTCTCTGTTTCAGCATTAAAGGATAACTAGAGAAAATCTGCAGTCTAGGGACAGGGGTGACATTAATGGTTTTTACATTTGATCCATTGTTCTTATATTCAGGGTGATGTCTTCAATTTCAAGTAAGAGAAAATCCCAACTCAACTTGCTTACGGAGTGTAAGAATATTTATTACCTCATATTCAAGCCCCAGGATCTTTCCATTGATCTCCTCTACTATTGTTAGTGAGCTGGTTTGCCCATCGGCCTGGTTTCATGGGCTGAACTGTGTTCCCCGAAGTTCATGCGTTGAAGCTCTAACGCTCAGTACCTCAGAGTGTGACTGGGATATTTGGGAGGGAGTCTTTAAAGAGGCAGTTAAGTTAAAACGAGGCTGTTAGGGTGGGTCCTACTCCAATCTGGCTGGTGTCCTTATAAGAACGGGAAATTTGGTCCCACAGGAAGAGACAGCAGGTGTGTGCAAGCAGAGGGGAAAGATCATGTGAGGACACAGTGAGATAGGGGCCATCCACAGCCAAGGGGAGAGGCTCAGGAGAGGCCAACCCTGCTGACACCTTAGTCTTGGACTTTCAGACTCCAGAACCGCGTGAAAATGCATTTCTGTTATTTAAGCCACTCTGTGGTATTTCGTTGTGGCAGCCCTAAACACCTAATGCATGTGGCTTTCCTCAGGGTTGCAAGATACTGCCACAGTTCTGTGTGTCACATCCATACTGAAGCAAAGACACCCTTACTTCATCTTAAAAAGAAGGATACCTTTCCCAGAACAACAAAACCCAGATCTCCATATTCACATTGACCAGAAATGAGTCCCATGCCCACCATTCAACTGGTCAGTGGCTGGGGGGAAACTACTTACCGTAACCGGCCTGACCTAATTAATATTTACTCCTGAGGTGAGGATGGGGTCACCTCTCCCCAAGTAACATGAGGCCTGCGTGTATATCTGTAGAAAACTGAGGGTCTTTAGCAAAGAAGATAAAGAGAAGGAATGGTGAGCACAGAGTGAGCAATATCTGCTTCGGGTCTGCTACTGTGTTCTGAACTGGAGCCGCCATACCTCAACGCACCATCGCGACTTTTAACTCTTGTGACTATGCTCGTGATGGCTTTTAAAATGTTGAGGTCTTGACCAGTGATCGCTTTATCTGTATCACAGAAAAGATGTTAATCCTAATTTAGATTCCCTTAGAAGAATATTATTTATCACATCTCTACTGATAACTTAACTTTAAAGGACCAGGAACAGAGATGATGTGTGTACCTTTGCATTCTTTGTGGAATAAGGGTTTTACACACACACACACACACACACACACACAGGCAGGGGGCAAATTACATTTGAGAAAGGATGTTTTAAATGGATTTTCAAGTTATTTGAAACAAACTAATTTATGTGCCTTCAAGTAATTTAAAAACATATGTTTACTTATTCATAATTTATTTACTAATTTCAAATCACTTTTACCAGTGCTGGTGCATGCAATGCCTACAAGGATCTCTTATTCAATAGATTTACCTGGTTCTCCATTATTGCATTTGGTTGAAAATATTAATTCTTTTTCCTTTTAAAAGACTTTTATTTCGTCAAATTATTTAGATTTTACTTATTAGCTTCCTTTCGTCATCCTTCCTCCATTTTTTCCCTAAAAATAACTATCCCCATCTCAACATTCCCAAGAGGTGACTCAATCTAATCCTTACTGTGTGATTTTGGAGAGCAGCGTGCTAAATCCAGAATTACGAAATTGCTGCCTTTGGAAAGGGTGGTTAACTCATCAACTACCGGTTGCTAATACAGTTCCAGGTTAAAATACCACATTTCTTCTGCAAACTGTACGTACTACCAGCTCCTCGTTGCACTCCCAAAGGCACAGAAGAGTTCAGCCCAACTGAACCACCCGAGTCTTCCCAAATCAAGCAAAACAAGTATTCGAATCAATGAAGAAAATCACTGAGGTGAGTTTACATGTGAAAAAAAGAAGCATTTCCCCTGGACAACTAAAAGGTTTCCACTTTCCTGTACCTTTTACTTTATTTATATTATACTGATTTGTAACTGGAAGCAAAACCACACCATTTTCCTCCAATTTCCTGAATGAGCTCTCAAATGAAAATGTGATCCAAACCCTTAAATTCTTCTCTAAAGTACATTTTCATTTTCATTCTAATTATTTCTGTGTATCTTATTTTTATATTGGTACAAGAATCCCCAATTATGCTAAGACGAAACACTCGTTGTAAAATTTAAAGAAATTTGAAATAAATTTGTATTATTACATTCTTTTTGAGCAAATAAGTCAGATAAATTTTTCTTTCGGTTTGATTGATTAGGGCCTACTACAAAGTACAGTTTAACACAAAATAGGCATGTTTCCGTTGATATTGCTGCTGCCATTTACACATCATTTTAGTTGTTATCTGTAACTCGTACTCATTATATAGGCTTAGTACCTTTGAAATCTAAACAGCTTAAATAATATTTAATATTTATGTAAAAGCTAATAATTTTAAAATCCACTATCTTGTTTGACCTCCGTTTAAAATGAGTGGTGGGAAAAACGTATTACTAGAACAATTAAAAAAAGAAAGAAACTGAGATCCAGCAAGGTTACTGTTTTCCCAAAGTACCGCATCCAGTCGGTAGGAGAACCGTGACGAGAGTTCAATTTCTCACTCAAAGCAGCATCATTGGAAAAAAACAAGTAAATGAAATTATAAAACCACAAATCCAAAGCCAGATTCACAAACCTCCTTATCCAGGAGTACAGCTTCAGCATTGCGCGCAGAGCTTTACACATGGAACATAGATTCTGTTGAACACACATTTCACCGAATGAGCAAATCAGACCATAATCAGCCTCTTCTGAGGAAGTTCATGGAGATACAGTGGTCCATTTTGCCTCTCAGTTTGTTTTCTTTCTCAATCTTTCTGTCTGACTTTAGAAACTAGAAAGTAAGTTTGTGAGAAGGACATAGGCCTTTGAGCCAGAAGTTTGAGAACATGCATAGAAACAACTCTCACCACTTGCCAGCTACGTGAAATTTCAAAAATATCCGTGCACTCAATCTTCGAGTCTAAGTCTCCTTATCTGTAAAACAGCTGAGATAATATATTCATTCACTTAACAGGTATTGATTAAGCACCAGTGATGTGCCAGGTACTGTTCTAGGTGCTTGAGATAACGTTGATGAACAACACAGACAAACATCTCTGTTCACGTGGTGCTTATATTCTGGCAGGATGATGGGAAGAGGCAGACAGCAATCCACGAATATCTGATTAACATGCAAATTCTTTAGTATGTAGAAGGAAATAGGCGTCACGGTAAAAATAATAGTAATAATGGACGAGGGGAACTTCGTTTGCAGCTGTGAATGGAGCAACTGGGACCAGACAGGCCCTACTGCGGTGAACTTCTATAAAATTAGACAAGACACACGAATCAACTGTTTTTGGGTAGTGTAAATAGCATTTTAAACAGCTGACTTGCATGAAAGGGTAACTCATCTACAAAGTTAATGGAAAAAGAAACTGTATAACCATCTATCTAGTGAACATTCTTAAAATTCCCCCCAAATTACAGTTTGGTTTTGTTCTCAAATTTTAAGCTTAAAAATGAAAAGCAAAAATTATTTTTTCAATAAATAAAAAGCATTAATTTCTGACCTTTGGTAAGATCAACAGACTAAGATGTTTAAAGTGTCACTCAGAGACTTAAAATTTTCCCAAACTCCACAGTGCAACAAAGAGGAATATTTCTTCCTCTCCTTAAAAAAAAAATACACAAATAATAGAATACTTATATGACTTTAGCTTTGGAAACAGAAATTAAAACTTGCTATCTTAAAAGCTTCTCCTGCTCTTGATGCTAGCAATATATCTTCATGCTTTTTAAATATATTTTTTAAAGTGTGCTCCTGAGAAAATTCTTGCAGTACATCTAAATGTACATATTTTTAGGGCTCACATAATATATCTCAATTGAAAATTTTCTTTTTTCGTTCAATAATATATCATGGACATGTTTCTAAGCCAGTACATTCTAATCTCTCTTTTTGCTTTTAATGAATAAACTAAAATGTATTTAAAATAATGACAGATATGTTTTTGATTTATTGTCACAAGATGATATGCTGGAATGAACATTATTATACACATATCTTTACACATTTTTAAAAGTATTTCTTTAGATTAAATTCCTAAACATTGAATTGTTGGGCCAGAATTTATACACATGTTCAAATTTGATAGACACTGTCAAATTGCCTTACAGAAATTATGTTTGAAAAAACGTTATTGGTAACATAGCATCTATATTGTTGATCATTTTTGGCTTGGGTTTTTCCCTTAGTTTAAAATATACAGGGGGCTGGTCCGGTGGCACAGCAGTTAAGTTCACACCTGCAGCTTCTTGGCAGCCCGGGGTTCGCTGGTTCGGATGCCGGGTGTGGACGTGGCACCACTTGGCACGCCATGCTGTGGTAGGCATCCCACATATAAAGTAGAGGAAGATGGGCACGGATGTTAGCTCAGGACCAGTCTTCCTCAGCAAAAAGAGGAGGATTGGCGGCAGATGTTAGCTCAGGGCTAATCTTCCTCAAAAAAACAAAACAAAACAGATGAGTTAAGAGATTCTGAAGCTTTATAAGTAAAGTTGTTCCACAACTACCTTTTATTTTCTCAAACTGTCGCAGGTTTCCTAACCTATTATGTATCAAGAAGTGAAGCACAATCTTAAACTAACCTGTCTAGCCCATATTTGAATAAATGTCATTGGAAGGGGAGCTCCAACCATGGGAAAGGTACAGAGATGTGATGACCTGACAAGACTGTCTGTCGGACAGGTGAGGCCAACTGATGGATTCACTTTCTACTTTTTAAATATCCTGAGCACAGTGAATGGAAAGTCAAATATACAGAAAAAAATCCCATTAAGTTAGGGAATTTAGTGACTATCTTCTATGTGTTACTCATCAATGAATTTCTCAGGGCTGAAGCCCCTGTTATTCACTTCTCTGATAATGAAGTATGTTAACTGTATTTTCTTATTTTCTATATTCTTGTTTCTCTGGCATCTGGGGTTTTATTGACTGGGGAAGATTGTGCCTCCAAGGATTAGTTAACTCAAAGAGATAATAAAAATGAGCATGCATTTGACACACGAACCAACCAGTCTCAAGTCCATACTGCATCTTCTCCCTTTTCTCAAGCTCCTGCAGTCTGGGGCACTGTCCCTCCTGTTCTAAATTTTCGCAGAGCCAGGTACTGGACAACTAGGGACTACCCCTAAACCTCAGATCTAGCCAAAATTACTCAAACTAGCCAATCCTAAGCCTGCTCAGCTTGCTTATTCTGCCTCGCCCAATTCCTTCCTGCAAAAACCACAATTAAGGCTCTCCCCTCACTCCTGCTGCCTCCTGACAGGCCCTGGTGCTTCCCCATGGGGCCCTGCATCGCGTGGCATGCCCACTCCTCTTAGGAACCATGAGTAACTATGTCTTCCATGGCAATCATCTCCCGATTTGTTGGCCTCACCATACCTGAATAAAAACAAAATCCCTGGTACATTTTAAAACAGAAAGTAAGCAAAAGAGAGGTAGACCATCCTTAGTGGTGGGCATTTTCTCAGTGTATTCTTTGACGAGATGCCCAAATGTATGACTAAGGTGGTAGGCGGGTACATTTTGCCTGCTGAGTTTGGGAATTCCAGGGCAGAAAAAATAAAGAGATGTCTGACACAGCTCCTTTCCCATGTTGAATTTTCAACAAATTCAAAGACAAATCAGAAAAACCTACAGAAGGCAGATGGGAAATCGTAGAATTGACACATGCTTAAGGCTGTTTTGGGATTGGATGGGTGATTACCATATATTTTCCAGTCCTATAAATCCGGTGTGTAGGCAGTCATGAAATTTGATTCAGAAAAAGAAAGGTAATGTTATAAAATGTTGCTTTTACACAAACAGTTGCCATAATAATTGACAGTGGTTCTGTCTTCCCTCGACGGAGGAGCGTTCTCAGCTAGAATCCTGCTCGGTGCCGTGTGTTTACTGTATCACCAGCGGCAAGATCGCCCTCAAAATTGAACTCATTGAACTGCGTTTAGGCCTTTGAGTTCACAGGAACCCTCGACACAAGAACTGAAGAAAAATCAGCTGGAACAGATCCTGAGAGTTATAACAAATATCCTCAGAGTTAAGTCAAACATCCACTTAAGGACTTTAGCTCCATTTGAAGATAGAGTCGTAAAATATCACATCACCCGGAGAATCAGGCCAAAGACTAGGTCTTTAAAAATGTTCATGGAAAGTATAAAATCGCCTTGTGTCTTGCAAATGTAGAGCGACCCTTGATTGTGTAAGAAAAAGAATTATTCTCTTTCTACTTGAACTTATACGATGATTTCTACCTACAATATTAAACCAGAGTATTTCTTACACTAGTTGCATATGAAGGTTATTCTTACGTTAGAGGGTGGGGTAATAATTCATATTTGTAACTCTGCCTCTTCCCAACAATTTTCTTTTTCTCACCATCTCCAGTCCAATCTTAAAAGCTAAAGCTATTTTTTTGTTTTTCTTTAAAATACTGTGTTTGGCAAAACAGTGTGATTCTGGGCCCCGTCCATACATGAGGCGCTCCACATGTATCTGTGTGGGTTGGATGGGCGAATGAGGAGTGCTCACAGTGTCGACCTGCAGCTCCGTGACCCTCCGTGCCCTGTGCTTGGTCCTGCCGGCGGGGATGCGGAACAATTGCTGCAGCACCAAGGGACACAGGTCCCAGAAATTCTCCACTGGCATCCTGCTTTGCAATTTGGTGCTAAGATCTGCTTGTAGGTGATCATGGAATCTGTAGTACTAGTCAAGACTTTTTCAACTCTTAAAAGTCCCTGGCTTGTTGAGGCCAAAGTTATTTGTATGGCAGGACCAGGTTTCACATTTCTCTGCCTACACAAAGTAGCATTTAAGAAAATATTTCTTTGACCCATCAAACAACATCCCGTTTTTCCTTTGCATCCCACATCTTTTCACTGGCAGACTAAATGAAACACTTCTGAAAACGATGATCAGTGGGGCATATTTTCCTTCTTCCTTTTGAACTGTCGATCAGAGTAGCTGAAGTATTCCTTTAATTACCTTTTCTGTGTTCACTTATATTCTCTGTAAGATTTTGATATGGATGAGCAAAGAATTATGAAGACTGAGACTATCTGAGGTGCACGTAAACTTGGGGTCACGGCGAGCTCACTGAGTGGATTTGAATCCATCCTGCTCAAATACTGACCTCGGACTGGATTCCCTTTGAGAAGCAGCCCTCCTCCAGCAATGCTCCTCCTCCTCTCTTTCAAGCCTTTCTTCCTGGTGGTCCTCTCACCTGGCTCGCCGACTCCAGGCCTTTGCAGCTGTAGAGAACACTGGAGCATGCTTCCCTGGCTCCCATCTCTGGCCCTCTCTCTGGGATTCTGTTTGAAGGTCCCTCTTCCTCTCACCTTGATCCAAACATCCACAGCTTCAGGAGAGAGGCAATCCTGCCTCTGTCCCAGTGCCCAGGGACCCCTGTTGCAAGGGCCAACTTAATCCAGCCTTCCCATCTGGAGCAGGGAAGTCAACCAACGCATGCTTATTGATGTGCAGAAAATCATTATTGGCTGGACAGGTTTGGGGCACCAAGGGTAAACGGCTCACTGAAGTAATACTATCATATAGTCAAAGGAAGTGTCATTGTGGTTAGTTGATGGCGTGAGGGGTAAAGTGGAGTAGATCAGGGAGGAGTTCTGAGACCCCTCTGAAGGCAGTTTTATTCACAACTCAGCATATTCCAAATAGCTGAGTCTGTCTGTCTTTCCAAGATCCAGGACTGGCATAACAGATGGTATCTTTGTCCTATCCTTTATTTTAATGGAAATACCATCAATGTTTCACAAGTAGGAAATATGTTAATAGTCTCTCTGATGTTAATGATGTTTCCTTTTTTACTAGTTTTCTAAGAGCTGTTATTAAGTCGAGAGCAGTTATTGACAGTAAATGTTTCGTGCTCTTTTACACGTATCAAAGTCATCAAACAGTTTGGTAGTGGAGGTAGTAGATATAAGGACAGGTACAAAAGATATGTTAAGACTAGAAGAGTCAGGGCTTGTGAGAAATTGGGGCAAAGCAGACGCGAAGATGAGGGGGAGTGTGGTGTCAACAATATCATTCAGCATGTTCTCATAACAGGAAAACACCGAAAATACTGTTCAACAGTAAGGCATTGCTTTACTATGTTATGGGACAAACAAGTATCCTACGTAAGTTCACAAACCAATATAGTGTCTTACTTATGGTCACACAACTGCCAAGTGGTAGAACAATGATTTGAAGCCAGGAAATTCGTCTCCGAGACTGTAGCCCTGAGCACTCTACATGCGACCTGCCATCAAGAGAACAGCGTTCAACCAGTAAAGATGCAAGCGTGCGTTTATCCATCTGGCTTAACGTTTACAGTACACTGTTAAACAGAGTAACAATTTTTTAAAGTTGATGATTATTTTATAGTATTATACCATTTAGTCAAAAATACATTAATATTTATATAGGAGATATGTATGAGAAAAGTCTATAACAGTCTACACCAAAACAAAGAAGAGAGAACGAGAATGAGGAATGCAGAAGGTCAGTTGGATTAGTCAACTAATCCAACTAGTGAGGTAAACGTGGTGCAGTTAACAAATAATTCCCAAATCTCAGGAGCTCACAAAGCCACAGGTTCGTATTTCACTTAATTACATGGTCACAGACTGACGGCAGTTCTGCTCTGAGGGTCCATTGAGACCAAGGCGGATGGTGTGGCCCCTCGCTACAGCGTGCTCTTCTAGAGGAACAGAGGACAGCACTGTCGGTGGAACCAAGCAGTGGCTTGTAAAGATTCTGCTTGAAAGTCCAACTTCCACATCCCTTTCATTGGCTCAAACAAGGTGCATTGCCAAGACTCAAGTCAATGGGACAGGGTTTATAATTTGGGGCTTAGAGAAGGGCCAGGTAGAGAAAGACCCAGGAGGAAAAAGCAGCACATCATTTTAACCATAATGGAAAAATTGCCAGGATTGTCTGACTCATTTCCTGGAGTGTGTTCCTTTGTCACGGATTTGATTTTGGATAGGCTGAACACGTGAAGACAGATAGCATCTTAAATGACGTGAAAATTATTGTTTCTTTTACAGAATAGCTTATTGACGATTAATTGGCAAAAAAAAGATACAACATCATGGGCCAGCCCAGTGGTGTAGTGGTTAAGTTGGCATGCTCTTCCTCTGCGGCCCAGGGTTCGCAGGTTCACATCCCAGGCGCAGACCTAGCACTGCTCATTAAGACATGCTGCGGCAGCATTCCACATAAAATAGAGGAAGACTGGCACAGATGTTAGCTATTAGCTCAGGGCCAATCTTCCTCACCGAAAAAAGAAAAAAGATACAACATATAGACATTATAAATATATTATAATGATTATAAACTATATATATAAACATTATCAATACTTATGGGAAAAAATGTAAAATCATGATAGGAAGAAATAAAATAAACTCAAAATAACTAAAAAAAATTATATCACAATTTTACAAAGTGAAAAACACACCCTTAAATGGTGTGTCACCTCTTTAAAAGATGTCGAAAATACTGGGCCAGATCTTGGGAGGTTCCAGGATTAACAATGGTTTAAATGTGACAGAGTACAAAACATACAGACATACATGTAGAAATATTATCCACTGAAATATTTGAACAGAATGTTGCTAGTGTAATCGAAAGAGCTATTTGTTAGAAAGTATCAAATTCTGAAACTGCAAAGTTTTTGACATTATATTATATATGGCACATAGGAACTGTTACTAGATCTTCCATAAGAATCATGTGAAAGAAAAATAGCATGACTTTATATCAAAAAATACCTTGGTTTTGCTAGAATGCTACCCCACTGCAAAATCACCCAACTATTGATCCTACTTACCAATCAGTTAAATTTATATCAATATTTGACAGAAATACTTACTTGTGTCTTAGAAATAATACCATGACCAACGAAAATAGTACAAGCTGATGTGGAACATTGTGGAGACTTCTAACACAGCGACGGGCAGATTTCCATGTTAACCGGCAGTCAAAGCTTTGAAACACACATATGTTATGGGAGGTTATAAAATATGGAAAATAATAATAATATATATAGTATTGTATATATCTCATATATAATAAGCAGGGAACCAAACTGTGTGCAGCAGATTATTACAACTGAGAAGTAGAAAAGATTATTATAAGCTGGACTTTTTCACAAAACCCCCAAACCAAACGCATCTTTCCTTTCACAGCTCCTCCCGCCCTGGGTCCCATCTCACTCAGACACACCTTCTCCCCTGTTCAGGCTACAAAAGGTGAGGCCATCCCTGTCTCTCCTTCCCATTTGTTCCCATAATAAGTCATTTGTCAGAGCATGTGGATCCTATTTCTGAGGCATTTTCCTTAGTGAAAGGCTCCCCACTCGTATTCTAACTGGTGTTCTTTCCCCCAACCGTGTCCCCCTCTCCAGTTAATCCTATATTTTGCTGCTAGAGAGAGCATTCTAAAATCTCTCTGATTATGTAACCCATGTCCTTAAAAATCTTTGCTAGGTCCAGGCTGCATATAGACTGAATCCAGATCTCAGCCTGGTAGTCAAGGCTCTCCGCAATCTGGCTCCAGGCTATGTTTCTAAATTTCTCTCTTTCTAAATCCTGCTTTCTTCCTACACCCTCAACGTCAGCCACACGGGAAGTCTCACCTTTCACCCCCACACTCTCATCTCCAGGCCTCGGCTGACGCTGGCCCAGCTGCGTACCCCTCCCCAGGTCTCCCGTTGTCTCAGTCCTTCTCAGACTGCAAAGAGCAATTCAGATCTTTTCTCCTTCAAATAGGTTTCCAAGATTTACCATCAGAATTCTTTATTTCCATTAAACGCAGTGGAAAAAAATTGTTTTAATTAAAAAAATTAAAGTGCATCCTAGCTTCATTTTCATAGTTGTTGTCAGGTTTCTCTCTCCAAATACTTTGTCGGCTGTCGTCGCTCTTTGTGTGCGTGACACAGCATTTTGCACATACCGCGTTCTCGGTAAATGCTCGCTACAGTGAACATGAGCGAGATAAAGCCACAGACTCCACAGACAGACCACCTGGGTTCAGAACTCAGTTCTGTCATTTAACAGCAGTGTGACCTTGTGCCGAAGTTTCTTATCTGTCAAATGAGGATGATAATAATAGTAGCTACATCATGGGTTGTTATGAGGATTAAATGAGTTAACATATCGAAAGCACTTAGAAGAGCCCTGGGAAGATAGTGTTAGAGCTACTGATATAAAATAGGAATATTTCAACAAGATAGCTGGGTAGCTCTCCATTTATTTTATCTTTCTAAGCATCAGTTTCCTCCTCTAAGTGTGAGGATCAGCAATACCAGCCCTGCTTCTCTACAGGGTTTGGGGAAAGTAAGATGTATGAGACAGTCAATTTTAAGCTGTGAACTGTGACATAAACGCAAATTTCGTGGCTATTTTCCCCTACGTCAAAAAAAAGCAAAGAGCCACGGTCAAGAAGAAATATGGGAATTTGTATCAGGATCATTAGCTATTTGATCAGGGAAGTTCAACATTATATGTGCCAGCCTAAGATGGCTTCATAAGCCAATAAAATTCATTAAGAGTTGAAAATTGTCAGATATGACTAAATGCATGTTTAGTACAAATGGAGCCAGCTCCTGTGTTGGAACAGATGAGTTCCTGATCTGTCAAGTGAACATAATTTGAGGTCTATTTACTTCAAAGGAAAACTGCTACATACATGATCTTCGGGCATTGAAAGAGGGCCGCTCCATAACAATGACCTGTTTAAAGCAAAAATAGCAAGAAGTCATAGGATACACACAATCATTGACTTCAGGAGACATAAATGTGAATGCCAAGCCTGCTAAGTTCTTAACACCAGGCCTAGGATCAGCAGCCAGATCTTCCGAACCTCATTCAGCATATGCTGAATTGTTGGCTGACCTGCGGAAAAGCATAAACTCACAAAGACATTTGCAGTATTCATTCTGAGATAGTAACTTGATGTTACCAAAACATGGTATTGCTCATGTTAAACTTTAGTGTGGCTTAAAAATAATTACGCTTTACTTCTTGCTGCAATTGAAAGAATGACCATTATCACTTGCAGAAGATGAAAGAGAGGTCGTTTGATTTTCTTAGGATATCAGAATAATGGCCCGGGTGTGCCTTGCACAAGTGTTAGAAGACCCCTTGACCTATTCAAGATCCTAGAGACAGTAAGCCTTTTAACAAACTATGTACAAATAAGGATAATAACAAGAAAGAATAGTCCTCCTGCCTGAAGATTTTATTCAAGGACACAGAGAAACTAAAGCCACTCAACTTTGATTTTGCTTCTCTCCTCTCTCGCAAAGGAGATTGGTCTTCAAGTTGCAAAGGGCAGAACAAATGTGGTCAGAAGGTTCACAGCACATCAGAGCTGAAGCTACAGGAGCGGAAAGTCTGATTGCTCTAGAGTATTTCAAGTAGATTTCAATTAATGTAAGGTGCAATGTCTAACAATCAGAATCATCTAAAAGTGGAATGGGCTATCTTTCTAGGATGTAGGAGCCCTGTCTCTACAAATATTCAAATGCAGAGGGGCAACGAGGGGCACTGCATCCCATCATACTGGAACTTGAGTTCTTGCTTTGAGAGATATGTTGAAATAAATGGCCCCTAAGATTCTTTACATTTAAAATTCTACGATTTTATGTAGAAAGACGAAAGAATTAGCATACTGCTACTTGATAGTTCTATGTGGCTTTTGTTAATGAATTCTTATCCTGAATTTTCTCATCCAAATCAAGCATAGACAGGTAACGAGATAGGATACTATGGCTTATTCTGTATTTCTTTTGTCTACTTTGACCCAGTCCTCTAGCATAGATCTCAAAAGAGCATGCACGTTCCAGCTGGATCCAGAAACATGGTCGCTGTAGGCCTGAGAAAATCAGACACTGGGGGCCCCGGTTTCCTGTGTCGTTTTCACCAGTAGGAGTTTATACAGAACAAATAAAATAATGAATAATAGACTATTATGTAAACTGGGCTTCTTATGTAAAGTGACCTTCTTATCGCTAAGTTCTTAACCTAGTTATTGCTTCATGACATTGATATAGTAGAGACAATCTTAGTTTGGTCGCTGTTTTATTTTAGAAGGAAACCCTAGAAATTATCGGAGAAGTCTAATGATGTCTGATTCTAATAGTAAGACAAAAATACACAGAAATTAAGTAACGCCAAAATTAACTGTATTTATAAAGAGAATCTTTTCATGGAAGGGTTATGCATCTTATGAAATTGGATATTCATTGCTTCTTGAGGTAGTTTTAATTAAAAAGTGTATGCTAGGCTTATATAAGAAATACACTCTAAAATGTATAATACCTCATATATTATAGAAAAATATTTCTCTGATGAATGCTCTGACAGCTTCAACATGTGGCTTCCAAAATTTACATAGTTGTCTCTACCTCAGTCGACTGGGAGAAGGGCAGAGGACCAGAAAGCGGATTTCACGAGCCGTGATGGGAAGTAATATATGTCTCTTCTGCTCCCATTCCACTACCTGGAGCTCAGTCACGTGCCTGCACCTGATGGCAGGGAGGCTGGGGAATGTCTCCTGAGGCTGTGCTCAGGAAGAAGGGAAAACACATGTGGGGAAACACGGGCATTCTCTTCCACAGTTTTATCCATTTGCACTACGGACAGATTTTCTTCCCGTAAAAAGATACCTGTCCAAAAAGTATCATATCATAATAATGAATTAATACTCTGTCTACATGAAATTTTTAAATAAAATCATGATAAAAAGGCAAGTTGTAATCCAATAAGAACACTCAAAGTAAAGGGAGAATCTAAAAGCACAAAGATAATTTTCCAGGTAAAGCACATGCCCTCAGTAGATGAAAGCAGATAACTGTGTCATAGGAAGAAGACAAACGTTTTACCAAACATAATTTTTAGCCTAAGGTCATCAAAATAATCTCCTTAATTTTACAGTTTAAATTACAGAATTTCTTCCCAGTGTGCAGTTCTGTTTCTCTTTTATTTTGCATACAAGTTTCTGAATCCTAAGACTACTTATAAAATTTAAAGATAATGTTCCTGACTTTAAAGAATTCTGTATTTTTACTGACAGTGGGGTTTTATTATGTAATTCTATGAAAGTTTGATTCATTAAGTGTTAATAGACTAATCTTTGTCAGTATCATGTACATTTTATTCACAATTCTGTAAACTTCGGTTCCAATGAAATTTTTCACTTCATCTACAAAATTATTTTCTTCTATAATAAAGAGAAAACAAAAAAGCTTACTCAAATTCCCATTTCTCATATCATCTAAAACATTGGCACACATTAACTCTCCTTCTGCTCTTGGTTCTGTAGTTGAAATACAATTGCACGCTCTTGAAAATGTGATTTCATTCAGAAATAAATTATTACTGTCTAGGGCGCCAGGTTTTCACGTTTTCCTTCTTGTTGCCAGATTTACTTTGCCAATATGTTACAACATTAGTTTTTGTGTTAAGATATTTGTTACACACACTCTGAAAAACACCAAAAAGAAAGCAGAATATTTCCTCTTCTGAATAATCCAAAAATTGAGCGCAGCTGAACGCTGCAAACGAGACCATGTATTGCCTTCAGGAACCTAGTCAATTTCTTAAGTAACAGAGAAGAGGGTTAACCACAAGCGTCAGACAGCTCTGAAACTGGAGAGAGAACTCCTTAGGAAAACAAATAACTAAACGGCCTTCAACACGTGTCTCATTAAATACGAAGTATTGAAGAACATAAAGACAGTAAAAATAAGAAAATACTAGCTTAGAAGCCGGTGAAAAGCAAGAGGAGAGTCCTAGGTACAACATTTTGTCTCCCGGGCTTTTCTTCATCCTATTTTCTTTAACGTCCTCTTTTGCCAAGTAACATGTGTCATGATCTAATTCCCTCTCTTCTCTCAGTCTTATTTTCTTTGCCAAAAACTGAAGTGGAAAGTTTCCTTCCGAAGTTTCCGTTTCCATACGCTCCATGTGTCCTGGTTAAGATGCCTCTATGTCCCAACCATCGACTTTGCCTGAAAATGTAACCCTGATGGAGTTCACGCTGG
Organism: Equus quagga; assembly: GCF_021613505.1. Lineage (NCBI taxonomy): Eukaryota > Metazoa > Chordata > Mammalia > Perissodactyla > Equidae > Equus > Equus quagga. The sequence goes on from NC_060277.1 coordinate 2,618,130, forward strand.
GAAGGGAAGATGCCCACTGGCTTTCTCTGGTGTTGTTCTAACAAAGTTAATGACTAGAGCAGAAAAAATCACCATTCTTACACACCATCCTCCCTGCAAAGATGCAGGGATGAGGAAATAAAGTGCAGAATTACCCTAGGGAAAAAGCCTTCTAAGAAAAACGAAAGAGAAAGGGGCTCTTTTCGAGGCTGGGGTAAAATCGACAAGGGAACAGGTGAAGGAGCCAGAGGCTCATGAACACAGCATATATCTGTCTGAAAGTTCCCAGAATATGGCCAAGTCGCTCTTCTGAGAGTGTTGTGCAATGTTTTCATTATTCCATTTTATTTTCTGTGTCTACATTTTATGCTTTTTATGCCCAAATGCACACACATTGTTAAAACTCCAATAAAAGACATAATTTTAAATTGAGAAAATTTCTCTATAGCTAAATTTTTTATATACTAAATAGTTACTAAATCTTTACCACATTTTCCTCTTTAGTTGACCCACCCTGCCACAGGGGGATGCTCTGCCTGTAAAAGGAATGAGCTCACCATTCTTCTCTCCTTGCTCAGTGGAGACGGTTATTTGAATCATCTGATGGGCTGTTGCCCTCCCCAGTGAAAATGGTGTCTGTAACTGTGGGCCTGATTTAGAAATCAATTTGTTGTAAAATTCTTCCTTTGTGTTTGTTGTTCAGATTTGTAAAGACATTTTTTCTCAAAAGTGGGCCCCATAGATGCCAGCCAGCCAGCAAAAATCAAGGAACCCATAATGTTTCAATTTATTTCTAGTAAAATAAATAGAAATTTAAATTATTTAAATTTATTTCTAGTAAAATGGTTTGGTTCAAACCTCCTGTTGGTAGAAGGACACTTGTCCTGGTCAAGGAAAGGATGGGGCAGAGATGAAGCAGAAAGCAAAGAACAAGAAGAGATAAAAGTCGGAATCTCTCTCATCTTAATCAAAACTCATCTAAGACAAAATTTTGAGACAAGAGATTGGTGTGGTACCACATCACGTCTTTTTCTATATTCCTGTCCCAGTTTCTTATGCTACCCTCAGAACTTCCCACCATCTTTCCACTTTCTCATCCTCCATTTTTCTCAAATTAAAAATCTTCTTCTTTCAGTGGATGATCTCCAGTAGGAATTAAAATAAACCAATTGCTTAAAATAATTTAACTAAGTTAAAGTGATTTATAAAATTACACCTGACTGATGATATTTGCAATTTTAAAAGAAGATGGTTATTAGTCTAAATGGTTCACTAATTTGAGAAGCTTCAACCAAAGTAATAAAATAGAAATTTCAAAATTTCTAAGCTTTTGCAAGGACACATAAATCTTGTTTTAGAACTGAAAAGAAAGCCTCTATCAGAGTTGGGAACAGAATGGGGCCAACTGAGTAGTGGTCCTTTGGAAGAATATGGAGTTTGTAAACAACAACCTACTGTCTCTTTCACATAAATTCCTACACGCTCAGAAGCCTCTTTTACTGGCACTTTATAACGGAGGGAGGAGAAGGCATGGGGGTTTTCTAAAAGACCATAATATTTCTACTTAAAAGGATGAACTAGAGTCCAGGGAAAAATATTATCAACGCAATTGATCTCCTAGGCTTAGAGACAGTTGCTTACATTTTACAGAGAACGTTCAGAGAACAACTAGGATAAGGCTAAATTAAAAAGGAGACAGTTAATGAGAGAGGTTAAAGCAAGTTATCTGAAGGCCACACTGATTTTAGGCCTCAGGCTTGAGGTTCAACATTCATCATAACCATATGTAAATATAATTATAGTCTATTTTATTCAATTTTTAAAGCTACATTTCAAGACTTCAGGCCTCTATTTCTGTGCTTTGCTCCAGCGAAAGGCACACTTATTTTAAAGAATTAATGACTGTTATCTTCTCAAGGAGGTGTCTGTTTTAATAGAAATGGTACTCAGTCAAAGGGATAAATTCCTAACGGTGGCACTTTAGGACTCACGGTGTTTGACCCGCTCTTGGGGGTGGTGGCACTGAAAGTACCCGCCACGTGGCTGGACATTTTGCCTACTAGGAGAACATCCAGGCTATTGGACTGAGCACTTTTACACCATTTCTTGGGTCAGTTACCAATAATACGCTCTTTAGATTCACCATGCTCTTTGCCAGAGCCCTACAGCATTAACAATTTTTAACTTAATTGCCCCTTATTCAGTGTTAGAAATATCCTGACTCTCTGGCAGTACAAAAACATTAAAACTTCCTCAGTAGGAAATCTTGCTCCACTGTGTGCCTTTTGTAGTTTATTTTCAAATGCTCCTTCCCTGAACCTGAAGCTGGATCTAATGCTATGTGTTCCTAACAATACAACCCATCTTTGATATATTCATTTCACTTGTATTTTAAAAAAAATGCAATGAGAGTAGCAGAAATCAAACAGTATGAAGATTCAAAAGTGAAAGAGATTACATCAAATCAGGAGTAATGGGAAAAGATTCCCAAGAAAAGGAGACAGATGATATGGGCCTTAAGTAAACAGGATATCAGCAAATAAAAATGGGAGGGATTCTAGATAGAGAAACCATCAGGAACAAGGACAACACTAGGAAACAGTGAAAACCCTGGTTTGGTTGGAATGTAAGACAGAAACAAGACTAGAAGTAGAATGAGACCATAACTTGGCACAAAAATGGCAAGTGGACTTCAAGCTTGAACAGTAATCACTAACTGCCTGATACTGGTGTTGAAACAACTTAGAAGCTATGTTTAGACTCGTTCATTTGTTCAAGAAGTCTTCATTCATCACTGCAAGATGCCAAGTGCTGACCTCGCTGAGGCCAGCACACAGAAATGCCTGCCTTCTGGAGCACACAAGGAGAGAGCACCGAGAAGGAGAAGGAGGTCACAGGGAGACTATCATGTTGACAAAACGGGAGAATAAAAAGCCAGAGAAGAGACAAAGGGAGTGTAACAAAAAGGAAAAGCGGGAGAGCGAAGCACACGGACACAGTGGAGGAATCTTGAGATGGACGTGGGAATCAACATAGAGAAATGTAGAGAAATTGCCACTGACAAAAACTGAGAAAAGATGATGAACTTGGCATTGCAGAGGTCATGGGTAACATTTTAAAGAGTGGTTTTTTGCAGTGATGGGAAAGGAAGCCAGATCGCATGAGAATAAAGTAAATGGTATGGAAATGGGGGAAATAGAATCTCCAAACTGGTCATTCTGAAAAGCAGACAGTTTAAAGAATTGAAGTAGCAGGATGAGATCAGGAGAGAAAACCAATGTTAAAAAAAAGGGCTTTCAGTTAAATTGTAGGTATCTATGAACAAATTTTAAAGTATCAACAAAAAAACATGTTAAATTTTTGTGTCATCAGTTTTACACCCTTCCTGATGAATATAAAAGAAACCAAATAAGTGGAGAGGTTACCATGTGCATGGATGAGAAGACCCGCCGTTTTAAGAATGTCAGTTTCCTTCAAACTAAAATATGAATTCGATGCAATACCAACAAAATCTCAACAAGATTTTTCATGGAACTTTACAAGTCAGTTCTAAAAGTCATACAATGAGTAAACTGCAAGAAAACACACAAAATTTTTGAAAAAGAAGTAAATTAGGGGGCTTGTTCTACCAAATATCAAAACATACAAGCAACAGTGTGGCATTGGTGCAACAGTAGACCAATTGCACCATTCGTGCCATAAAATGACCGATCCAACAGAATAGGCTCATACATCTAATGGGCATTGATACATGAGAGGGGTAGCTTCAACTAAATAGTGAAAGATGGACTATTAACAAGGATAAAATTACAAATAGATGCCTACATTATAGGATACAGAAAAATTAATTTCAGAAAGTATAAACAACAACAAAAACAGTTTTTAAACTCTTCAAAGTATCAAAAGAAGACCTCGTAGTATCAGTCCATGAACCTCAGGGTAGGGAAGGCCTTACTAAATAAGATTCAAAAGCCAAAAATGATAGTGTGAAAGATGTAACACCTTGATTATATTAAAATGTAGAAAAACACCATATAGAAGTTGAAACACAAGTAATAGACTGAAATAAATAAAATTGAATTGTATAATAACAAATGAAGAATTAGCACCCATAACGTTTACAAATTCCTGCCAATCATTGAGAAAGAGACAAATAGAAATAAAATCCATAGTTCACATCAATGAAAGGCAAACGACTGATAAACATGAAAAACATGCTCATCCACACTGGGAATGATGGAAAAAGTAATATATGAACCGAAAAAGTGAGACACCACTTTTTACCCAATAGATTACCCAAAAGGTAAAGGAATTCAAAATATCAAAAATTAATAAGGTAGAATTTGAGTTTAGGTCTCTTTGATTCCAAAGGTCCTGCTCTTGACCACTTATTTCTGTAACTGAATGAGAGTTTCGTTACCGACCAAGAACAGTGGTTCACAGGGTGGTCCCCAGACCAACAGCATCAGCACCTGGAACTTGTTAGAAACACACACTCCCAGGTCTTCCCAGACCTGTGGAGTCAGACACTCTGGCAGGTGAGGCCCACAGCCTGTGTTTCAAGTGATGCTCATACATGGCCAAGTTTGAGAGCCACTGAACTCGAAGATTGGAGGATCAGTAAGGACCTGAAGTAGAAAAGCAAGAGAACCAGCAAACCAGTAGAAGTGGGGGCAGGAATAGAGCAGAAAAATTAGACTTTATGAGGGAAAAAATGAAATACTAGTGTTTAGGATGTTAGTAATGAAGTAGTTTTAAATGATGATGAGATGTAAACTATGATCACAAATAGAGTGGCTACATTGAATGGAGATGGAAATCGTGGTTTTGTAAAGATCATAGAGGTAAGACAAGAGAGTTGAAAGAAAAACCAAGAGCAGTGTTGAAGTCACTGTGTTGGCCAGAGGAATGCAGAATAGGTGTGTACTTTGTATCGAAGCTTTAGAGAAACAGTGGAACATTCCCTGGATATCAGCTGACTGTGACAATGAAGGATAAGTGTTCTCTTGTTAGATGGAATTCTCTTAGAAAAGTCCGGGATGTTTAGTGAGGGGCTGGGGAGACAACAGGCTTCCATTGGAAAGATTTTTGCAAAATTCTGTGATATTAAACACTATAATAACTTGATTATTAATATTAATCAATATGTTAATTATTAATACTTATGGTGATTGTAATTATAACATGATATTGATTCCACTTTATTGTGAACATAGTAATAACTTTGTATCTATTGAACATCGGTAGTGGGAAACTACATGTAACATATGATGGAACATGTTAACCACATACACACCCTCTCCCATACATCGCTTCTGATTCCCTGTGTCTCAGATTTTCAATAGTTTAAAGCTTAGGAGAAAGTTAAAAAAAAAAAACTTGAAAGGTTGAATGATTTCTACTCTTAAATCTTATCTTGTCAAACAGCAAAATCACAAGAAGGGTCTTCAGTGGATCTTGTTTCATATGTTCTCAGATCCTTGGTTTCTGTCTTGCTCTTCCTAGGTAAGTGGCCTAATCTGAATCCTCTCATTATAATCCTTATTACAGACCTGGGGGACTACTTCTTAGAAAGATGTCATTTAGAACTGAATTCTTAATCCTTAAGAGTCAAGGATTTATAATGAAAACTTTGATAATGTATATGGTAAGTCCTGGTCGATCACCAAATGGAAGCAAGAAATGGACATGCCAGGGCAAGGCAGCACCGTCCCCTCTCATCAGTGGGATAGTGATGGGGACATTGCAGCGTTCAAAAGTCCACAAAATGTCACAGTTTTAGGCACAATTCTTCAAAATCCAAAATGCCTGCTGTACATTGTAAAGAACTTTTTAAAGAGGAGAACCACCACACACCTTCTTCCCCCAAAGACTGTGGAGACAAGCTCCCAATGTTCACTGTGAAACAGGGTGTAAAGATGGCAAGATCAACCCTGGAATTAAAAAGAAAGTAAACGTAACACAGACTCCGTAGGCTCAGACTCGAAACTGCTGTACTGTTCTCTGGACGGAAATGAGGCTGCAGGCTGGTGCTTCGAAAGAGCCACAAGTTTTCTATCCGTCCCGAATGAGAAATAATAATTTTATTGAATAATAAATTAAAAATTAATCCACTTCTTTCTCCTTAAAACTTAGTAAGTGCTTATGATGTGGTCTTTGTGCAATTCTCCAGTTAATAAATTAAAGTATATGTGAGTCTGTACGTACAATGATCCAAAATGAAAGTGTAAGAACAAAGCGAGAAATAGTTCAAGAGACTTAATTTTTTAATAAAAAACAAACCAATGTCCTTCAGGGTTTCAAACATGCTGGTGGTGGTGGTGGCATCGCCCCGTAAAATTTTGGTCTCCATGACCAAAGAAGCACAGGCAGCTTTGGGTCCCTCTCTATCTCCATTCACAAGAGGAAAATACAAATACATTTATAAAGATCAGTTTAGGATTTTATTGCTTTCAGCCAAAGAGCATTCAAAGACTTATAAAGAGTCAATGCCATATGATTACTTAAATAAAGATCAAGAGGGACCAAAGTTGAATGCTTCCTCGGTAGGTAATGCTTCAAAATGTATTTAATAAAAACAATTTATAACAGAAACAAGTCATTATGCTATTTATCTGTAATATAACACTTTGATTCTTATTTTTAAAGGGGTCAGGGTGTATTAGAGAGTTTCGATGGTAAAATACAGTTCTTATCATACAATAAATAACTTATCTTCTCTGCTTTAGTTTCGAGTAGATGCTATTCTATTTACTCTTGTGAATATTCTGGCTTTGTTCCAAATGCACATGGAAGACTAAAATTCAATGTGAAAGGCCCACTAGCCCAGAGAGTTTATATATGCAGAGCCTTTGAAATGAGGAATCCGGAAACACCTATCTTGATTGTCATCCATGAACAGGATTTAGAACAGGTTACTGGAAGTAGTTTTCCTTAGGCCTTAGGAGTCACAGACCACTGTGAGAGTTTGGTGAAAGATATGGATCTCTTCTATGAACAATATATACACAAACCCACACACCACATTGTGCATAGCATTTCATGGGGTTCTCAGATTCTTTGACACCTATCCATGGACCTCTGGAAGCCCAACCACTCCAGGTTAAGAATGCCTGATGGCTTATCTGAGTCCAAAATGTCAGGTTGTCTAGATGGGACAATCTGCTAAAGTATATATTCACTGTAGAAAATTTAGGAATGCTAAAAAGCAAGAATGGTCCCATGAGATCCCGTGTGAATGATAAAATCACCATGACGTCATCACCCACAGGTAAACCTGCTTAACATTTCAGTATATTCTTCCAGTCTCTTATCCAAGTAAAAATATATTTGTCCACAAATAGAATGATACTGCACGTAGCATTTTATTATGGCTTTTTAATTCAAACATTGTGATCAAATTCCCATGCTAGCAAACAGTGGCATCATTGTATTTTATCAAAATGCAATAATTTATTTAACCAAGTTCTTATTATAGAACATTTTTGTTATGTCTAATTTTTTAATTCTATAGTAACTACTGCTATGGAAATAACCTTTTGCATGATTCATGCTTATTTACCATGATCACTTTAAATGATCTTTTATCTTCTCCAATCTCCTTGCCGAAATGACCAACATATTGAACATTGACTTTTAATCAAAGTATTCATTACTTGCTCATGAAATATCATGTAAATATAAGAAAGGAAGATAACTAAATTTGTCTGCAGTGCTTTTAACCTAAGGACCCACTAATCAAGATACAGTGTAAGTGGGGCAGGTGATTCTTAGGGACCACTTTGGTGGGCTTTGGTGGATGGGCAGGATGTTTGGTGGGTTTGGTTTGGTTTGCTGTGATGTGGTTCGGATTTTGAATTCTATAATCATTTACCAGTAGGTTCTAATCGAAGAAGTTCAAACTCTTTACAAATTCAAGTTCTTATGATGCTGAGAAGTAAATGTTGAAAGATTGTGTTTTTTTCTTATCACGTTTTACGCTTTCCGTATTTCCCACCTGGTTTATCTTCCCCAACTTGTAATTTCCTTCATCCTTTTCATAAGGCAGCACAAAGTAATAGGAAAGATGACGGGAGACAGGAGACCTGACCTGGAGCGGGACTTAGACAAACTCTGAGGGCTCTCAGAGCCAAAAATCTTTTTTGTCTAGACTGAAAGGAAGTTAACACGCCAAAAGATGAACACTACTTCACATGTTATATCCTTCCTACATTTTCTAAATGCATCTGTGTTAAGCTGATGATCAGAAAAACACCAGCAAAATATCACAGTGCATTCTATGATCCTACTTTAACAATGCTAATCTCATGTTCACTTGGACTTTCAGTCCTGTCTCCTAGTCATTTGTCACCCCAAATAATAGGGTCATTTTTCCCAAAAGCCAATGTTTTATGCTCTTACAAATGAACAGAATTCAACAGACCAAATGTCTACCCCAGCTTCAAAATCCCACAGTAGGTCTGTCCAAGCCACCATGGCAGAAACTGGGGACCATTAAATAACCCCATCACGTTCTTCATTCCATGAACATTTTGGGTCTCAATGAAGATATAAGGGCTGTAAGTGACGAAACTGAAAGCTCCTGAACAAAAAGATGAAAGGTTTCATCTTACACGAATGGCTGATCCCAGGATTTAAGGCAGGCACCTTCCAACCTCAGATCATTCACTCTTTCATTCATCAAACACTTGTCTTGTGTCTCCTAGGTGCCAGGCAGTGTGCTAGACGCAGGGGGTCAAGTGGAGAACAACACTGACATGGCCCTGCCTTCATGGAGATAAATATTAGACAAGCGTGCATATAAACGAAAATTTATGAATTCTTATTATAGGAAAGGCTTACATTGCTTGAATGCTTACCAGGCACCACATACTATGTCAAGTGCTTTAAATAAGTGATTTCAGATATTCTTCTTAATTTCCCTAGGAAGTAGGAGTTGCAGATGAAAAATGAGGCTTAGAGAATCGGGTACTTTGCCCAAAGTCACACAGGAGTCAGCGTTTGAATGCAGGCTGTTTTCCTTTCTCACCAGTGCTGTGAGAGAAAAGAATAAGGCACTAGAGAGAGAGTGAGGAGGGAAAATAACTTCTCATGGGGGTCAACGGAGGCTTTGGGAGGAAACGGCACTCAAGCGAGCCTGAAGGAGGAGGAGCTAGCGAGGTTAACCAGCCAGCTGGTAGAGAACATTTACAAGGTGGCATTCAGAATGTTTCTGATCTCAATTTTACCCAAAGGATATATAAATAACTGATTTTCTTTATAATACGGCTCTGAGATTTATTAACCATAATCCATTTGGAATGAGTCAAGAGGTCTTTGCTTTAGAGCTTTCTTTTCTTCCTCTTTTTTGCTGTGCTTTACAATAATGTACTCTAAGGGACAGCTGCCTGCCCAAACCCCAAGCAGCCACATCCCCACTGCCTTGGTTCTGGGGCCCTGTGCCATCAGAGCTCCATTAATTCTGGCAGTCTAATGCTCTGTATCCAACCAGCACACACAACCCTATCCTGCAGGATAGAGGGCAGGGAGGGGAAAAGGGAATGGTGGTTGTAGATGAGAAAAACCTGGAGAGAAAAATAAAATATGTTAAATATTCACATCTGTTGAGTATTCTGATGTCAAAGAATTTAGGACTGTCTTTATAGAGACCTGCAAAAAGAAACGAGCTGATAGATGATTAAAGAGACATATAAACAAACATTGGCTAGAAAAGAATCTGCAGTCTTTCACGTGTGATTTCCTCAAAGGAAAACCGACATCGTGGACCACAGAAATCCACCACAAATAGCCAAATGTTAAATAGTCAAACTTACATTTCTAAATGCTAAGGGTCTACTGTATATACTGTATAGCAGGTGTATCTTGCTTTTTCTTTCATCAAATACTATTTTGTAAGCATTTTCCTGTGTCACCAAATAGTATTTAAAAAATTCCATGTGATTTTATAATTTACCTCTCAGGTATCATATTACTGTACATAACGATTTGTTCCTAGTTTGTGTTTATAAATAAAAAATAAAAATATGATCTTGTGGACGAGGTTTAGTATACTTTTTTAGCCGTTTCTTTGGGCTGGATTCATAGTGGGTGAAAACGTATCACTTTTTTAAAGCTTGCTTTCCAGAAAAGAGGTACAGTTTCCACTTCTAGCAGCAATGTGAGAAACGGTCTTGCCTGAATTAAGTATGATAAGTATTTCTTTTACCGATAAAGGAAAATAACATTTTTGTGTGCATATTTTGCTTACTAATGAGCTTGGATACTTTCTACTTTTTATTAGCGTTTTGCATTTCTTCTTTGAGTTGTCTATTTTTTTTATTAGGGTGTTTGCTTTTTATCAATTTATAAAACTCTTGCTAAATTAATTGTATCAACTATTTCCCAGTCATATTTCTTGCCTTTTAGTCATTTTGTTGTTACATTTAAGTCTTTAAACAATTTTAGAATTAGTCTTGGTTTGTACTGTAAGTTGAGGGTCCAATTTGAGTTAAGATGGATAAGCTATCTTTTTAAGATAGACAAACTCATTGTATTTAAAGTCTTACCACCCTGAAGGAAACATGCACAAAATATCAAATAATCACAAACACAGCAGGCATTGTTGTGTTATCCCGATTGAGTGGCCATTCCTGTAGTCTTTTCCTTCTAAATGTGATGCTGGCTCTCGGCTTGTCGGCAGGACCGCCTCAGAGAGCCGCTGCGTCCCGCACAACTGCAGGGACGATGTTCTTAAGAAGCTGGCCCAGGCACAGCTCCTGCTGCCTAGGTGATCACGCTTGAGAACTGTGCCTCTCTCCCCAGAGCAGTTGACTTGGGTGCAGGTCGGCCCCCCTGACTGTGCCAGGATATGATGACCTGGGCCAATCAGATCCCCTTTTTACAAATATGAACTAAAACACGTTCAGACACTGAATTGAGTAGAAGCTGGACAGAAGTTGAAGGATGCTGAGATAGACAGAACATTGAGGTACGAAGCCATATCCATAAGCCAAGTTATGGGAAAGCGGAAACTCGGAGCGGGCAGAGGAAGCTGTCCAGTAGAGATTCACAGAGAGCAGCAGCGGTGTTGGGACAGAAACCATGCAGCCCAGGAACAAACATCCACTCCCAGTGTTTGTGCAGATGTGCAGGCTGACTTCACAGGAAGTCAACGTTTTTGTGACGTTATGGCATGGATTCTTTTTCCTTAAAACAAACAAACAAAAAACTAAACAGAACAAAGATCTTAATAACTACTGAGAAGGAATTGCTCACTCTCCATATTTTTCTAGATGTGGGATTAGTTATGTGTTTCAAAGTTATTCTCGTAGTGTTTGAGAGCGATCGCTGACGATAACACTGGTAATAGGTAATATTTTTACCACGTTACGTGCCAGGCGCCATCTTAGCACTTCACACAGATGAGCTGTCTTAATAGTTACAAGCAGTTTCACCAGAAGGCAGATAATACTATTTTCCTCCTTTTTAAGAGTGAACTGAGGCAGAGGAAGGCTACCCGACTTGCCCAGGGCACTCCATTGAAAGCAAGGCTGGGATTCAAACTCAGTCTGGAATAGACTACCAAACCCTGTAACACACAGCTGCCTCAGCCAGTCTCTCCTGCCCGAACACGAATTCTCCGGTAAATCTCCCATGCTATCAGCCTATTCTGGCTCCTGCTCCTTGGTTAAATTTGGATATTGTGTCTTTATTCATACATCTTCTCATTTGTCTACATTTTCAAAGATGGTAGCAGAGCTCACATTGTATTCTATACTTTTAAATCTTCTTTGTGTCTCTTTTTTCCCTTTCCAGTTCTAATTTCCAGTTCTCAATACGTATGTCTCTTTTTATAATAGTTTCTAAAGGGTTTTCTATTTCATTGTTTTCCCAGTTTTTAACACTGTAACTTCTATTGCTTTGCTCTGTAACTTGTTAAAGTTTACCTTGTATTTATTTTTTTCCTTCCTTTCTTCCCTTAACTTTTGCTATTTTTCTGAACTTCCTGAACAAAATGTTCTGTTTATCTATATTATCTCTTTATTGCTTAGTAATAAAATTACTTAAGCATGTAAATTTTTCCAAATTATAACGTGGCTGTATTCTATAAATTTTAATGTTCTCAAATATATTATCTTCTGACAAAGCTGGTATAGTTTTAATTTCATCTTTGAAACAATAGTTATTTAGAAAAGTGATTTTTTAAAACAAAATGTTTCTTAGAAAAATTATTTTGTTTAAACATTTGTTATTGGTTTCTAGATTTATTGCTTTATGGACAGACAATAACTGCATAATTTTTGAATTTGAGAATTTATTGAGATTCCATTTGTGGTGTTAATACTCCAGATACCTTGGGGAAAGGATATATCATATAAACTTATGAATTATATTATTCAAATGATCTGTGTGATTATTTATTCTTTGTTCTCTTAACTTTGTCAAAGGCTAAGACAGATATGTTCAAATCTCCTAAACAATTTTGCTTCTCTAGATTTCGAATTGTTTTCTAATAGTTTGACACTAAGTTACAGTTCACAATTTATATCATTCCAAGTCATAACTTTTGATATCATAAAATGACTCTCTTTGTTTGTTTTAATGTTAATATTCATTTTAATGCTGTTTGCTTTAATTTTATTCTGTCTGAAATTCATATTTCTACCACTGCTTCCTTTTGGTATTTCCCAGGCAAACATCCCTGAGCCTTCCTTTTTTGCAGAGTAGGGGTTGAAGTCCAGGCCGGCACTCACGGCAGGAGCACTGGGTCCCACAGCCCGCTTTCACTGTCTGCCTCTGAGACGGAAAGGAAAAGAATACGTATGAGGAAAAGTCTTGCCAAATAAAAGACGAAAGGGAACTTTCTTAGCTTGATAAAATCTATAACAAATGTACTTAAAATTGAACGTTAGAAGAATTCTTTTTAAAATCAGGAATAAGACAAAGATGCTCTGTGTTATAGGTTGAATTGTGTCCTTCTGCCCTCCCCCCACAAAGTCACATGTTGACGTCCTAATGCCCAGTCCCTCAGAATATGACCTTAGGTGTCCCTCTGCCCCAGAAAATTTATATATTGACATCTTAATGCCCAGTGCCTCAGAATGTGAACTTAGTTGAAGACAGGGTTTTTACGGAGGTAATTAAGTTAAAATAAGATCACGAGAGTGGACTCTAGTCAATATGACCAATGTCTTTATAAAAAAAGGAAATTTGGAAACAGGGTCACAGAGAAAATTCAAACGTGATGACAGCTATCTACAAGCCAAGGAGAGAAGCCTGGAAGAAAACCTCTTCTCACAACCAACCCTGTCGACATCTTGATGTCAGACTTCTAACACCCAAAAGTGTAACATGATAGATTTCTGTTATGAAGCCTCTCAGTCTGTGGTACTTTGTTATGTCAGCCCTAGTAAACCAATACATTCTCCATCACTGCTTCTATTAAACACTTAACTGGAGGTACTTGCCATCCCAGTAAGAATAGAATAAGAAATAAAATGGGCAAAGATTGTCAAAAACATTACTGTCAGTTATTGCAGAAAATATAATTATATACATAGAAAACCCAAGAGGATATAGAAAAGAATTATTAGAATTAATACAATTAATTAGAGAATTCATCAACATGGCTGGATATAAATCAGTATAGAAATCCATTGCATGAACAGAAATCAACAACAACAGAAAATGAAATGTTATAGACAATAACATCATTTATCCTACTGAATTACAAAGTACTTAGGAATCTAAAAAAGTGACCATGATCTTTACAGATATAATTATGAAACTGTTTTGAAAGTCACTAAGAAGACCTAAACCAATAGAGGTCATTGTGAGGATTAAATGAAATAATCCACATGGAGAGTTTACAGAAGATGCAGACCTGTGTGAACACGTGCTGTAAGTTGTAGCTATTATGTTTATTATGTGATGATGATTATGATTTCAATTAAATATTTAAAGTCCTTTTGTTTTAGATGTTTTCCTTGAAAGCAGTATATAGTTGTTATCCCTTTGTTTTTGGTTTTATTAAATCTGTGAGTTACCTTTCCAGCCTTATCTACTATTTCACGCCAAACTCTAGACAAACGGTATTTGTTACACCCCACAAACGTATTTATATAAGACTTTAAAATACACAAATAATACTTTCTATTGCTGAAGAATACATATAAACATGTAGTAAAAATCGAAATAAATTTATGCTCATGGTAGCTCTGTGTGGAGAGAAGAAAACAGAGAGAACAGTACACAGACAGGGGTCCAACTCAGTGTGTAAAGTTTCATTTTTTTAAACTGGGAGTGGATTCATTATTTTATCCTTTTTTTTAATCCAATATATATCACTATGAGTTAATTGGAAAGAGAACAGATAACAGTTCATCTGAAATGAAAAAAAAAAGGTGAGGGAATTCCTTTCAGCTGTAACTCAGTATGAGTCATCAGCAAGATGAAGTTTTACAAAACGAAGGCAATCTCAGGCAGCACTAAGAAGAACGCTGCTCAGTCAAGGATGATACGAGGGACGCTATTATTTACAGATTCTCATTTATTTCCTTCTGCTAGAATGTAAGCTCACGAGGGCACAGATCTTTTGTGCATGAGTACATAATACAAATATATTTTTGTTGGATTCAATTTGCTAATATTTCCTTCAGGATTTCTCTATCTATTTCACAAATCATATTATTCCTTTCTCACACTGTTTTCATCTGGTTTTGGTATTCAGGTTATTTTGGTCTTTTTTCCTCTCCTATATTCTCTAGAATAATTTATGTAAGATTGGCACTATATGCTTCTGGAACATTTAGCAAACGTTGTTTGTGTACTTATCCGGGATGTGTGTGTTTCATCATGGGGAGGTTTATAACAACAGCTATTACAAATATTCCCCAAATTTCAATTGCTTCCCACGCAGAAGATTTCTTTATCATTCATCACTGGTGTAGCGGTTGGATATTGGCCTAACACCTCTCCTGGGTGGCTCTCTTCCAGCTTTTTCTATGGCATGGTTCCACCGTCTAAAATCTCTTTACCTTCAGCTGCAAGTAAAAGCAAGCCAAAGACCTTAAGAAAGATTTGAGGGGACACTCCTGTAAGTGATATACTCATTTTAGTCCTCATTCCATTGACTAGCACCAGACTCGTGGCTTCAGCCTAACCGGAAGGCAGGTGGATTTCTAGGAAAGGGAAATAGCCCTGGTGAGCACCCAGCCCGTCTCTGTCAAGTGAGCCATTTCAGTCTCCATATTACTTAGAATTCCATTTAGGTCTTCTATTTCTTCCTGAGTCAGTTTTGAAAGCTTTATCTTTCTAGGGACTTTTTCCCCCTAATTTTTAAAATATATTGTCATAAATTTGTTTTTAGTATTATATCATGAAAGGGTAAATCTTTGCTGTTTCTGTAGTTACCTTGCACTTTTTATTTTTAATATTATTGGTGCCTTTTATTTCCTTTTTCTTTTGTTCAAATTAACTACAGCTTTATCCATTTTATTAGTATTGTCTATAAAACAGCTTTGTTTTCCTCATCTTTGTTACACATTGAATTAGTTTCTGTTCTTACCTTCATTAATTCTTTCAACCTCCCTTGAGTAATTTCCATTATTCTTTTTAAAATTTCTTAATTTTAATGTTTATCTCATTAATATGCAGCCTTTCCTCTTTTCCAATGCCAGCATTTAACGCTCTAGCTCTATCTCAAAAATGTCAATGTGAGTGTCTATAACAATGTACAGTTTCTAAATGTTTCCTCAATTCCAAATGACTACTAGCAAAGCCTAGATCAGGACATGGAAGAAGGCCAGAGAAAGGAGGGTGCTTTATTCTTTCACAGTATTGAACTTTTATATGATACAAAAGTTCCACCGAGAAAAACAAAGTATGCGCTGAGCCTGGAAGTGGGTGGGGAGCAGCTCTATTATATCTGCCACACAGCCAGGCTGCAATTTAAATGCGATTTTTGTTCCTCTCTCACGTAGAAATTTGATCGTTATCCCATAAATATGTATATATATATATATATATATATTTGTATGAAAGGCTCATATACGTTAACCACACATGCCCCGTTCTTGTGCTCAGAAGGACTTTTTGCTGCAAAGACAGAGCCCGTCTTTCCAATACGACCTACAAGACAACTGTCAGCATTTTTTAAGCTGAACCAGGAAATGGGCAGGCATTTGTTAAGCACCAAGAGTACCTCAACTGACTGGGATTTAAGCCATTGACGTCAGCACACATTAGCCAAGATATTTTCCCCTCCTCCATAGCCCCAAACTGTAAACACCCAGCTTGTATGCAATTAGCCTGACGACATCGACATCGGGCGAGCGGAACAAGTGAATGTGAAAGTCACTCCCCCAGCACAGCTGCCAGGTTGCCAGAAAAGTGTCTCCATTCCCCTACCTCATATGCAGAATTGCCCATGTCTACTCGGTGCACAGCACGTAGCAGAGAGAGAAAAATGTAAACGATGCCATTCTGAACATACATGCAGGATGATCCTGGAACCAGAGCCTGGTGCAGACTGCAAAGGGTGCCTTCCCTTTAAGAGCAAGCGTCGTTCAGTCTTTCAATATCCTTGCATTTGTCTGTCACCTTTTCTGCTTTGACATTTTAGGACACTTATATTTAAAAGATGAGTATATTTTATTGCTTCTTTAAAACCTCATCATGACGACTTATTTCTTACAGAATTTTTATTCACAGCATTGCCTTTCTATAGGGAACCCGTGGTAAGAAATTCTCAGTGTACAATACAGATTACATCAAATTTGTGGATGACCTTACACAGGAATGGATCGTGAACCAAAAATGGAATGAGCTGCTGGAAGCCTAGAGGTATTACCCAGAAATAGGGAAATCTCAACCCTCTGCTAATTTTCAAAGCTCTACCTAGTTGTGGAAAAGGCTAGTGACCATTACCTATCAAAGAATGAAGGAATATTACCGAGAGTGAGCTTTCTCCCCCGTGGCTAGGGAGTACCTCCTCCAGCCACCTGCGCCGCTGGGAATGGACCAAACCTGGCCAGCACAGGAAAAGGAGGAGGAAGGGGGCAAAGAGAGAAGCTCAGCACTGGGACATTTTACTTAATACAGGGCTCCTAAAAACATACAGTATTTCTCCCCCTTTCCATATGAGGAAAGGTATATCATACATTTTCCATATTTTTCTCCCTGTCATTATCAAAATGCAAATTTCAAAGAATTTACCCGTTAAAAGGTCATGAGAATCAGGCATAAAACTCTAGTGCCATCTCACTATTCAAAATCCTCAGCAGCACAACAGAACAGTAATGATACTTAAATGACATGCTGAACATTGCTGGGACTGTCTGGAAATAAACGTAAAACTCTTCTTACTAAATATTCCAGGACCAAACCTAAGACACACGGCCAGGACATTGTACGAAGGATCAGAGCATTATATCTATGCTATTCTGAGAGGCTTACAAACTCCGGAGTCAGGCAGAACTGTGTTGGGATCCAGCTCTGCCTGAGACCTTAGACAGGCTACAGACTGCTCTGCTGTTTAACCTCTAATTTATATAATGGGAATAACAGTTCCTAAAAGCATTAGTGTGCAGATAGAAAAAAATGCACTTAAACATCTGACACATAGTGGGCACACAGCAAATGATAGATGTTATTGTTATTTCATATACCAAGTGTTAATAAATTGCTCAACATTCTGGATTTTTTGGTATTTGAACCACATCTCTATTATACAAAGATTCTCGAACACTTGGAGAGTTTATACAAGCAAGCCAGGTTCCCGATGTCCACCCTGGAGATTCTGAGTTAGCAGCGTGGGGTGCAGGCCGTGAATCTGGAGACTTTGCTATGTTCCACACTTGTTCCTAATGACTGGCTAGGTTTGGGAACACCAGTATAATGAATCCACGTGAGAGCTAAGTTCCAAAATTTGCTTTTCAGACAGACAAAAATTTTAGCAAGGGATCTGGAGTTACTTGTTAGAGGTCAGCCTTGATTAGTCCAATGAGAAAGGTAATTATATTAATCTAAGTGACTTAATTCCTCTCAAAGGGCTCATTTCTAATTCAGTCCCTGTTCATTAATAAAATCATCGTTATCAATTGGGATGGCCTGAAGACAGGCACATGTGTCTCACGCTCTTTCATGAAAGCTGTACTCGCCCTGTGACTTTCTGGGAGACTGAGTCGGACCCCAAACCCATCACTGCTACTATATTATCAGTGTCTTGCATGATTTTCAAGCACAATTATGACCAGCGAGAATATGAATTTTAAAACATTATCAGCCATTGTTAGAACTCTTGGCCATGCTATTCCTGGGATCAAACAGAGATTTAGATCTCTGTGTATATTCTCCTCTCTCTGTTTCGGCTTTGCATAATCATCCTCATCGCTCCTTGGTTAAAATGCCTCTTCTAATTCTGTCTGCTTGTTCTCCCAATTGCATGTCCATTTGAAAGAGCTCCATCTTTGTCACAAATCTGGAATTAGTAAACTTCTTTTATTCTGAATATCTCAAAGTGCTCTGCAGACATTAACATATCCACATACTCTAAACGTAGGAAGTGATAGAGAAATAGACAGTCACTCTCTTAGGAGCAGATTTGGGCTGTCATCCCAGGTCACAATTTCCAAGATGGGACATAAGATCCAAGCTGGTCATATCTGTACAAATTATAAAATTTGACTCTATGTACATCTACATGAAACTTCAGGTAATTACAATGGAAAAATTAGTTCAATGTATGAAAGAGAAAAAGTTTATTTTAAACATTTAGGTTCATCAAGTTTTTTAAATTTGGAAGAGGATTTTTGGGTCCAAACATTTAGGTTTCTAATTCCTGGTCTTTTTCCAACAGCGAATTGTTTTGGAAAATTTGAGTCAGGTCTATTCAGCAGCTTTCAAATATAAAGTGAGCCAGAACAGAAAGTGGACAGAGGATGGGGGGCGGGGGATTCAAAGCATATTTTTTTAAATGACATTTTGAGTGGAGATTATTTCTCACAAGGAATACTCTTTTTTTGAAGAGCAGAGGATTTTCTTTTAAGGTGAGACTTTAAGAGAGAAAACTCACATCTGAAGGCACACTATTCAAGGCAGAATAACAAAGCCGTTCTTCCAAATTAGCATTCAAGAAGACGTAAGAGTTTTTCTCATCCAGAAGCATTAGCGTAAGTGGCCATTTGCTATCGGAAACATTATTTTTTGTACAGAATATTAACATGAATTAACAGCATATTGATTATTGTACACAATAGAAATTTTCAGGAAAATTTACAGCAAATAAGTGTTCCAAATTTACACAAGCAATTTTAACCAAGCAAGAAAAAACAGATTACTTCTACTGAACAAAGTTCAAAGTTTTGAATTTAAAGAAACACACACACACAACCACACACGCAATACCAGGTCTACTTGACAATCAGAAGTAAATGTCCAAGGATATTTCAGTGTTTCTTTTGGCTTCAATTCTCACTCGCTATGAATGCCGTATGATGTGAACTGCAGAAGTCCTGTGGGTTTGAGCTCCTTCCAAGGGTGCTGTCACAATCGATCAAGGGAACCAAAGGAAACAATTGGGTTTGATACTTTTTTTACTTTTATCCCAAGAGAGTCTTATTTAACAGATTGTAAGGCATTATAACTTACAAGAAACAGAAGAAATATGTATATTAGCTGGCATTTACTCTTCTTTTAATCACTCCTGATGCTACCAAATGGAGTATATAGGAAACAGACCTAAGCCACCAGAATTATCATAGAAAGACTAGACAAGCTACCGACTCTGCCTCTTTTTAAAATAATTGCTATATTAAAATAATGACTGAAAAATACAGAAGATAATAGAAAAACATCCATGTTTTCACCAATCATTGAAAATTGGTAAATTTTCTCATATTTGCTGTTTCCCCCGCAAGGAATACTGCAGATAAAGTTGGAGCCTCCCTCTCCCCAGAGGCGACCACTAGCAAGAGTTTGATGGGCCACAGTCTGGCCCTCTGGGTTTCATGGCTCCAAACTTGCCCTTAAATTAGAGCTTTGGGGATCCTGCTCCATACAAATTGTGCAATTTTAGACCCCATGTGAGGGATGTGGGCCAGGCTCCAATCCTACACAATGATTCTTCCTCTTGGCTGAGTGGAACTGATCCAATCCCCACTCCCTATAAGGTCCTACCTCCAGCTTTCCCTGGGTGCTCCCTCTCTGGTCCTCCACCTTGGCCAGCACACACTCAGCTCCCCATGCTGAGCAGGCACTGAAACTCCGGGTCCCTCTGTTCTAATTCAGTCCTGCCTAGCCAGGATGGAGGCAGCTCTAACCCCTACTCAGCTGTACTTTCTCTCTCTTTTCCAGCCCCTGGCAATTTTTCTGAACAGAATGGTTTGTTTCTGACATTTGTAAAAATAATTCTTTATGATTTTTTTTTGTTTGCTTTTGGAGCGTGGCAGGTGGTTTTAATATATCTTCCCACTCCATTCTTGACCTAAAATCTTCCTATTATCTAAAGAATTAAAATGGGTTTAAAAAGAAAAAAGCTTAGAAAGAAACAAAACAGGGGCTGGACCCATGGCCAAGTGGTTAAGCTTGCGCGGTCCACTTAGGCGGCCCGGGGTTTCGCCTGTTCGAATCCTGGGTGCAGACATGGCACTGCTCATCAGGCCATGCTGAGGTGGCATCCCACATGCCACAACTAGAAGGACTCACAACTAAAAATACACAACTGTGTACTGGGGGACTTTGGGAAGAAAAAGGAAAAATTAAAAAAAAACCTTTAAAGAAAGAAAAAAACATTTTAACTTAAAAAAAGAAAAATATATTCTACAACTACTATAGGTAACACATTCATTCATCATATATTTATGGAGCATCTACCATGTGCTGAAGACTCAGCACTGAATAAAACAAGCAGAAAGAAAAAACCCCATTGCTTTCCTTTTAGTGGGAAAATATAGGCAATAGATAGATAGATAGGCACATGATAGATAGATAGATAGACAGATAGATAGATAGATGATAGATAGATGTAGATATAGATAGACAATAGAAAAATTGATATAGATAGATAATAGATGATAAATAGATATAGATAGACAATAGATAGAGGTAGGTAGGTAGATAGATAGATAGGCAGATCCATCCATACATTCATATAGATAGATAAATGACAGATAAAATACTTTGGAAGAATAAAGTTGAGGAGGAAATTGGAGAGCGCTGGGATGAGAGAGGGCTTTGCAATTTCAGATTGGTTGGTCAGGAAAACCTCACTGTGCAGATGGAGAAGGAGCAAGCTTGGCATCCATCTGATGGAAAACCATTTCTGGCAGAGGAAGCAGCAACAGCCCTCAGAGAGGAGCTTGCCTGTGTGTCAGAAAAACAGCAAGCGGCCGGTGTAACTGAAGCAGAGAGAATGAGTGGAGGATAAGAGGAGACAAAATCGAAGAGTTGCATGGATGGACTCTATGGAGCATGTTCGGCCGTTATCAAGACTTTGACTTTCACTCTGCACGAGATGGGAAATAAGTAGGGAATTTAGGGCAAAGAAGACTGCTCATGTGGGAATTTAGGGCAAAGAAGACTGCTCATGTGACTATCGCATCATCTGGGCAAAAGTTGATGCTGGACCACCTGGAAGCAGTGGAGGTAGTGGAAAAAAAAAAGATTCCAATGTAGTTTGAGAATAGAATCAACAAGATTTTGTGATAGATTGAATGTCAAGTATAAAAAAAGAGAGATCAAGGGGGACCAGCCCCATGGCCGAGTAGTTAAGTTCGCGCGCTCAGTGTCAGTGGCCCAGGGTTTCGCCAATTCGGATCCTGGGCATGGACCTAGCACCACTCATCAGGCCATGCTGAGGCGGCGTCCCACATAGCAGAACTAGAAGGACCTACAACTAGAATACACAACTATGTACCAGGGGGCTTTGGGGAGAAGAAGAAAAAAAAAAGGAAGATTGGTAACAGATGTTAGCTCAGGGCCAATCTTTAAAAAAATAAAGAGATCAAGAATAAAGCTTTTGACCTAATCACTTGAAAAAATGGAGTCGACATTTAGTAAATTGGGGAAGATGACAATAGGATGAAGTTTGGTGAAGGAAATCAGGAAGTCAGTTTGGAATGTATCAGTTTTGAAATGAAAGATGACTAAGTGGAGATCTTAAGTAAATACTTGGATATAAGAGTTGGGGGTTCCAGAGAAAGTTTGGTCTGGAGATTAAAAAGAGAGAGAGAGTGTGTATAGGTGGCATTTAAAACCAGCAGACTGGATGAGATTACCAAGGGAAATGTAGATTACCAAGGGGGCTGCCCTGTGGTGTACTGGTTAAGTTCTGCACACTCTGCTTCGGCAGTCCAGGTTCTCAGGTTCGGATCCCAGGACCAGGCCTACACCACTCATCAGCCTCAGGGCTAATCTTCCTCAGCAAAAAAAAAAAGAAAAAGAAAAAAAAAAGGAAGCATGATTAAGCCCAAGATATTACAGCATTCAGAAGTTAGAGAGACAAGAAAGAACAAGCAAAGGAGACTGAGTAGGAGTGGCCGGTGACATAGGGAAAGCCAAAAGAATGTGGGGTCTGAGAAGCCAAGGAAAAGAAAGCGTTTTAAAAAGCAGAGATGATCTGCCTCGCAAAACGTCACTGATAAGCAAGATGAGAACGGAGAGTGGATCGTTAGATTTTGCCACATGGTAGTCACTAGTGGCACTGACAGAAGAAATTTTACTAAAAGGAGAGGGTCAAAAGCCTATTTGGAGAGGGTTCTAGAGAGAATGGGAGGAGTGGAATGGGTGAAAGGAAGAAAGAGTATAGAAAATCAGTTTTAGAATGTTTACTTGTAAAGAGAAGTATACAAATGAGGAGCTAGTTGAAGAAGAGAAATGAGGTCAGGGGAGGGATTTCTTTTATATTTCCAGTGTTATTGAGATATAATTGACACATAGTGCTGTACAAGCGTCAGGTGGACAGCATAACGATGTGGTAAAATGATCACCACAATAAGTTTAGTTAACACCCATCATCTCATATAGATACAAAAAGAAAAGAAAAAAATCTTTTTTTCCTTGTGATAAACACTCTAACGACTTATTCTCAACAATTTTCAAATATTCCGTACAGCAGAGCTAACGTTAGTCATCTTGTTGTACGTTACATCGCCGGTACTTATTTATCTTGGTTATAATGGGAAGTTTGTACCTTTTGACGACCTTCATTCAATTCTCCCTGCCCCCACCTCCACCTCTGCTAATTACATAGCTGATTTCTTTTTCTATGAGTTCGGTTTGTTTTGTTTTAAGATTACACATATATGTGAGATCATACAATATTTGTCTTTCTCTGTCCGACTCATTTTACTTAGCATCGTATCCTCAATGTCCATCCATATTGTTGTAAATGACAGGATTTCCTTCTTTAATGGCTGAATCATATTCTATTGTGTATATATATATATATATATATATATACGTATATAATATATACACCACAAGTTCTTTATCCATTCATCCATCAGTGGACATGTGAGTTGTCTCTATGTCTTGCTTTTGTAGATTTGGCTGCTGGGAACGTGGGGGTACAGATATCTCTTTGACATAGCATATTTTTTTCCTTCAGATACATTCCCAGAAATGGAATTGCCGGATCCTATGGTAGTCTTAATTTTAACTTTTTGAGGAGCCTCCGTACTGTTTTCCATCATGGCCGCATCAATTTACAATCAGTGCACAAGGGTTGCCAGCATGTGTTAACACTTGTCTTTTTGATGATGGCCATTCTAACAGGAGTGAGATGACATGTCACGGTGGTTTTGATTTGCATTTCCCTGATGGTTAGTGATGTTGAGCAACTTTTCATGTACCTGTTGGGCATTTGTATGTCTTCTTTAGAAAAATGTCTGTTCAGATCCTTTGCCCATTTTTAACTAGATTATTTGTTTTTTTCGATATTAAATTGTATGAGTTCTTTATATATTTTGGATATATCAGATACATGCTTTTCAAATATGTTTTCCATTCCATAGGTTGTCTTTTCATTTTGTTGCTCGTTTCTTTGGCTATGCAGAGAATTTCTTTCTTAATTGGGTAAATACGAAAGTTGTCTTCTGATTGATTTCACAATGGTAAGAGATGAAAGGCCTCCAGCTGAGAGTGAGGATAGGGAAGAAGATCTTTCAGTTTAGGAGAGGGATGAGGAATGTTGACGGAACAGTGAATGAATTTAAAGTGGGACTAGTCAGCATGATTGAAGTTATTCTCCAGCTACGTTCATCTTAGAGAGCATAGGTGCAGAACAGGCAGAGAGTTGAATTTTTCCATGGTAGAGTTTTACCAAATGAATAATATAACGTGAGAACAAGACAAGAACCTTGAGAGTGCGTTCAAGGAACGAATCTAATGATGAGCCATGAAATCTAAGCTGTATAAGGAGCAGGAAATGATAGAGTGAGTTGGAATACTACACATGGTTGTTGAAGAATGGGATGCTGAAGGCTGATATTATGGATGGAAGGTCGGTGGTAATGATAAGGTCTAGGGTGTGACCGTGGGAGTGGGGAATGAGGTAGAACTAAGGACAAGATCCTTGGAGGAGACGAGGTCAAGGAACTGAGATGCCAAGGTATGGGGAAGATCATCCAGGTAAATGTTGAAAGCATGCATGGGGCTACCTCATGGAAGGAGAGTGAGTAACATGTAGATGACTGTCACAAGGTTAGGGCAGTGGGTGGCAATGGGCTGATGATCTAAGATTCAAAGCTGGGAATTTGGGAGAAGAAGCTGGAAGAATGTTCTAGAACAGTGCTCCCCACAGAACTTTGTGCATTGATGGTAACGTCCAATATCTGCACTGTCCAATACAGTAACCACAAGCCACATAGGGCTATTGAGCACTCGAAATGTGGCTAGTAGGACTGAGGAACTGAATTTTTCATATTATTTAATTCTAATAAATTTAGATGTAAATAACCACATGTGGCTCCGTATTGGACAGTGCAGCAATGAGAAGCAAGGAAGACGTCTACTGCAGACTTAGGCTCAGTGGACCAGAGATACAGAGAAAATGGGTTAGCTCTCGAGAAGCCTGTGGAGGAAGCAGTGTCAGCCGAGAGCCAGGTTTCAGTCAGAGAAAGATAAGATACAGGGATTACTTTTTTATGAGTGACTGTGAATCCCAGAGGGCGGAGTGGAAGAGTTTCCAGAGTTGGGGAAAGGAATAAATAGTGAAAGAAAGAGAGACATACGATCATTCTCTTTGCGTGTATTATAATTATAGTGGTCTTTATGCCTTTTGAGGACAAGGTTCACATTTCATTAATTTATTAGAGAAACGAATGCAATGCTTCATCCAATGTTGGCATTTAATAGATATTTGTCAAATAAACTAAAAATATTAAATCTCTGGCAGATAAGGATATTCTTACTGATAGCCTCTAGAAGACAGAGTCTGGACAATAGTTAGATTGCCCTCTACACGGATTGCTTAGGTGACAAGTGATAGATAAGATCTCAAATGTTCATCTAGGTTCAACTATGTCAACAGAAGGCAGCAATTCACTCTTGGAGATCAAACAAGCTTGTTTAGAAAGCAAATATCTAATGAGATAAAAAATAGTTAGTGGTCGTTAAAAGCTCTCTATGTGCCAGTTACTGTGTTTTACAGATATTATTTTATTTCATAGCAATTCTGTGGTAGGTATTCACATCCACACATTACAGACGAGGCTAGTGAAGCTTAACAATATGGCCATTTTGTCTCAAATTATATCACTAATAAGTATAAGAGCTAAGATTAAAAGCCAGATGTTCTATTTCACATGACCACCCAATGTTTCAAAGATTACTAACTTGATGTTTCTGTCCACTTTTTATGTGTTCTGTGGCCAGAGGAAAAAGTATGAAAGGGGGAAGAAATAAATGAAGAAGATAATTTTTGTTCTGTCTTTAGTTGGCCTTTACAATCATAAGAGTAATGAAATACAAACAAATATGTATTGGTCTGTGTTTGGTACAAAAAAGTTTTAAAAAGTTTCAGTGATTCAGACGAATCAGCTGAATACAATCAGTTTCCAATCGCAGGAGGATAATTATTACTGTATTCACTCAAATAACTGAGTAATAATATTTGCAAATTAAATGTCAGGTAAAGTCTTATATCCACTAAAAATCATTGCGTGAGTTACCAGCTCAGATCCTACAGTTCCATCTTGCAAACACTTCGAAAGGCACATTTTCTTCTCGTCAGAAATTATAAAGTTACAAGAGAAAATAAAGGGTAAATGTTCATTGAGCACCTACCATATTTTTCTGGCATTGGGCTGGCGACTCTTGTCACAAGAAACCGAGTTCACAACTTTTCTAAGGTCACAGCCTGAGACGATGCCTGGCGTGTAGGAAGCTCTAGTTTATTGAATGGATGGGAAAAGTGGAAAGATCCCAATCGCTGGGTGTGGTGACATGAAACCAAGGTTTCTGTTCCTGTTCTGCCAATTATATTTTTTTACTTTCTGTTATTTCTTTCCATTCCATCTTCTGAAAAATAAAGGTGACTCAGATAAATGGTCCTTTCCAGTTGCAAATGCAATGACTTTAAGTTCCATCTCTGATTCCACGTGCTGGTTGGATAGTTAAGAAATGTAAAGACTCTCAGTCCTCAGTCTGGACTTCAAAGATACAGAAGATGAAGATCTGTTTGGCTGGGGATTTGCTGACACAAAAATCTTACTTATAACAGAAATTATATCCAACATTCCTGAAGTTAAGTTGCAATCAGGATGTTTACCCAAAGTGAATATTTGGGAGAATCTAAGAAAGGTGGGGTTTTTTCCTATCTTAAGTTTTACCACCTAGTTCAAGAATGAGGGTAAAGTAAGAGACGTAAACATATAAAACCTCTGAAAGGACTAAAGTTTTATTCCAACATAATTTATTCCACAAGCATTTATAGCTTCCCCCTACTGCGGTGTTTGTATGATGTCTACCATTTCCTTCGTCCCCAACTATGTAATAGTTGTTTCATGACAATTATTTGACTCCTTACTGTCATGCTCCTCCACGGCTCCCCACCCCCAGAGAGGCCACCTGGCCACGCCTGCTGGTGTCTCCAGTCCCTCTCTACCTATTATGTCTTCATTCTTCTTCTTGAAGCACCATCTACATTTATCTTCTGGATTTACCTGTTCATTGTTTTCTTGCCACTCCCCTTACGGAGTCAACGCTGCGTCTCCGGGTGATGGATTCCCCGCTCCGTCCTGCCACGGAGACAAGCACCTGCCCTTTAGTGAATGCTAAATAAACATTTTATTGAGTCAGTGAGTGAATGAGTTTCTCAAGAAAATCGGCCTTATTCCACTTTGGATTCTGTGCCCAGCACAGGAACTGACAGGCGGTGGGCACCCAGCGAACGCTGTTCCATAACAGGAGATAATCCTTAGAGTAATTCTGGATAAAGATACATATATATGTTGAACCAAAGAAATAATAAAACGTAATTTTGAAAGTTTTCAAAAATCCTTCTCTAGAAAAAACAAAAGTGATTTTATTGAAGCAAAATCCTTTTTTCTTAAGTGTAAAAGAGCTAAGAGAAAAGAATTAAGCCCACATGATTATCTTTGCGATGTAAACAATTTCGCATGTGGTGAAGTACAAGTTATATTTATGGCTTTCCTCAAGTGTCACTCTTCCATCTCTTCTCATAATAATAACGACTTTATTATTGAGCACAAACTAGTGCTAGATACAACTAGGCACCTTACATATAATATATAGAATTATCTCATTTAATCATAAAAATCTCTTTAAGGTGGATGTGATTAACCTCAACATGCAGTCCAGAGGTGTAAAGTGGTCAAGATCACAGAAATTAGGTGAGCTTGGGTTCCGGTTCACGTCCCCTCATGCCACAAGGCCCCTCACCTGCAGGAAGTCCGTGCTTCAGAGAGTCAGAGCCTCCAAATCCCGTGCACTCGGTGCAACTTGATTTCTAAAGTTTTCCTTAAAAAGTGCTGTTTCATTTCCCAACCTCCAAGTAGATGAAGGGCTCACCTGGGTATTAAGCAGTCGAAAGGCAAATCCCAAAGGCGCACAGGAATGGGTTTTAGTTGCTGAACATCACGGCTTCCTCTTCTAGCTGCTGTTTAAAAATTAGTACATTCAGGGACCAGCTCAGTGGCGCAGGGGTTAAGTGCGCATGTTCCGCTGCGGAGGCCTGGGGTTCGCAGGTTTGGGTTCCGGTTGCGGACATGGCACCACTTGGCAAAAGCCATGCTGTGGCAGGTGTCCCACATATAAAGTAGAGGAAGATGGGCAGGGATGTTAGCTCAGGACCAGTCTTACTCAGCACAAAGAGGAGGGTTGGCAGCAGATGTAAGCTCAGGGCTAATCTTCCTCAAAAAAAAATAGCGCATTCAGTAACTGAAGCCACTTGCCCAGCTTTCAAAGATCTTTCTCACCAATGAAAACCCTTCACATGATTCCAACTACTACGTAGGTGCCACCAGGGACCTCCAAGACCCTGCCTCCACATCACATTGCCTAAACCCCGTTCCAACTTCATGCGTCCCACAGACGTGCCCAAATTCAACTTGGCATCCTCACCCCTAAACTGCCACACTCTCTGCTTTTCATACTTTGGTCCATGGCTTTGCTGAACAATCAGTCGTAGAAGCTAAAAACTTTAACAGTTCTTGAGTCTTTCCTATTCTTGCGTTATAACATCCAATTAGTCACCCAGCCCAATCCATTCCACTTCCTAGATATTCCATTTATTCACTCAAAAACATAACAGATATGGATGGAGCGCTCACTCTGTGTCCAAGATGCTGCCCTCACTGTCTCTATCTGTCCTCTGCTGCGTCCCCCATGCCCCTGCCCAGATCAAGGCCTTTGACATTGCTTCCTCAATTTGTAACGTACTGTCCCAGCCTCCATGCAAGCTTCCAGTTTCCTGACACACCCCATGCATATTTTCCACTGTCACAAGAGTTATCTTCCTAAAACGAAAATCTAGTATTTTAACTATTGGCTTTAAAGCATTCCTCTCTCCCAGGAGCTCTACAGTTACAATTTAGAGCAGCGTTCAAAGTCCATTACTCTTTGGTTCCAACCTACCCTTCCTGGCTCAAATTCTGCCCTCACCCTCCTGTGCTCCAGCTTCTCTAAAAGGTCACTGTTCCCAAGCACACCACACACTCCCCTGCTTGTTTCGTTGCAGATGTCGTAATCTCTGGCAGCAAGTTTTTTTGTCTTCCTTTCACCTTAGACTTCAAGATTCGGCTCAAATATTGACTTCCCCGTGAAGACTTCTCAGATGCTCCCAGGAGGGCTGGACCACTCTTTCGAACATGCTTTCAGAATGAAGTGTACATCATTATACATTTATTACTGAGGGGCTGAACATACAACCAGACAATGGCCAGACCAGAGGTAAAAATAGAACTTTGACCCACAACCTGCAGCAAGTAGGCCAGAAACCAACCCTCTTTTCTACAATGAATAGTCCAGAAAGCCAGCCTTCTACAAGCCTGACTTGTGGGAAGTCAGACTGCCTCCTCCAGTAACCGTCCAGGAAGCCAAACAATAATTTCTCTAACAACCAGCCTAGAATGGCCAGGACTTGATTAATAACTGACAGCTTCCTTAACTTTTGTCCCCACTTCCAGCTTAGGACCAACCAAGGAAAGCCAAATTTGTACCCCTAACCAATCATATAGGATGCTCTGCTTCTAGTTATCCTGCCTACAGCTTGCCCACGCCAATAGCCGCCAACCAGGACACACCTCCAGCCTTCGCTCTTTTCTGCTCTGAAGCTTTCCCTTTCCTGTGCCTGCCTTCAAGTCTCTGCCAAAACACATGTGACGCTGGCTGGCTCCTTCGCTATCGCAAGCTCTCCATAAATACCCTTTGCTTTTCTCCTTTGGTTGGTCTTCATTATTTCTGCCTTACCCAGCCAGGACCTGCCACATAAAATTACTCAACAAATGGTTTATTTTTATTGTTATTATAGGGGTTTTTGTTGGATGGCTACTGCCACCACAGATGCTTTTCACAACAATTCAAATTTGTCGTCATAAATTTGTTAACAATATTCCCCTATTATCCAGTTAACGTCTGTAGGATGTGTGGTGACGCCCCCTCTTTAATTCCCAACACTGGTCATTTGTGTTTTCCCTCTTTTTCCTTCACCAACTTAGCTGGATATTTATCAATTTTATTGCTGTCGTCAAAGACTCAGCATTGAGTTATATGAATTTTCTTAATTTTCTGAGGGTTTTTTGATTTCTGCCCTCATTCTTTAAAATGTTTTTCCTTCTACTTACTTTAGGTTTAATTTTTTTTTTCTTTTTCTAGCTTCTTCTGGTAGAAGCTTAGACTTTAATAAACTTAGGTCATTTATTGTTGACATTTCTTCTTTCCTAACATAAGTGCTTCATTAGATCCTTTGGAGGCCTCTTTTAGGTTTTGTTGGGCAGTCTAGAGGAACTGTTACTCTGGGAATAACTTAGCCCACCGCTAGGGTGTAGCCCGTCTGGAGTCTTACTGCCTTCCCCACGCGATCGTTGAGGGCTCTCCATTCTATTGGCGGCCGTGCAAATGGTCCCCGTGCCCATGTGAGTTGTGGAAATCTGTTCAGCCCACAACTTTCTAGTTGTTCCTTGGCCAACCTTGTAGAGTTGCACCCTGTGCATGCACGTCTTAATATTTATCAAAGGCTCATGGGACCCCTATGCATATTTCTGGAGCTCAAGAGCTGTGCTTCTCCCTGCTCTGGAGAATTGCCCCGCCGTTTACAGATGCTTCAGACTTCCTAAACATCAAGCTCTAGCTCCTCAATTATGTAAGACAACTGTTTTTCGCTTGGAATGCCCCTCTCTGCTCTGCAGTGTGGAATGTGCCTCCAGGAAGAAATTCTACGAATAGTAGGGCTCACCTCACTTGTTTCCTCTCCCTGAGGATGCACAGTCTTGTGCTGCCTATTGTTCAATATCTGAAAAGAACTGTTTTTATATATTTCTGTCCAGTTTGATAGTTCTTTGAGGCAGGAGCGTAAACCCGGTCACTTTTATTCCATGGCTGTAAGCCCTGCCTTCACTCCTGACTCCAGTGCATCCCCCATGTTGCTTCCGGAAGGATCATTCAAAAATGCAAGATGACCTTCCTGCTTAAAGTTTCCAATAGTCCCACAGCCTGACAGTGCTCCTAGTCGTGGATAGATGCAAAACCTTTAGAATGACATGCATGATAATTAATTGGGCTTCAAGTCCTGCCTTGCTTTCTAGCCTTATCTCTTGCTGCGCACTCTCCTCACCTCTTCCCTCAACCCTGAAACTTCAGCCACATTTGTAACTCCCCAAACTCTCATCCTTCTTTTTGGCTTTGGGCCTTTGTTCTTATTTGCTGCTCCATTTATCTAGAAAACCCTATACTCACTCTTAAACTGAAATTTTGGAACTTATCTCAACTATCAATTCTCTCAGGAAGGCACATCTGAATGCTATCTCCAAGAACCCTTCTATGTGATATGGGATTAGAACACTTGCACCTGTCCCATAATTATCAATGTTCTCTCAGACTTCCCCACGGGACTATAGGTTTCTTAATGCAATGTTATCTCATTTATTTTTCTAGATCAGGCACCCACACATATGCCTCACACTTATCAGGTGCTCAGTAAGTGTCTCTTGAGTAAGTGAAAAGTGAATGACTCTCTCAGTTAAAATAGGCATCTGGTTTTCAGGAGGCGAGCTAGTCTGCTATTGTGGAAGGAAACATGGCCCCACAGCAGCAGTCAGCAAACACGTCCTGCGAACATCCAGATGGTAAGTAGCTTAGACGTTGAGGAGCTCGTACAGTCTCTGTCCTAATTTTTTTTAAACAACTCTTTAAAAGTGTAAAAGCCACTCTTGATTTGCCAACCCCTATTCTAGAGTTACACAGAGCTGGGTTTGAATCTTGACTCTTAATCTTATTAACCATGCAAATGCGGCCACTTACCCAGCCTCTCGTCTGCCATAGGGGAATAATAGTAACACTTATCCTCTAGTGATGTCGTGAGGATTAAATAACATTGTGTATATTAAGGGCACAGGAGTGCTTGGCATGTAGTGGCAATAAGATGTAATATTTACTGAAGGCTTTTATGTGCCAAGCACTGTCCCAAGCCTCTTATGTTACTCCATCATTTACTCATCACTATAACCCAGTGAGACAGGCACGATAATTATCTCCATTTGACAAAAGAAAAGCAAAAGGCAGGAATTAAATAACTCGCACAATGACGCTAATTAATAAGTTGTAAAATTGGCGCACAAACCTAATTCACTTTATCTTCTAGCCTTCTGGTAATCAGTCTTTTAGAAAATAAAGTTATTTTGGGATCCTTCTCATGATTATATATGCCAGGACTTTCAATTCCTATCAACCTCCTTCAAAGATCCCTCTAGTTCCTTAATGACAGGAGAAGCCGCACAGTTCAGTAGAATGGGCACTGATTATGATTTTGTATATCTTGGTTCTAGCCAGCCATTCTGTAATTTTGAAAAAAAATCACTGCCTCTGTGAACTTCATTTTTCAGAAATCAGTATGTATGGTTACGTATGGATTCTTATTGATAAACATGGGTGGGATATAACCTAATAGAAAATTACACAGATATATTATCAGGAGTGTTATAAAGTAATTAAGAAAACCATTTAATCTACGTCTATGGCTTTAATGTTAGTCACTGCTCATGTTCATTCATTTTACTGAAATTTTTAGGTTAAACAAATTAGGCTGTTTTGGCAAATTCTCGGGCATGCTCAGGACACACTCAGTTCTGCATTACTCGCGGTGGATCTCAGCATAAAGTTTAGCAGATTTACAAGCAAGTGAATATTCTCACAGAGAGAAGGGTCACCAGAGTTTGCCCAGATCTGGCAGTGTAGCCAGAAATCATAGGCTGATCTCAGACAACGGAGCTTGAAAACTTCAGGAACTGCGTTCTTGAGCCAGTCAGTACATCCCTGTTTCCAATGCATGAAAATAAACTCCATGTTTAAGCAAATGATTCAAGCACTTCTTTAGGTTTGTGCCATAAAAATATAAACAAAATTTTATTTACCCTCCTAAAAGGATCTGTGAAATTCTTCTAAAATTGATTCCATTTGCACCAGATGCCGCTAAAATTTTTTGAAATCTGTAATCTCCTCGAAGCTCATGGAAATTCACTAAGAGATTATAATAAGTGTAATCTTCAATTACCTTTAGTTTAACACACATGTATATATTATATACTACACATGTACAGTGTATAATCTACATATTATGTACGTTAGTATGTATTTCTAATTTAGACTGCATATGGACAATTTCTAGAGCAAATCATTAATATTTTGTGGTGGTAATTGCTTTTCTTATAGCTACCAGTCAATTGCATTTTTCTTGTGCTGTCATTCAGCAAATATAATATTTTGAGACCCTGAATTTATTGTAAGTTGGATCCTTCAGTCTTTAAATTTAAAAGAGTCCTTCCCACTTGGAAGCAGGCTGATAAACTAAGCGGCATGTGACATGACCATATTGACACGGCTGAACTCCAGCTCCGACCATGGAAATCACTGTACGGTGGGAATGCTCAGTCTCGGTCCCTGTCTCCATCCCACTGTGGAATGGGTTTGACTAACAAAACTCGTGGAACCAACCCCCCTGACAGATGAATAAATGGGAGCAAAACATAAAATTTTTCTTTAAAAAATTACCTTCTGATTATAAAATTAATACATGTTCATTGTAGAAATTTTGAGATGTAAAGTACAAACATGATGAAAACAGACTAAATGCTGTAGCCTCTGTGCTATAATATTAATATTTTGGTGTAAGCCCATCTAGTGTCCTGTGCTTCCACCCCCAACCTCCTGTTTGAAAAGGTTGTTAAAATAACTCTCTTTAAAAAAAAAATCTTTCCATTGCAGATGCCTTCCCTGACTCCAGCAAGTGACCTCAGCTTTTCCATGTTTAGGCCAAGCTCTGCAATTTGCTGCTGGAAATGTGGTTAGGTCTTAAGGGTTCATGTGTACTTGTGAATTCGTTTTCTAAAAGTGAATTTCTGTGCAGTTCCCACAAGCAAGGACAGATGCTCCTTCAGGCTATCTGTGTGGGCCTTCCCGCTGATAACATTCTGTGAACTTGTTCTTCTGTATGGAATGTACTCTAATTCCTCATCATTTTTTGCATATTCAAAATACCATACATTAGCCAGGGTCACAATTTATTTTTACAGTTGAGATATTTATATCATTCTCATGTTGGCATTTTTAAAAAATATATGAAATTCTTAGTTGCAGTTCGACTTGCATTTTTATTTCTTGTCATCACCCTGCCCACTTTCTAGCAGAGGAGTTAATGAGCAGTAAAACGGCAGAAGGCGGAGGGAGAGACAAGCAGAGGTTGGAGAGCGTGCACAATGTATCAGAGAGGACAATATCATTCACTTTTCACTCCAAACTATCATAACTTGTATTTGCAACAGGTGAACTTTATTCTCATTTTGACTGGCATGTTTTCTAATAGTTTTGGCTCCCTGTAAATACTATTTATAAATCTATTAGCCAACTTTTTATAATTGTCATTACACTTATGACATTCATAAATGTCATTGAGAAGTATAATAAGTAGATGCCTTTTTCCTCATGGACAAAATCACTAAATGATCCTGAAACAAATAGATATTTTATCCTAGATGCAAAATACAGCAGTTATAGTTCCCCAAATAACAGTCAGCCACTTTCTCAGTGGG
Source organism: Equus quagga (assembly GCF_021613505.1). Lineage (NCBI taxonomy): Eukaryota > Metazoa > Chordata > Mammalia > Perissodactyla > Equidae > Equus > Equus quagga. The sequence goes on from NC_060277.1 coordinate 2,652,848, forward strand.
GGAAAACTACCTTTTCTCTCTCCTGGCCTTTGCTGCCTCCTCGCCCCACAGTCAGACCTCCCTCTTGCTTACCTGCCACCTGTGATTTGCCCCAGTTCCCAAAATAAGTCCTGACCTTAGACACTAGGGATTAATTACCTCCAAACCATCCGCATGGGTCTCAAGATCATTTCACCCTTCTAGGTAATCTTAGGTTTCAGTCCTGGTAACTAAATTTTTCCTTATTCCTGAGCCTCAATTCCCACCTTGCTCCCCAGGCCTAACAGCTAGACGGCTATCTTATTTCTGTGAATTACTGAGTCCCTATTTTGAAGACCCACCCCCTGCCTTATCTTCCCCAAGACCTTTCTCCCCTTGAAACCCACCTTGACCCTGAGACTCTGTTTCATGCCCGCAAACTTCCTTGGAGCTAACCACTTGCCTTTGTAAATTTCTTAGCCCCTTTTCTGCACAATCCAATTTTTTAGCAAGATCACCCTGTCACTTCATATTTCACTCTGAACACATATTACTTTCTTGATACCCTTTAAGATACTATATTCTGCTACGTGTAGTTGACATAGCACCATTCCTACTATCCTGAATCATATAATACCTAAATCTGGATTTGTGATAAGGCCCGAGGACTTAACCAACATTTAAAAAATATTATTTCGGTAGGATATCATCTTGATTTCCAAATAACCAATTCAAAACTAACTTTGGTATCTAACATTCATGATATGAGACTTTCCAAATCTGCTTCACAGTTAGCCAAAATGATTGCAACAGTGATAGCTGTATATGCATATTGTTGAGAATAACGTAATTAAACACTGTAGGTGAAAACAGGGGCCCTCGTGTAGGCAGTCATGAAATGGTTCATTTGGAGTTTGGTTTTTGTTATTAAGGCAAGCTATCTTATAATCCCTGTTAGTCTTAATTTTCTCATTGGGCACAGAACGTAATCATGACGTGAAGCCTCCTGTGTAATGAGGAAGAAAATGCTGGCTTACCTTTCAGCCTGGAAGGCGGTCTCTTCCCACCAAAAGCCATGGATGGTTCTCAGTAGTACTTACTGTCCCTATTGAGAAAACTAAGAATAAAATAAAAATGTCTGAACCAGAAGCAGATGGATACAATCTTAGTGTTTCACGCAGCATTTATACTGTAATGGGTAAAGCATTAAAAGACTCAAGTCAATCAAAGTTAAAATGTAAAAAATCAAACTACAATAGTGTTAAATGCAACTGTAGGAAAATTCTTAATACCTTAGAGTGAGAAGACTATTTAAGAATGACACAAACCCAGAAGCTATAAAAGAAAAAAACCGATGAATGTAACCACAAAAAATATATTTTTAAAATTACTGCCTGGCACACACACCAAAAAAGTCAAAAAACAAATGACACACTGGGAATACATATGTGCTACTCACATTCCAGACAAAGAGATAATTTCCTTCATCTCCAAAGAACTTCATTTATTAATAAGGAAGGAAAAAAAAGCCAGCCCAATATAAAAATGACAGAGATTAAGAACAAATATTTCACAGTAAAGTAAATGCATGATTTTAAAAGCATAGAAAAAGAGGCCCAAGCTCATTCACAATAAGAGAAGTAGAAATGCAGGCCATTTTGTACCTACAAAATTGGCAAATATCAAAGAATAGATTATCTATTGTATCGCCGAGAGTTTGGAGACGCAGGAGCTCATATTTTTGACGTGGGAGCAAATAGGTGAAGCCCTTTTGCAGGCAATTTGTCAATATCTATCAATACAACAAATGTACGAGAATTCTCCTCCTGTGTGAGAGAGAGATTCATTGCAGCTTTGAATCTAGTAACAAGAGACTGGACACAACACAGCGTCTGTCAGGAGGTGACCGTGGATTGTTCCGTAAGCACCTGGATGAATATCATGCAGTACCAGGCAGCCAGTAAAAAATGAGACAGGTCCATAAGTGCCACTCGAGAAGTCCTTGAAGATACGCTGTGAATTGAAAAAAGGAAAGTATGAAACAATGAATATAGCATTTTGTTATTTACGGGAGACAAAAAACACGTATACATATATGTTTGTGCATATATGGAGTATTTTTGAAGGCTACACACAAGCAACCAGTAAACATAATTGCATTCCAGGAATCATTAAGAAAACAGGAAAAGGAGGGAATCTGACTTTATATCCACAAACTTTTGTAGCTTTTACATTTTCCGCCATGTGTATGTATTAACTATTCCAAAAATTGCATGAAATGTGTTCCGTTGTTGTGGAGCAGAGGTACCCGAATCGTGTAAGACACAAAATTTGTCACTATTCTCCCGGGGCCTAAAACAAACTGACTAGTGAAGTAACATCCTTATGCAGTTTTCTCTAACAAGCCCTTTTCCTGTTTGGCTGTGATGGCCCAGGAATCTGGACGTTTCCAACAGATGAGGCTGCCGTTTGCACAGTGAGATGTTATGCATAACTTGGCCCCGCCCCAGGTCTGCACCTTGCGAAGTGGGCTTATAGGCACTGTGGTAGTTTTAAAACATGTCCATAAATTCCTCCATGTTCTTTCTTTCAAGAGGTGTAGCTCAATTCCCCTCACTCTGAATGGGGACTGGACTAAGAGATTTGCTTCTAACAGATAGAACATGGCAGAAGTGACAGTCCGTCACCTCCAGGATTAGGTCAGAACCAACATTGCAGCTTCCGTCTCAGTCTCTGTCTCGTGGGTCACCGGCTCTGACTCTTTGAGGAGAGTGCCACGGGGCAGAGAACTGAGGCCTCAGCCAACAGCCATGCAAACAGGCCATTTTAGGAGTGGAGGCGTCAGTCCCAGCGGAGCCTTCAAACAGTTGCAGGCTCAGAAGACACACTGACGGCATGGGAGACGCTGAGCCAGAGCCACACAGCTGACCCCTTCTCAGATTCCTCACCCAGATTGTGTGAGACGATAAATGTTTGTTGTTTTAAGCTGCTAAGTGATTGCTATAATTTATTATGCAGCAGCGGATAGCTAACACACATTTCTTCTGCCCCTCTTCCCAAAGAATAGGTGTATCTTTGAGTTCGCCACACAGGCACTCCTTGCTCTTCTCTTTGGTCCATCTGCAGGGACAATGAACCCAAAGAGCCTCTACAGCAACAAGTGGGAGAAGAGGAAGAGGTCAACAGAGGTGACATAGTCACCACAGGTTCTGGCAGAAGAGGGAGAAAACAGGTCAGAACATTCCCCACGCGATTCTCAAATTACTACTTAAGAAGCTTTCTCGGAACCCGCTGACCTGAATGTAGCTGGTTGCTTTCTTTCAGGCTCCTTCCTACCATTTACTTCCCCAATTTTATTTCTTCTTCCTCCTCCGAACCCAGGTGGTACACACTCTTAGATAAGAGCTGGAAATGGGGGAGGATTCGGGCTTAGATAACATTGCAACATCCACAAAGAAAAAAAAGATGCTAGCATAACTAGCTATTTTTTCTAAACTGCATCCTTCTTATAAATATATAAATTTTGTTCCAATGAATTTCACCATATACATTCTGGGGTCCACAGTTAGCAGAGTATGTAGCATTCAACACCTTACCTTACAAGGCCTTCATTGCCTCTCTCTCTCTCTCTCTCTCTCTGCACAGACCACTCACCAGCCCCAAACCCACCCTATAATTTGGTAGTGTTACTTCTGAAAACTTCTTTGTCTCTCAATGGAACTACAATTTTAAAAGATTATAGAAGTCTTTCCAAAGGTCAAAACTGAAAGAAGCATACGTCACACTACTAATGGACATTCTTATTTTTGGTTAAACGGATCTGTGCAAAGAGAGAGCTGCATCTCTCTTTTTTTTTTTTTGAGGAAGATTGGCCCTGAGCCAACATCTGTTGCCAATCTTCCTATTTTATTTTTTTCTCCCCAAAGCCCCAGTGCATAGTTGCAGATCCTGGTTGTAGGTCGTTCTAGTTCCTCTATGTAGGACGCCACCACAGCATGGCTTGATGAGTGCTGCATAGGTCTGCACCCAGGACCCAAACTCACGAACCCCGGGCTACCAAAGCAGAGCACGGGAACTTAACCTCTCGGCCATAGGGCCGGCCCCCCTAAGGGCCATTCTTAAGCACACACAAAAGCAGGGAACTTTAAAATCGCTCGCTTTTCCATGCACAGTTCTCTGCTATTTTTTCAGTTTGCTCACTACTAGAAAAACAACACTGCCCGGGCATTATGTCTGCTAAGACTCACACAGCATCATTTGTCCTCTGCCCCTGTTGCTGTTTCACCTGACAGAGGAGGGAAGTCAGCAACCTCATTCCGACCACCTAGTGAAGTTTGAAATCATGCCTTCCGGCTGGTAGAGCTCATATACAGAGTGTCAGAGGCAAGGCTGCACCTATGGAGCCAAACGGCTGTTCCCTGTCATCCACCGTGCTTATGGGCTCACCCTTCATTTCTGGGTCCAATGTAATAGTTCATGACCAAGGCCACCACTCTTGCTTTGAACCCTTACCTGCATGGCTGGGAACTGATTCCGAAAACGAAGACGATGACCATGCCTACATCTACGTGCCTGGTACTCCTCTCCCGGACACTTCCCCCTCCTCTCAGGCTGGTTCCACTGCCTATGCCTCGACTACTCGGGAGACATCCTGCTTTGAGCTACAATAAGGCAGAGGCCCAGGTTCTCAGGGTAATCCAGGGGTCCCAGCTCTTGAACCCCCAAATCTGGGTTTCTCCCCACCAATCCTCCCTATCAACAAGAGCTGCGTGATGGAGTTCCCAGCACAGTTTGTACCCAGCACCACTCCCGTTACATCAACATCCCCCCAAACCCGAACCGGCTCTGTGATCCTTCACACAGAAGCTGGGCACAAAACCTTAGTCATTTTTCCCTGTTGTCGCAACAGGAAAATATGCACAGTTCTTCAGAAGTTTTGTTAAAGAAACGGATTTTTGAAACAGAGGAAGAAGAGGGAAAGGAGAATAAAAGTGAATATGAATAGTACACATTGTCGTTTAACAAAATTGTTGAACGGGGAACAGCACATTGTGTGAGCCCCTCCACCGCCACTGCCACCTGCCCGAAAAAGATGTTAAGGAAAAGCCAAAGCATGTCTACACATAGTTGATTATTTTAATGTTTTTCACATTAGGCATGTTCCAAATTTCATCAAGAGGAATAAAAACTAATTATGCATAATTAATTAATAAGCACTTCTGTGGCAGTAATGTCATATCAGTAAGATAGTGATCTGCGTGCCTCTCACAATGTTTCCGTAGCCCACCACTGCTCACAGGACAAAAGCATATGCCTCTGCATGTCTCCTAAGGCCTCCGACAGCTTCTGACGCATCCTTCTTGCCGTGTACACCCTCCCATTCCCACCAGGCCCTGTGCTCTTAGGCACACGATTTGTAATTCTTGAAAGGTGCCATATCCTTCTCTGTCTCTTGGCCTTTGCACACTCTGTGCTTTCTGAAATGCTCATCCTTGCCATCATTGCCATCCCTCCCACCACCCTTCATTTAGCTGGAGAATTCTCACTTATTCTTCAAGGCTCGGCTTGTGAATCATGTCCTTGGCTAAGGCTTTCCTGACACTTCACACACAGCCAGGAAACTGAACATTCCCTTCATATCACCTTTTGCTGGGGCGTGCCTTTAACTTCATATCTGCTTCCATTTTAGACAGTGAGATGCTTTCTTAAGGCCAAAGCTCACATCTTACTCTTGTTTGTAGCTCTACCATCAGAAACAGTGGCTGGCACCTAAAAAGTGTTCAATGGGCATTTAATGAAAGGATGGATGGATCAAAGGACGGATGGGTGGATGGATGGATGGATGAAAGGATGGATGGATGGATGGGTGGGTGGGTGGCTGGATGGATTGATGGATGGAGGGATGGGTGGATAAAAGGATTGATGGATGGATGGATGGTTGGATGGATGGATGTGTGGGTGGGTGGGTGGATGGATGGGTGGATGGATGGATGGATGGATGGTCGGATGGATGGATGTGTGGGTGGGTGGGTGGGTGGGTGGATGGATGAGTGGATGGATGGATGGATGGTTGGATGAAAGGATGGATGGATGGATGGATGGATGGATGAATGGATGGATGGATGTATGGATAGATGGGTGGGTGGGTGGATGGATGGATGACGGAGAGTAAGAATTTTTCAGGGTTTCCCAAAGCAGCAGATATGGAGAAACTGTGGTAGGTTCTACATAAATTCCTTTTATATATGAATATTATCAGCAACAAGATAAGGAAACTGAGGCTCAGAGAGTCATAGTCGCATGTTCAAGCCCACACTTTAGTAAGCAGTGGATTTGGAATAATTTGGACCTGGTCTGTTTGACCACAAAGCCCATGGTCTTTTCACAGCACTGTAATTTTTTACTCTACTGAGTATAGCCATGACAGAAATAATAAATTTAACAGAATATTTTCAAGCAGAAATATCCTGAGCAAGCAGTTTAGAGAGCTACCGTGGCTTAGAGGAAATGACTATACTTAAATACCTTTGCTTTCTATCTGTTTACCCCAATAACCTACCAAACTGTAAGGTGGCTTCCTGAGGGGGTTTTCTGTCGGGAGGTCACACCTGAAATGACTGGAGCCCGGTTTTATTTCTCACTACCTATCAGTCTTGGTCTTGTAGCCAAGCAACACACAATTTACTAGTTTTTAAATCAGCTTTGTTTGTTTTAACACAAGTGATGTTCTACAGGGCCATCAGCCCTGTGTTTGCTACGGACCCGGGGACGAGGCTGAGGAGGGAGAGTTGCCTCGTTTCCAAGCCCGCAGGGCGGAGGGCTGGCCTCTGGGTCTCCGGTTCCCCACCTGAGGGCAGATCTAAGGACGAAGCCGGTGGACACCATCTCCTTCAGAGGAAGAGCCTTTTCACTATGACAAGCTGGAGAGCCATGCAGCAGCGGTCAGCTGCACTGCAGTTTGTTTCTAAGCTGACAAAGAGCAGAAAGTCCCAACAGGGCAGGGCTGGAGCCCTCAGTCAAGGCCCTGGGCGGTCCCAGCGTCGCCTGGAGCCTGAACTCAGGACTGTAGCTTCTTTGCTTGAAAGCCTTCAATGAAGCAGGACCTCTGAGGCCTACAACTGTAATTTCAAACCGCAAAAGAAAACAGAACCTCTCAGACTTTTATTTTGCTGAGGAAGCGGATGATTTAAATAAGTCTGTTTGACACAAGCCTATCTGACTTCCCAGTTCCCTCAGGTTCCTTGCGAGTCAGCCATAAAGCTATTCCCCACTCGTTCTGACAGGATTTATGCATTCAACATCTGGTATTCAGCAAGCATATTTTTCTTCCCTTTTCATTGAACTTCTGCCCATACACACATACAGGGTCTCATTTTAATAGCGGGATTATTCCCTGTGTATTTAAATACACAGGAAACAGGAAATCATCTAAAAGAACATAGTGAGCTCATGGTTATATCACTTTTCCCCACAAGCCCAACTGGAATCAGAGACAAAGACAAGATTCTGGAGCTTATAGCTCAAGAGTTTCTCAACCTGAGACTGACCTTAAGTTCCCTCTGCGGGTTCTTCACATAGTACAAATTAAGAAGAAGAAACAGCACATTTATTCCAAGGCACGGGAAAGAACAGGATTTTTTTTTTTTTTTTTTTGCAAAATCAATCTGTATTGGGCTCTCAGAAATGCGAGAAGGCACACTCACATTCGCTTGGCTGAGTGAGAGAGGAACCAGAGGGTCTAGGGAAAGCCCTCCCCCGGGGAAGCAGCGAAGGTCCCCGAGAGTAAGACATCGAAGGACCTCGAGGTTCAGACATCGTTCACGCCTGAGCACAGCTCTCTCAACGACGCGCTCGGAAGGCAGAAACCTGTGCTCGCTGAGCGCTAACATGTCTTGACCATGTTCCATTTAATCCTCACAAAAAACGATGAGAGGGGCATTATCAGCCCCATTTTTACAGAGGAGGAAACTGAGCTGGGACTCCTAAAGATTCAATGTATTGCAAGGGAGAGCGTTTCTCCCCATGAGAAATTCTCTTCATAGATCGAGTTTCCTAGGACGCTCTTGGGCTGCAGCCCCGGGAAGGTGTGAGAACACTGTCCACTTACAGCGTGCTGTGAACGCACCTCCCCTGCTCCGTCCCCCACTCCACCAGATTAGGGACCACGGATGCTCTGAGATGCGGCAGGTCTGGAAGTCCTTTCTCCATCAAAGAACAACAAAAAATACGTTCCATATACTTCAACGTATTCTATTACTTTAAACATTGGTATCTCTTTCTGTTACCTATGGCAGCTCTCTGTTAACTTGAATGTTTGATCAATTTGAATATTTTATTCCCCAATCATGTCAGAGAATAAAACCTTTGTGAGAGCGAGACGCCTTTGCTCTGCCGCTGAAACAATGCCCTTCTCCCAGCTCCTTAGCGATGCCGAGGCTTTCCCTCACCTTGTTTGCAACTGACTTCTTTGCACCTTGTTTACCCCACTTCCTTTTCTGTGAATGTTCTCCCTCCCCATCCATCTAAAATTATCACCATCAAAACCTGGTTCAAATCTTCCCCAAAGCCTCCATTATTGGCCCCATGTTTCTTTTAATTCCTTAAACACGCCCCTAATCCCGTCAATACAGCCTTGGAAATACGCTACTTTGCACCTATTCTCAACACATTGTAGCTAATCTCTAGTCATTTTCCCGCTAACATTCTTTGTCTTCTCAACCTCATTAAAATTCTTTGCGGAGCCGAACAGCGCCATCACTATTTTGAATCCTGAACTAGTGTGTGCTCATAGCCGCAGAGAGCGGCGGTGTGCCGGAGACGGCTTGAGTTGCTCTGGAGAGACGATAGATCATGCGCATCGTGCCGCGCCTCTCTTCCTGACTCAGTTTTCAGTGACATCACGTTGGTAGCTTGAACTTGGCCATTACGGAAGTATTTACATCATGGAAGTTAGCAAATGCTACAAGTCAAGGCTTTGTTTTCCTCCTTTGGAGAGGCAGTTTACCAGCACAGTATCCTTGCTACTCAGTGTGGTTCACAGAGCAGCAGCATCCATACCACTCGGGAGCTCGTTAGAAATAGAGTCCAGCATCTCACCTCAGGCCTCCCCACTCAGATTTTTGCATTTTTTAACAAGAGCTTCAAGTCATCTGTTTGTGTATTAAAATGTGAGACAAGGAACTTCTAAAATCGCCTCTTTCTATCTAGAATTGATTTATTATGCGAAGACTCTGCTCAGTAAGTTTGTTCACTGATTGAAATCCAGTGTGCAACTGTTTCACTTCTCAAGCCTGCTTGCCAAAGGTTGAGATACATTTGTCCCATTTACATAGTTATTGCACAAAACTTTGATGAGTTTGTTTTAAAAGTTTGCAATGAAAAAAGGAGTTTTGAAATGGAACAAATGTCCAGTAGCTGAAAGAAATCTGGATTTTTAATCTAAACTAAGGACAATGCAAACTAATAAAGGAAATTAAAAGAATTTTCAGACACGCAAAGAAGCAAAGGGTCACTTTGGGAAGGGACCTGGAGAGACTTTTCTTCTTTTTACATGCAGCTTTGACAGACTGACAGTACCTAACATTGTACAAATCAAAGAAATTTTGAAAGCATGGGCTGATATTAAGAAAGCAGCTGTGGAATCTATTAATGACTTCTCCAGTGCAATAGTACTACAGATAAAAACTCTGGTAAATACTAGGAGAGAGCCCAGAAGCACACATGAAACTTGCAATAGCAATTCCAATTGCGGTGACAGAAGTTTCTGAACTCTGCAACGGTTGAGTCTTTGTGAAAGGCTAGATCATTGACAGAGCATCAACTGTGGGGTCAAACTGCTTGATCTCAAATCCCAGCTCTGCCGCTTCCCAGCTGTCTGACCCTAGGGCAGTTACTCTGTGCCTCAGTGCCCCACGGTAAAGGGGAAATGTCAGAATATTACCTACTTCACGGCATCTGCTGGTTGTGACAGCCACACCCACTGGTCGCCTGTGGTTAAGCACAGACTCTGGAGCCAGAGGATCTCATTTGAATCTTGGCCCTAACACTAAAAGTGTGACCTTGGGCAACTTCCCTTATTGTAAAATGGTGACAGAGTAAATAAGTCAATCTACGTACAATGCTTGGAAGGGCCCAGGCCCAAAGTAAGGGCTCTGGGAATCTATTACCAGAGAGTTCAGTTTAAAAATTTTTAAAAATAGTTTTAATAATATCTATCTGATTATCAAACAAATCAGTTTGGGTTGGAGTAATTTAAAAGATATGTATGTTCACATCTCTACAGCTCCAGAACATCAGCTAAAAAACCCAAGATTTATAAATATTTTCGGTAAATAAGTGAAAGTATTACAGCCTAAGGCAGTGGTTCCCAATGTCTTCTGGGGACCTTTAAAAAACACTGATGACTGGGTTGCAGTCCCAGAGATTCTGATGTAATTGGCCTGTGGTGTGGCCCAGGCATCGGGAGTCCTAAAATCTGCCAGGTGATTTTAATGTGCAGCCAGGATTGGGAAGCACTGGTCCAAGGGCATGGTTAAGCAGATGTGCGACACAAGCATGTAGTAATTTAGGGCAGCAAATTGGCAAACTGGAATGGCCTGGATGTGGCTGTTCACTTTTCTGTTTCTAGGGTTGGCCCGCTAGCTCTGTGGGTCTAGAATCTTGAGAGGGGTAGGCTTATCCAAGGCCGATGGGCTTGGCGGGCCATGGGGGAGGAGGTCAGCACCTCCCACAGCTTGGACTCAACGAAGCCTTACTTGACTTGAAAGTCAATTAATCATTTACAGGGAGTGCTGTCTCCTTCCAGAAGGAATACCTACCTGGGAAACCAAGTTAACATTACAAAACTACTTGACAAGCCTATGAAATCAGAAAAGGGTCCGGGAGGAAGGAGGAGGAGCATGACCCTGAAGCAGTAATAAACTGGATTCCAGATTCCAGACCAATGGTACTCAACTTTGCTGCACAGCATCATTGCCTGTCCTGGGCCATACCGCAGACCAGTTAAGTCAGAATCTGTGGGGGTTGGACCCGGACATCAGCAATTTTTAAAAACTTCCCGAATGATTCCAAAAAGCTGTCAAGTTTGGGAAACAAGGAGATTATTATTCTTCCCATAATGCTCTGAATTTCTCTTTTCAATGTTTTAGTTCATTTGATAACACTTAAATTTACAGTAAAAGTACTTGAGTAAGATAGGAAATGTGTTAATCCCCCAAAATACCTACAAGCTTCACTTTTGATAAGGTTCTTTTAGATAATGAGAATATAATTAATTAGTGAATTCGTATAACCCGTGAAGCACGATGAAAGTATTCCAAATAACAAAGTTGTGCAGAGTATTAGTTCATTCCTGATTCTTAGAAGATAGGAGTTATTTATCTGGAGTTAATTTGCATTGAATGTACACAGCTTATGAGACTACAGAGAAAAAGTGAAAAAAGTCACAAGGTTTTGTGACTCCTTTTATGGCACCATGTTGCAACTACAAAGAATGGGTGAATTGGCATGAACAATTAGCCGTGTGTCTTGTCACCTAATTGTAATGGAAATGCTCTTTCCTTTGAAGAATTGGTAGAGAAAAGATCTTTTGCATCTCTCTCAGGTTCATTACCAAGTGCAGTGAACTGCAAATAGTAGGTACTAGGTACAGTTTTTAAAATTAAACTGCCTTAAAACCTTTTCTTCTCAGACTAAAGCAACATCAAGGAAGCTGGTCTATTAAGACTTGGGCTTTGCTTCCTGAGTATATCATGAATGTTACACGCACATGCTACTTGAGTGATGTCAAGAATGTGCATTTGGAATGAAGTTTTGGAGTGTTCCATTCTGTCCACAGGAGAGCATCTCCTCTGCTCAACTTCAATGCTGTTAACTGAACTCTCAGAGAGGATCAGAAATACAGCCTTCAAAGGCGACCACCTCTAACCCGGCTCCTTCCTTCCCTGTCTCTAGTCTTCCGTCTGCTGAGTCCTGGGTTCAAGGGAACTTAGGCCAAAGCTGGAGGAGTCGCTGTGATTGGAGCTCCGATGTCATAATGGTCTGTCAATGTCCATTTGCATATCCAGTCTGCTACATAGAATTAGGAAATTCAGACAAAAGATTTCTTAAACTTGATTGGGAATTTGAGGCAAAATGTCTACCTTTAGCTATTTATGGTATTTGTGAAAATACATATAATGATGGAGATTATAAAGAGGATGATCTGTTCTCAGTTTTCCATCCTTCTTGTTCAACCATCTCTTTCTCATGAATTTGTTTGTCTGGCATTATCAAACAACTAAATAAAATAAATGGCCCTCGTGAGACCTAATCTTCAACCTCAGATAAATAAATAATTTAATAAATATATTTTAGTTATATTAAATTTATTGCATTATATTCTGTTATACTTATCTTATATCTTTTATAAACAATATAATTTTTAAGATTATAATAGCATATTTTATTCAACTTAACATATCCAAAGTATTATCACTTTAACGTGTGTTCAATATAAAAACTGAGCTGTTTTCATTCCTTTTTTTGTACTACTTCTTTGAAATCCAGTACTTATAGCACATATCAATTCAGACTAGCCGTGCTCCAGGTGCTCAGAAGCTGCGTGTGGCTGGTGACAGACATCAGACAGTGCAGCCTTAGACTATTCAGTGCCTATCCTTTGGGTCTCAGCTTATTCTTTTCTTCCTCCGGGAATCCGCCTCTTCCTGTCTTCACGTGTTTCTGCCGAGATGCCTCTTCTCTGTCTGCTCCATCACTGCTGCAGATCTCTGTGTATGGAACTGAAGATAGGGGCTGTGTCTCGTTTCACCCTGAAATCTCTACTTTTGCACCTGCCAGTAGGTACCAAATACATATTTGCCGAATGAGTGAGTGGTCCAAGGTCACAGAGTTAGTTGCAAGGGTTGAATAATAATGTGATGAGTAGCTTCCCACCATAGAGCTCTTCCTTTGGTTTCCACCCCATGAAGATCATTGGTCAACTCACGGTGGATTCTGCTGGAGATCCGCATCGAGGATCCATCTTGATAGCAGCCGCTCTTCACTGAGCCCCTAGCATGGGCCAGGCACCTGGCTAAGCGTTTTGCATATGTTCTCACCTCTACTCCCACCAAAGTGGGCTCTATTATTAGCCTGCCTTATAGATGAGAAAGTTAAGGTTCCACAAGGTAGTAGCTGGTAAGAGAGACTGCGGGATTAGAACCAGGTCTTTCTGACTCTGAAGCATCGTTCTTAAGTAAACAGTTCCCTTTCCTTTTTTTTTTAAAGATTGGCACTTGAACTAACAACTGTTGCCAATCTTTTTTTTTTTCCTGCTTTTTCTCCCCAAATCCCCCCAGTACATAGTTGTATATTTTAGTTGTGGGTCCTTCTAGTTGTGGCATGTGGGACGCCGCCTCAACATGGCCTGATGAGCAGTGCCATGTCCGCACTCAGGATCCGAATCAGTGAAACCCTGGGCTGCCAAAGCAGAGCACCTGAACTTAACCACTCGGCTGCGGGGCGCCTAAACAGCTCCTTTGAAAGATAACTTCTTGTGTGCCCTGGGGCAAGTCCCATCCTCTCTTTGGGCTTTGATTTCCCCAGCTGTGAAAAGACAAGTGGGAGTAAACCAGCAAAGCTGCAGAGTCCACAGACTCTAAGGTCTTAGCGCCTTCAGTAATGATCTTTAAGACTGATGGAGCACAGGCAGTCGCTGGGTCCCAGATCGCATATTTAGGTAAGGCAGAAGTCATCATTATACGGAAATATTTGCTAATGGACTGACCACTTAAAAAAATCAGTTCCCTTTCTGATTTCTCCTAACACACACCAGTGTCTGATCCTAACCATCGAGTCAGTATACACAAGTCTGCCTTTTGCTGATTTTTGCAAAGAAGTCAGTGCAAATTCAGGTCAGCGTAAATGGACTACAGACAGAAGTTGTATGTCTTGCCGCAGATGCAGGGTTTTTTGCACTCAAAGCCACTGACAACTTAGGATCTGGCAGGCCCAGGCCAGAAAAGAAAAATTAACAAGGGTTAAGACACAAGCGTTTCTTTAAAAATCACAGTTAGCAAAAAGGACTCTTTGTGCTGTGAAAAACATGAAGTGAAGGCTGTAGATTATGCTGTCGTATCGTTTTGAAAGACTTAAGCTCACTGCTTTGTTCACATAATCAGTGTGCAGTTGCAGTTAGAACCGCAATTTTAACTATGAGAGACTTTAAAAATTTCAATTTCATTTTTTTTAGGTAGTTCTATTTTCTTTTCTTTCTTTCTTTCTTTTTTTCTTCTGAAGAAGGTTGGCCCTCAGCTGACATCTGTGCCAATCTCCCTCTATTTTATGTGGGATGCTGTCACAGGGTGGCTTGACAAGCAGTGCTAGGTTCCCGCCCAGGATTTGAACCTGCAAACCCTGGGCTGCCAAAGCAGAGCGTGCGAACTTAATGACTACACCACGGGGCTGGCCTCTCAATTTCATTTATTTATTTATTTATTTTTTTAAAGATTTTATTTTTTTCCTTTTTCTCCCCAAAGCCCCCCGGTACATAGTTGTATATTCTTCGTTGTGGGTCTTTCTAGTTGTGGCATGTGGGACGCTGCCTCAGCGTGGTTTGATGAGCAGTGCCATGTCCATGCCCAGGATTCCAACCAACGAAACACTGGGCCGCATGCAGCAGAGCGTGAGAGCTTAACCACTCAGCCACGGGGGCAGCCCCTCAATTTCATTTTTAAAGTAGAGCTCCAATCGAATTTTTTTAATCTACAGTTTATTCTGAAATTGAGTCCCACGTTTTTATAAAGTAGATTCACTTTCATTGGGCTTTATCCTGGTATTAAGTATTCTCAGCTAACAAGTCTTGCCTGGTTTGCAGGTAGCCCTGTCTAGGCCCAGAAGGTGGGACTGGAGGCCAGGAACAAGGTCAGGGCCACATCCAGTGTGGTTATGAACACTCTCTCCCGCTCTCTCCATAGGCTGTGATGGACACGAACAGGAAGGAGGGGAGCAGGCAGCTGCTCTCTGTGGGCCGGGCCAAGAAACCAGCGAAGCTGCTGAATGAGCTGAATCTCAGGTTTGAGCAGACGAACAGTTCCCAGGAGAGAGTCAGGCCACCCTCTATGCATGGAGGGCCCTGAATGCGCCTCCTTCCTCTAGAGATCGCAATCCACAGACTTCCATCAGCTCAGGGCAGAAATCCAGTCAGTGCTGGGATGTTCCCCACTGTCTTACTTGTAACAATGGAGAAACTGGACACAACCCAGTCACCCAACCATAGGGGTCTGGTCGGGGTGCTATGGATTTTTTTTTTAAGGCTTTATTTTTTTAGAGCAGTTGTAGGTTCACAGCAAAATTAAGAGGAAAGTACAGAGATTTCCCATACCCTCTACCCTCCTACATGCATAGTCCTCCCCCATTATCAACATCCCCATCAGATGGTACTTTTGTCATATTGATGAGCCTACATTCATGCATTATCACCCAAGTCCAGTTTACATTAGGGTTCACTCTCAGTATTGTACGTTTCATGGGTTTGGATAAATGTATAGTGACATACATATCCACCATTATAGTGTCATACAGAATATTTTCTCTGCCCTAAATGTGTTCTGCGCTCCGTCAATTCATCCCTCTCCACCCCAACCTCATGTAACCACTGACCTTTTTACTGCCTCCATAGTTTTGCCTTCTCCAGAATGTCACATAATTGGAATTACACGTATGTAGCCACCTCCCATTGGTTTCTTTCACTTAGTAACATGCATTTCAGTTTCCTCTTTGTCTTCTCATGGCTTTATAGTTCATTTCTTTTTAGTGCTGAATAATATTCCATCATCTGGATGGACCACAGCCTATTTACCCATTCACCTACTGAAGGACATCTTGTTTGCTTCCCAGTTTGGGCGATCATGAAGAAAGCTGCCATAAACATCCATGAGCAGGTTTTTGTGTGGCCATAAGTTTTCAGCTTCTTTGGGTAAATACCAAGAAGTGCAGTTGCTGAATCATTTGGTAAGAGTGGGTTTAGTTTTGTAGGAAACTGCCAAACTCTCTCCCAAAGTGGCCATATAATAAACGTGTATTATATATTCAATAAAATGTGTTACATCAGGCTCACCCAAAACAATGGAATTCAGAATCTTGGGGCAGGAAGGGAGGGTGGAGGGGGAAGACTCAGAAATTTGTGCTTTTATAATCTCCCCAAGGTGAGTCTTATTCATCAGAAGTTAAGAAACTTTGTTATAATTTAGTGCCCTTGTTTTTCTCTCTAATCTCAATAAAATAAAAATTCTCCAAGAAAGCCCTGGACAAATACGTCTTCTAAAGTCAGGGCACGCAGAGGAGGCCAGCGGAATTTCACAGCAGTTCAAGACTATTCTGTGACCGGGGTAAGTTAACCCGCCCCTCTGTATCTCAGTTTCCCCATTTGCAAATGGGAGATAATAATAGTAGTGACATCATAGGGTTATTTAGGTATTAAATAAGATATTTGTGAAGTATAAGAAGATACTTTGACATAAGGCAATTACATAATAAATATTAACTATTATTTTTATTGATGTAACGTTCAATAGATTATAAAAATCTGTCTGGAACTGAAATATTACACCATGTGTTTTACCCACAAAGTAGGGGGAGGAGGGGTTGGGAAACGCCCAAAGTATTTGAATTTAGAGTTAAAGGTCGTTTACATATACTTATGACTGGAAAGGACTTAACCTTACCTGAATTTTATTTTCTTTATAGACTCTGTTACTATAAAAAGACTTCCCTTAAATTTCTACCAAATTACACGTCCAGGTCTCTCTGGAACAGCGTGTTTACTTTTAATTTGAAGGTGCCCTTGGGTTCCCATGTTCACAGGCAACGCCGAGGACCTCAGCAGCGTTCAAGGCTCGCTTGGCTGGTTTGTGTTGCAATGTTTGCGTCCCATACCTTCCTGAGCTCCCGTGAGCTGGAACTCAGAAACGCTTCCATGTGAAGGAGCTCCGAGAATCAGCTGTTCGTTAGCTCATTTACTCAGGACCAATTCTACAGACATCCACAGAAGTAGCTCATTTTCCCCCTGGTTTAAGGAGGCTTCTCTTGTTGGCATAAACACATTCCTCTAAGATTTTATTTATCATATTAATTCTATAATGCTTGAAATAAAATCTTTCTGTTCTCCTTCAGTAACCTAGGACCTTGTATGAAATCTCTCTGGCTTTACAAATTCATGAATCCTGAGTTAAATAATTGAGCAGTAAACAAAATTCAAACAATTCTTGTTTTCCTGGGTGCTTGGATCCTTTTAAATTAAATCAAAAATACTGTAAAATTATTCTTACTCTATGTGTCTTTCGTTTCAGTCAGTATTCCATTAGCAAGTGTTTATGGAGTGCCCGGTTCTGTGTATATTACTATGGAGAAATCCGAGAAGCCTGAGAAATGGCCCCAACTCTGAAAGATTTTATAATCGCACAAGAAGACAAATAATAGCCATAAAACGATTATAACAAAATATGATTAAGTATCAAATGGCTGTCAAAGGAGTTCAGATAAAGAACTGATTAGGGGTTAATTTGGTCCCTGGAGGGAAGAAAGCATTCAGCAAGCCCTCAAATCCTGGAAGGACGGAGTAAACTTGCAATGGGCAGAGATAATTTGAGAGATTATTCAAAACAGAGAGAACAATAGAAACAAAGGACTACATATTTAGGCAGTCAAAAAATAGCACAGTTGTCCAGATAAGATGGAGTTGAATGCAACATTTCCAAACATATAGAAATAGAGACAACAAGTATTTTTAGATGTTAAATATATAGCAGAACTCAAAAGCAAAAAAGGAAATCTCCACATGCTAGAAGCAGACAGGGAACATAACAAGGAATCAGGAACAGGCAAGATTACAGGTCTCAAAGTCTGGGGTTTTCAAGGCCATTCAAGGCCAGAGTCAGGCCCAGGAAAATGCATGCACAGCAGGTGTCAGAACTGGGCTCCTTGTGCAAAACCAGGAGAATCCCGGAAAGCGTTGCGCAAACTGTGAAGGAACCAGAACATCTCTGCCCGCACACCCAAGGTAGCTGCTGGAAACGAGCCAACAGCCCCACCCTGTGGGTGAAAAAGGAGTCTTCTTCTAGAATCCCAAGGCGGAGCTCCTGTAAGGGCGGGAAGTGAATTCTCATCACCAATGCACTCTGAGAACACCAAAAAACTGGCATAAAAATACTTCAGGATCAGCGAGTCTTGAAGGCCTTGGTAGATACACCAGTAGAAATCACCCAGAGTATTTACCCAGATCTCTAGAAAGGATCATTCCCTCTGAAGAAAACTCACGAACAAAAACTCTAAGACAAAATAGGACACTCAGCACGGACAGCTCACAGGACATGAGGAGCCAGCAACAATGGGACAATCTGAACTGGCGTTTACAGTAAGTGCATTGGCAATGTTTAAAATGTAAAGAAAGAACTTGCGTCTTTATATATAAAACAGAAAGTTCTGAAACAAGCTCTAAAAAGCCCAATAAAAGTATCGTCATTAAATTTGGTTTTTAATTCAGCAAATTGATTCTACGGAAAATGAATTCAAAGATAGAACAGATCATCTCTGCAGCACGATGCAAAAAGATAAAGCAATGGAGGATATAAAAAAGAAGACAGTAGGGCCGGCCTGGTGGCGCAGTAGTTAAGTTTGCATGCTCTGCTTTGGCAGCCTGGGGTTTGAGGGTTTGGATCCCACATGCAGACATATATACCACTCATCAAGCCATGCTGTAGCAGTATCCCACATACAAAATAGAGGAAGATTGGCACAGATGTTAGCTCAGCGACAATCTTCCTCAAACAAAAAAGAGGAAGATTGGCAACAGATGTTAGCTCAGGGACAATCTTCCTCACCAAAAAAAAAATTAGTAATCCTGGAAACTTGAATTACTCTGTCTCACAGGAATTCCAAAGGCATGAACAGAGTAGACAGACAATATTCTAAGGTGTAAGGATGGAGAATTTTCTAGAAATAAGAAGATATAAGTCTCAGATTGAAAATATCCACTGAAGGTAAAGTGGAATAAGTAGAAATATGAGGGGAGAGATCTAAGTCAGGTCAAAAAAAAAAATCGTGTCAAAAATTAGTGAGTAACGTGGTTAAGAAAGTCATTTGGGGTCAGATCACAGAGGCTGTAGGAACCAGGTTAAAGACTTGGCCTTGTGGAAAATGGGCACTATTAACAAATTTGTGGTTGGGCCTCTATAAGAAAAGTAATGCTTTAGGACATTTGAAACAGGAAGACTGTGGTGATATTTTCCATTAAAGAAGAACTTTATATCCAAATTTTTGACATATGTCTTTCTATATTTTATACTTTTATTTATATTTTAAAGTCAAAAGTCTCTCCTAATATTCTGAGATGTTACTTTCAGACATTATATTTACAAGAGCTATTAAATTCTAAAGATGTAAAAACAAAAAATCAAAACAGTACAAACAAAATCTTAAGAAGCCATTTAGTCTGTATTCATTGGCCAAAACCTCTTCAAATGAATCAAACAGACAAAAATCTATTACTTTTAGTGGTCTCCGGAGAGGGAGACATTCATTCATGCACTTGTCAACGACAAGGTCGAGAGCCAAGGTCTGAGGAGACGGGGTCGCCGAGCCAGTCCCTTCCCCCCAGGTGCTCGCTCACAGTTCAGTGGGGAGATGACCAAAACATGAATCCAATAACGTGGGATCCGTGTGGTCAGAGGAAGATGCATTTCGTAGCTCCAGGAGCCTTGGAGGGGGCTCCTAACTGAACCAGCGGAGACCGTAGAGACGTCTCAGAGGAGGTTGTACTGAAGCTGAGTCTGAAAGGTTGCATTCGTTAAGGAGAAGGCATTCGAGCCCTTCAGAGGCCTGCAGGTGCGAGTTGTTAGGGCCGATGCACAGAGAACAGATGAAGACGGAGCTGGAGAGAGGCAAGCAGAGGCCAGCTCATGAAGTGCTTTCTAAGCGGCACATCCTATACCGTTTAACTTTATTCTAAAGGTGGTAGGAAGTCACTAAATGCCCTGTAGAAGCAGACACCAGGACTGGATTTGTGTTGGAGAATGATCACTTTGAGAGCCATGTGAAGGGTGGGTAACAAAGGGTCAAGACCAGGTGGGGAGGCCAATGGGAAGAACAATAAAATAATCGAAGCAGAAATGAGGAAAGCTCCTGAACAACCTCAATGGAGAGGCAAATGGTTTTGTTTCTGTTTGTTCTGTTTGCAGTGGAACTCTTTTTTGCAAATGAAATCTCATGTGAACCGACACTATGAAACAAACAGCTGCAGAGGGGGTGGTGGTGGAAGACGTGAGTCACTGCTCCGATGTCCCCTCGTGTCCTGCGCAGCTCCCGGGGCCCCTCTGAGAAACACACTTTGAAAACCACAGCACTAGAGAGACATGCTCGGGAAGGAGAGTCCGTGTTTCCACCGACTTCATTTAATAAACTCCGCTAGCGTCCAATAAACTGTGTCAAGTTGCTCTTCACTACCTACGGTAAATCTCCGCAAGAGTTCGTAAGAAGTCTAGCCTTATTTCTTTAGGTGTCAAATATCACACGCAGTAAATCTCTCAGTGTGTCTCCAGCCACTGCAACCGTGCATCGAAACCCAGTTAATTATAAGCTGACATTCCGACCGTCTCTGACCGGAAGCAATCCCGGGGGATGACTCTGGGTCCAGATTGCATAAACAGCGCAAGGATTTTAGACCTCACCCGTTCTCACTCTGCCTCCTCCCTTTAGAATGATCAGCCACCTGCATGTTTCGAGTCTCTAGCTGTGATTGTGTGGTGATGTACAAATATCAAGAGCTGGCCCTAAGTCTATTTTGAGCACTAGACTTGTGGTTCCTACCGGACATTGAATTAGGCGCCGCAGACACCAGCATTGGCCAGAATGCACCTTATCCCTCTCCACTCCACAGCTGCTCCTCTGCCAGTTTCACTTGCCCAGCTGAGTACACCGATACCACTTACACTTATGCAGTAACCATCCCGTGCCACTTCTCAATCACCCCTCACCAGGTTGCCTCAGTTGTTTGTTGTTTCTGTCACCTTAAGGCCACTCGCAGCTGATCGCCTCCTCTCCAGCCCCATGCGCCTTTCATCTAATCACCCCAACTTGCCAGGGTGGGGTCTGTGGTGCCCAGCAGGCATCTCACCTGCTTCGCCCCCTTTCCCGGCCTCTTGTAGGTAGACAGAGCCATGGAACTGGTCATGACTGCAGGAAGAAATGACATGTGTCACTTTGATCCTGAAGCATAAAAGAGCCAGCACACGGCCCTCTGGTTGCCTCTTTCCCTGCTGTAGTGACTGAAAAGGCTGTGTGTTCCAGACGGTGTGGCCAAAACACAGCAGAGCCTTAGTCCCAGTGGGGCTGTGGAACAGAGCTCCTGATGGCCTGTTGGGGCCCCATAGAAAGAGTGAGAAAGGCCCTTTGGCTGCACTAAGACACTGAGATCTAAGCGCTGTTCGTGACCACACCATCACCTCGATTATGCTGACCAGCACTCACTGAGGGGTGTCCTCTCCTGTAGGACAGCCCTGCTTCAGTCCTTCCACAACCTCGGAAGTGGTCTTTCTGAAGTAAGCATATCATCGCAGCACAAACACTTCACCCCCATGTCCTGCACAAAACTCTTCCGTGGCTTCTCATGTTCCAAAGTCTCTGGCATGGTCATGTCCACCAGGGCGTGCCTGACAGCCTCATCTCTCGCAGATCCCCACTGACCACTGATCGCGCCTCCTCCAGGGAGCCTGCTCATTCCCTCCGGGGCCTGCATGTAGCATCTGCTCCCTGCTCCTCGTCTGCCTGGCAAACTCCCATCTTTTATTGGGCACTCGTCTCACGTGTGTTTTCTCTGTGGAGGCCCTTCCTGCCTCCACGGGCAGAGGGAACCCCCTTGGACGGAGTCCCACAGTATTCTGTTCCGAGCTCCACAGCACATCACATGGGAGCATAGTTCTTTTTTGTCTTTCTTATTCCCTTTATTCCCTATTCTCCTGTCTTTTGGTCTATTCCATTCTTACCGCTAATTCCCAGTCATAAAATTCCTCTTAATGAATGCCACAAAAAACAACCAGCCAAAAACCTGAATCAAATGCAAAAACCAACACTAAATCTTTTACTAACCGCATTTTACAAAACGATGTAACAGGTTGCCTTCCTTTCTTCTCAACTCAGTTTATTGAATACAGGGAATGTGCTCCCAGTAGCTGCCACAAGGTAATGCCATATACGTTTGGGCATTTGGATCATTTCTTTTTAATGATGAGCATAATTATGCACAAGAAGAGGGTCTGAAGAAAAGAGGAACTAAGCTGATGTCTAATTTTGTCTATCTGAAACTATAATTTGCTACTGACATACGGGCAAAGCCCGGGAAATTACCATTACCTACATCTAAATTAATGTATTTGTAATGTTCATAACAATGGTTTTTTGGTTGATAGTGTAGAATAATATTTGCTTTTTTTAAACTTGAATGTTTTCTATTCTCTTAGTCATTATGATGGCTTTACTAAAGAAATAACTTATTTTATTTATTTATTTATTTATTTATTTTGAGGAAGATTAGCCCTGAGCTAACTGCTGCCAATCCTCCTCTTTTTTTGCTGAGGAAGACTGGCCCTAAGCTAACATCCGTGCCCATCTTCCTCTACTTTATATGTGGGACACCTACCACAGCATGGCTTGACAAGTGGTGCCATGTCCACACCCGGGATCTGAACCAGCGAACCCTGGGCCGTCGAAGCAGAATGTGCACACTTAACCACTGCACCACTGGGCCGGCCGCTAAAGAAATAACTTAGTTTAATAAAAAGCATTAATTTCATCAAGTTTTGATCCATCACAAAAATGTTTTATGCTTTTTAATGAATATGCACTGAAAATATGTCTTGTGCAAATTATAAGAAATTGATTATTTTTTTGTCTTATTTCTAACTAATCAATTATAGGGATTATAACCAAGAAGTTAATTCTTCTACTCTAATTTTCTGATTAGGTATTCGTAAGGATTTCTTATCTGGGGATCCATAAAGTCACTTGCCTTGAGCTGCAAAATGAAAAAGTCTCTGAAACTAAAGGCTTTATGGTTTGAAAAAAGTCTAAAGATTCAAAGACATGATTTTTTAAATTCCTTATGTTATTTGACTTCAAAACAAATGCATACAAAAGACTTTCGAAAACTGCAGAAAGGGGAAAAAGAGGAATTTAGAAATTAAAATCAGTTGATGTCTATTAATCAGTCAAGGAATCAGCTGACACTCGCAGTGTTAGGATTAACTAAAATTAAATCATATCAGAATGTGTGGAAAATTCTAATTTTAATAGAATTTCCCCTCTGTGGGTGAGGCAGGGCAGGAACCAGACTCAAATGATAAAGTTATTCTTGCTTCTATTCCTGCAATTTGATAGCTGTCTACCGATTTATTTTTGTAGATATACACTCTTTCATTGTTGACCGTTTGTATTGTACGAAACATTGTAATAGGTCCCTTAGCTTAAATAACACCTGGCCTAGTTCCAGCCTGAAATTGATAGGAATTCTTAGAACATTAGTACATAAAGGCTTAAATTTTCATATCCTTCAACCAAGATCATGTGAAAGAAATGCCAACGAAAGAGCCAGTGACCCCGTGATTTCATTTGCTGGCTCTCCATGGTATCTCTTGTTCTCCACATCTCATCCATTTAGCTGTAATTTACCAACCTTCTCATTAACTTGCACCATTTTGGCAAAGATTAGATTTGGCAGCTTAACATATGACCTTTCTCTGCCCTTGAAAATGTAAGATTACTCTGTAGCCATAATATATGACCGGCTTTCAGGACGCATATGAAATATGGGAGCACAAACGTAAACAAGCTGGAAAGAGAGGGAAGGGAAGGGGAGTGGACTGGAGAGAGAACGCGTACCCACAGCCTTCCTCCCTTGTTCTGAAGTCCAGGCACATGAAAGAGCCCGGGGCGGGGTGGGTGCCAGCTGGCCGGCAGCGCTCCTGACTGTGGAGGCAGAGGCCACTCCGCAGACCGGCATCCTCTCTAATCCCACAGCTCATTACGCAGTCCCCTCGCTTGGCCTTCCTCTGGCTGTTTTCTTCATTTCAGTACAGAGGAAACCAACGCCAAAAATGTTTTCTGTATATCACGTTAACATTATTTCATCCTGATTTACACTTCTCTCTCTCTGAGGAAAACGGAACGTAGTTTGGTTCTGTGATTTGCTTCCATTGAGCTCCCTGTTTGCTGTCGGGTCACCTAATCTTCAGAAGGTTCACGATAGGTGTGTGGAGAATGTTTCGTGTTATTTTGCACCTCGCCACCTTCATTTCCTTTTTGAATCGTGTTTTGTTGGTTCTCCTTCAAATTGTGAGACAGATGGCTCCCCAGAGCGCATGACATCATGCATTTTTAATGGATGTGACATGGAAATTAAATGCTTTGAAACCTTCTGAAACAGTAGGAAGATGGATCCATTACCACATTGATTCCATTTCAGCAGAACGTTTAATTTAAAAATTTGTAGCAACATGTCAGCAAACGGCAGGCTTTCAGCTAGTGCTTGTGGAAACCACCTTCTGGAAAAAAACCTGGGGACAGAAACGCCTAATGCTCTTGTCAACCCACTCATCCTCTTGTTGCAGATGACATGCAACTACACCTGGAGGACAGCAAACTACCTATCTTCTCCTTTTCCACAGCTCCGTCTGGCTCAGGGTGTAGAATAGAGTAGGTGCCTAAGAAATGCTGAGCAAAAGAATAAATTTGTAAATGCTGAACACATAAACTTGAATACTTGCTTGTGAGGGGTAGAAGTATGAAAGATTCTCTTTTTTCATTATCCCAAGGTAAACACCTTAATATGATAAAAGAGCTTTTTTCTTTCCAAAAATGAGAATACATAACTGAATAGTCTCCATCTCTCTGATCTTTCTGGATAAAATGTCCTTTGACCACCTCTCCGACCTGATTCCCTACTGCTCCCACACCTGCCCAGAATTAGCTCCAGGCCTCTGGCCTCTTGGCTATTCCCTGGGATCTCACCAAGCACGCTGAGACTCCAGAGCCTTGTTCCTCATGCTCTCCTGTCTGGGACGCCCTTCCCTCGTGGTCCCCCAGCATGCCTCCTGGCTTATTCAGGCCTCTGCTGAAGTGTGACCTCAGAGATATCATCCCTAATCACCCTATTAAAAAGCACACCTTCCTCATCACTTCCTCTCCCGTACGTGTTGCCATGTGGCATCATATGTATTTATTTGTTTATTTTCTGTCTCTCCCATGAGGGCATTAACTCTCTGAGAGAGAAGATTTGTCTGTTTGGCTCACTGTGTATCCTTGGTGTCCAGAACAGCAGCCGTCAATAAATATTTGGTGAATGAATAAATAAACATAGGATTGCTCAGTTATTAAGATGTTTAATAAAGAGGTGGCAACTTGGTGGAAAGAGGACTAGTTTGGGGTGAGAAGGATTCAGTTCTGCCATTTACTAATCATTTAACTTCACTGAGTTTCCTCTCAACAAAAAAGGTGTAATAGGAGGCCGGCCCAGAGGCACAGTGGTTAAGTTTGCACGTTCTGCTTTGGCAGCTTGGGGTTCGCCAGTTAGGATTTCGGGTGGAGACCTACACACCGCTTGGCAAGCCATGCTGTGGCAGATGTCCCACATACGGAGTAGAGGAAGATGGGCACAGATGTTAGCTCAGGGCCAATCTTCCTCAGCAAAAAAGAAGAGGATTGGCAGTAGATATTAGCTCAGGGCTAATCTTCCTCAAAAAAATAAATTAATTAATTAAAAAGGTATAATAGGCCCTGCATTGAGAGAATATAGGGAGCAGTAGTTTCAAGAAGGAATGAGATAGAAATGGACGTGTTTTCCAGAGCATGAAGCCATGCCTGTGGATGGAGGTGAGGAATATTAAGTTAGGAGTAGAGTGAGATTCTAAAACTCTCCGTCTTATGTAGCATTTGGAATCTTCTTTCTCAGTTTTCTTCAAAGCAATCAATTATTATAGCAAATTAATTCAATTTAGTAATTACATTTTAAAAATTGCAAAGACACTTAGAGAACCTCAAAAGCTCCTTGATTTCATTTAGAAGCAAGAAGTACAGGACAATTCTTTTCCTTGCTGTTTCCCCCGAGTCCCTTTAAAGACTCCTCTGTCCGACTCCATGAGATTTTGGAGGGGCCTGCAATCAGGACTCGCCTTTTCTGCTAAGGGATGGGCGTGTGACATGGGTGGGCCAGTTAGCATCCTTTAATCTGGGACCGAGAATAGCACTGGCAAAAAAGCAAGTCTCTTTCCTTCTGGAAAGACTATGCATCCTGGTTGCCATATTTTTCACCACATGGAAAGGAGCAGTTTAAGAGGAATGATGCCAACACAGAGAAAGTAGACATGAGAGAAAGAGATGAGAGAAAGTCCTGATGACATGTAAACAGGTCTGAAGTCAACTCCACCTATTATATCCAGACCTTTCCAGGTATGTGAGCCAAGAAATGATCTTTTCTTTAAGCTAGTTTGAGTTGCTGGGGCTTAACAAATACAGGAGGGGATGGAGAAAACAGCGAGATTGAGTTCTGCTCTGCAGAAATCAAGAAGACAAGACTGATCCAATGCCTAAAAGCAATAGGGTGAAAAAATGTTGAACTAATTCCTGCATTTCATAAAACAGCAGTCATTTTACTGCCTACCCACCCCAAGTCCCCAGTTTCATCCTGTTCTTGCTTCTGGCCTCAGACCAGGGGAGCCCTGTAGTTATTTGGAGCTGAAGAAATTCCAGATTTCACTGGCCGGTGAGGAGCGATGCAGGGACAGAGGCCCCAACACCACGGCGAGGCAGCGAGGAGGGAGGCACGTTCCTGCCGTCCGGGCCTGGCCTCTGAATACATTTTCGCACACAATCATTAACACTCCAAACAGACCGATCCTGAAGCACGGTTAGCGCGAGTCAATTGAGTTCAACCAGAAGTCAGGTTGCTTACAAGCAAACGTTTGAAGCATATTACATTGCTAGACTGGGGTCCGACAATAATTTCTGCCGCTGTAAACGTGTGTGTGTGTGTGTGTGTGTGTGTGGTTAAGCGTTCATTCTCAGGTACAAAAGAAGAAAAGTTTCTAAAGTACGGCACAGGAGAGCCTGGAGGTCCCTGAGACCCCCTCAAAGAGTCCATAAAGTCGAATATGCTTTCATAATAATTCCAAGACACTATTTACCTCTTTCACTCTTGTTCTTTCACAGGTGAACGGTGGAATTTTCCAGAGACGTAATGATGTGTGATGTCATAACAAATTGAATGGAGAAATCAATGAGAACCTGTTTACTATTAAACTAGACATTAAAGATATTTGCAAAATAATGCTAAGCAATGACACTCTGGAAATTATAGTTATTTTCCATAAAATACATGTTATTTACATGAACATGAAATGACTTTATTGTTACTTTTAAATGAGTAGTAAATATATATTTTTTAATTTCTCAGTTTTAATTTCTAATCTGATAAATGAAGATGGATATAAACCATATAAATAAAATATCTTTGAGGTCTTCCACGATTTTTTGTAAAGGGCTCTTGACATCAGAAAGTTTGAGAACCACTGTAATGGACAAACCAGCCAAAAATACACTCAGGTAACATTTGCAATAACAGGACATTGCACAAGTTTGCCATCAAATCTAAACTCTACATATTTTTAAAAGTCTGAAAGTTACTTGTGGTAATGCTCAGAAATAAATTCTTATTGCAATTTATTAAAATGGTATTTTACATGTCTATGTTGATTTTAAAGTGTCTGTATGACAAAACATTGATCTGCTATGGAATGCTATTATCTTTAGCACGCCTGTACCCAGCAAGAAAAGATGGTGCTGTTATGATTATCTTTTTACAGGTGGAGAGGCTGGGCCTTTTAGCTGCACCATCTAAAGCAGGTGTCGGCAAATTTTTCGTGTAAAGGGCCTGGTTGTAAATATTTTCATCGTTGCAGGATACACGATTTCTGTCTCAGCCACTCAACTCTGCGCTGTAGCATGAAAGCTGCCATGGGCGATACAAAAACAAATGAGCAGTGAGGCAGTGTTCTAACAAACTTTACTCGTGAGGGGCCGGCCCGGTGGTGCAGCAGTTAAGTGCGCACATTCCGCTTCGGTGGCCCAGGGTTCGCTGGTTCGGATCCAGGGTGCAGATGTGGCACTGTTTGGCAAGCCATGCTGTGGTAGGCGGCCCACCTGTAAGGAAGAGGAAGATGGGCACGGATGTTAGCTCAGGGCCAGTCTTCCTCAGCAAAAAGGGGAGGATCGGCAGCAGATGTTAGCTCAGGGCTAATCTTCCTAAAAAAAAAAAAAAAGAAAAAAAGCTTTACTTGTGAATGCTGAAATTTGAATTTCACGTAATTTTCACAGGTCATGAAGTATTATTATTCTCTGGTTTTTAACCACTTAAATATCTGAAAACCATTCTCAGCTCATGGGCACTCAAAAACAGGTGGCGGGTTGAATTTGGTCTGCAGGCTACGGTTTGCCAACCCCCGGTCTCAAGTATGTTCTACAGAACTTTAATCCCTTGAGATCTTCTATGACAAAGAGTTCTGTGACTAAATAAGTTTGGGAAATGTTGCAGGGGAAAATCAAACTGAACACTGTAATTCAAAGCCTCTGAAAAAATCCTTCAAAAATACTTTTTCATCTCACTCAAGCAAAGTTTTCAATCAAACCTAAGGGATCATAGAAACTTTTTATTTTTTTGCAGGGGAAGATTCACCCTACGCTAACATCTGTTGCCAATCTTCCTCCTTTTTCTTCCTTTCCCCCCACACCAAACCCCCAGTACGTAGTTGTGTAGGGTCATAAGTTCTTCTAGTTCTGTGTGAGCCACCACCACAGCATGACTACTGACAGATGAGTGGTGTGGTTCTGTGCCCAGGAAGCAAACCGGAGCCACCAAAGTGGAGCGCACTGAACTTTAACTGCTAGGCCATCAGAGCTGGCTCAGAAACACTTATTTTCAAATAACATTTGTTTATTGTTTTCAAACTACTGTTCCATGGAATATATATTGGGAATTATTGCTCTAAAGGATCCCAAACTCAAATGCTTATAGGTACATTGTGTGATACCTATATATGATACAGATTCTGTGTAAGAAAATACGTATTAATCTGCTCACACCTGCCAGTAACATTGCTTTTTAATCATGTGCAGGACAAACAAAATGATCAATAGGATATATCTTTATTCTATAAGGGCACAGCCCTTAGGCATCGGTTTGCAACCGTTGATATATAGACTTATATGTGGTGGAAGTGACGTCAGTGTTTTGAAACTCATTACACAGGGAAGGTAATTTGGAGAAGCTGCTTCTCCTGACGTGAATGATACCATATGCAGCTACCTCCTCAGGGAACAGTCAGGACAGGACACAGGTAAGGTGCAATCAGAAGGGGCACAGCAAATGTGCTTGTGCTTTTGCCATTACAGAGCGGGTTCTGTGTGATTTCCAGGATGTTTCCCAAACTTTCATGTACAGACAAATTACCTGGCATCCTGCTAAAATGCAGATTCTGATTCAGTAAATCTGGGTGGTACCCAGCGCTGGTGATCTGTGGGGTCAGGGTTCAGGAAGGGACTTCTTGCATCGCACAAGTTCAGTGAAATTCAATGACCTGCTGACTAGAAGAATTTGTATGTTCACAAGATCCCCAGGCAACTCACATGTACATTCAAGTCTGAGAAGCACTGCTCTAGAGCTGATTTCCAGGAGCCCGTGTTCTTAGGGCCTTGGAAAATCAGGCCAGCTGTACTGAATAATCTCCACCAACAGTGAAATACAGTCCGAGTGTCTTTGAATAAATAAGAAAAAAAGAAGAGAGGCATATCTGCACTTCTAAAACTCTGTTAAAGGAGCATTGCTTCATCCTGACAAGTCCAGAAATTATTTGTGGGGCAACCCTAGCCTAATGTCTAATGAATCCACATTTGTATCCAGGAGAATGAATAGCAAGAGCTCAGAGGTCAGTTATAAAAACTTCTGTTATCAAGGATTGACAAAAATAACTACATAGTAGTTATAGCCACAAAATATCATTTCAAGAATGCTAAGTTTCAATGGAAATATTCCCATTAATGAACACTGTCAGGATCACAAACAGTGAGTAATCGTAAAGCCACAGCATACAGCTGTGGCACATCCGTTGGGGAGGTCGCAGGAGGTGGCAATCAAAATCTTGGTACTCTCTCTGTCAAAGATCACAGAACAGGGACACACATTCTGAAAGGCTTACAGATATTATACAAGGCACATGTATGTCAAACAGAAACCGTGTGAAGATATTTGATAAATATTTGGTAAGTGAGCTCAAGAATATCAGACTTATGTTCTGAATAAAAGAGCTGTAATTTGGGTGATTGTTGTCCTACTTTTTTGGGGTGACATTCCTCAGCCTCAGGAATGCCACATCTTAACATTTTGATTTTGGGGGGTGTTGAAAGAGGGGTTGGGAAGGGTATTGTGTTTGTAAACCAAGTATTAAAAATCAGCAAGAGATGTTTAGGACACCATGCTAAGACTCTGGGGTGGGGGGGAAAGTCACCTTCTTATTGATAAGAATACTGAGAGTTCAAGAATGGAACCAAGAAAATCGAGCTTTGGAGAAGTAGTCACTTATGGACAATAAACAAAGGCAGCCACTCAAATGAAAAAGAGCAGCACAATTTCATTTAGCTCAGAGTCAGGCCAGGCAGAGTGGTGCCCTTAGAAGCCACTTGAGCCTGAGAGCTCTCCCTGGGCACTGCAGGAAGGGAGAGATTGGCACACACCCTTTGTTCACAGACCCAGCTTCCTGAATCACCCAGCTCTTTCCTTCCCTTTCTCCTCATTTTCTCCATCCCCTGGCTTCGGGACTGGCTCCCCTCCATCACAGTTACGTGTTCTCCTCTGTCTTAGAGCACATTCTACCTCTTCCGGCTGTGAGCCTCACCATTCATGATCCCAGTTTTACTGCTTTTCTTCAGTGAACTCGTGACCTTCTCTGGGCAATGCCTCTTTATTTCGCCAGCCCCAGGATCATTTGGTGCTTATCCTCTGGTCCACCTTTGTAGGCAGGGTCAACGCACTCCAGGTCTGATCGGAAAAGACCACATTGAAGAACCTGACCATTATCCTTAGTTGACCCTGAGCTCTTAGGCTGCAGCTTTTTGTGTATATTTTCAGCTGTGTTTCTCTTGACTCCATCACTAGTTCATTTCTTATGTGGGGAAGGTCTTCTTTTACTTTTTTAACTCTCGTGGAAAGTAAAAATCCTATATTTACCAAATACTTCATGTATTTTGATGGTTGAGTAACTCTTAGGAAATATATATAAGATTATATGTATTTATATAAGAAACATATATTGAATGCCAACCATATGCCCAGATTGATCATAGTTGCATAGACTTTGGCTGATAATTTCTCTAAAATAGCAAGAGATCACTCATTCATTGTGAACCAACATATATCCACCACTTGTATACACATTGTGTACATTTCTTACCTGGATCAAAATCAGACAGGCAGCTAGCTAACTTGAGGCCCATAAGCGTGGCTTTCTTTCACAGTTCAGATGATCTGCTTTATACTATATTCATTCTATAAAACAAAGCCACCATAAAACAGTTCGTAACTTAGTTGAACTAAAACTATTGAACCTCGTTCATAAAATAAAATAATGTCTGCAGCTTTAAATAGATATCTGTTCAAAAATAGCTAATCATTTTTATACACATATTAAAAATTTCAAAACTTTCAGAGTCAAAAGATTTTCACCCTTAAAATATAAAATTCCATATACAAGAAGGTTTTTCCCTCTTAGCCAATACATAAGTCATACAATCTCCTATAACTTCAGTTTATTTTTAAGCTGAAGCCAGTATTAAACTTTGTGTAAGAGCAGAGCCTTACGCAGCTCTACCTGGTCTGAACACGTGAGTGAAGGAAGACAGCTTGATAAGGTGCATTGCTCACTAAGCAAAGCCGCACGTTTACCTACTGTAATCATATTCCTAGTTACCAAATAATTAGAAGGCATAGTTAGGATGAAAAAAACCCACGCTAAGATTGTCTTTGAAGTCACCTCTTTCCTTGTTAATATTCAGTTTTAGTTGGTTATTTACAGCTCGCCTGGAAGCTTTTGGACTCTTGAAAACATTTCTTCTGGCCTTTGAAGCATTGTGCCAATACGTCTGCCCACCATGATGTAAAAAGATTTTCATCCTGGAAGTTCCCTCCTCCCCCAACCTGGTCTTGCTCTGCTAGCATCTTCCATTTTGCATCCCAAAGAAAACCACAGATATTGGAGAAATCAAAATAACAAAACCCTCGTCTTTTAAGCATTTACTATATGCAGACACACGCGTTATCGCATTGAAAGCGCAACACAAAAGCTCTAGGCAAGGTTTTCACCATTGTCGGTAAAAATAAACCGAGACTCAGAGACGTTAGCCGCTTTATCCAAAATTGCACGATTAGTAAGTGGTGAAGCATGTCGAGCTCATATCTGACTCCGAACTGCAACTACTTAATAAGAAGAACAACAAGAACAACAAATATTCACGGAGTGCTGTCTGCCAGCTTCCTTACGAAGCACGCCCCAAGACCATCTCAATCCTCAAGCAGCAGCGTGAGGTAGAGACTTTTCAAATCCCAGTTTCGTGGATGAGGAGCTGAGGTGTAGAGAAGTGAAATAGGCTGTGGGAGTCTACACTGCTGATGAGGGATAGCACAGAGATTTAAATCAGGCTGGTCTGCATCTAGCGCCTGCCTGCTTAATCACAATACTCAGTTAGGGGTACCTATTTTAAGAATGTATCTTAAATCATGCAGCCACCAAGACTACTCTTATTGGTACAATTCATACATATGTAATGTATTGTGAAAAAATTAGTGTATTTGTGTCAGTGTTTATTTGCATTTATTTAGCCCATATCCATGTCAGGAATGCTGGGTTTTGTGGATACAGAAACACCACCTCTCATCAAGAAGCTCCCAGTGGAGGTGGAAAAGACACATGCTAAAAGATGCTGTTGGAGTAGGTAAGCGAGAATGGCTCTCTCTTCCTACAGCAGCACAGAAATGCTTTCTAGAAGAGATGAAGTTTAAATAATAGGTAAGGAATGAGGTAAAACTGTCGAGCCACCCATATTTGGTGTGGAGTACTCTAGGCAGCGGAAGCCCGTGTGAGAAGATACGCTGGCCTGATAGAGGAATGACGGTTGTCTCACTGTCACTCAAGTGAGAGTGTGTATGACACTGACGCAAGAAATGGGCAGGTAAGCAGTGTCCGACCTCAACTGGTCTTCATCATTTTTAAATTAACAAATATTTATTCAGTATCTGCTACATATCAGGAACTGTACCAATCACTTAGGTGGTGGGAAAGACAGTTCTGGCCCTCTAGCCAGGGACTGGGTTATTTGCTCCTCTGAGGATTTTAAATTGAGAGGCACTGAATGAATTCAAGCAGGATGATAGGATTGCTTCATGCTTGGCAGGAATTATTCCTGAAGAGTGGTCTGTGTTGGAAAATCTGGCAAAAATTTGAACAATTACTTACATATCTCATGATTTCTATTACTTCTATTATTTCTTTTCTCTTACTTAATTTCAGTATAATTTTATTCTCATTGTCTAGCTTTTAAGGCGGAAGTCTAGAACATTGATTTTAAAGCTTTCTTCTTTTCTAACAAAAGCACGTAAACCCTGCTTTAGCTGCATGTCACAAATTAATGTTTTTTATTATCATTCAATACAAAATTAGCATCATCATTTTTATTTGGCCCATAAGTTATTTAGAAGTGTGTTGCCTAATTTCTGAATGTTGGATATTTTCTAGTTACATTTCTTTCACTGATTTTTACTTTAAGGCACTTGTGGTCAGAAAAAACACTCTGCATGACTTTAATCTTTGATATTTATTGAGTTTTGTATTGTACCCCAACATATGCTGATCCTGATGAATGTTCCATAGGTACTTGAAAGAATTTATATCTGTATTTGTTGATTCCATCAAGTTGGTTGACAGTATTTTTCAAATCTTCCATATCTTTACTGAGTATTTTGTCTTCTCGTTCTATCACTTACTTAGAAGTGGTGTTAGCATCAACAACTGTATCATTCAGAGTTTTCCAGAGAAACAGAACCACACGCTAGGATATATATATATGTATACAGAGATAAGAAAGTTATTTTAAGGATTTGGCTCATGTACTTTTAGGGGATGGCAAGTGTGAATTGTAGGGCAAACCAGTAGGCTGGAAACTCAGGCAGGAGTTAATGCTTCAGTCATAAGGCAGAATGCGTTTTTCTCTGGAAAACTTCAGTTTTTGTTTCTAAGATCTTCAACCATTGGATGAGGCCCACCCACATTATCAAGAGTAATGTCCTTTATTTAAAGTCAACTGATTGTGTATATTAACTACACCTACAAAATACTTTCACAGCAACACCCAAATTAATGTTTGATTAAATATCTGAATACTGCAGCCTGGCCAAGATGACACATAAAACTAACCATCACATCAACTGTGAATGGAAAGTTGTCTATTTCTCTCTTTGTCATACAGTTTTTTCTCCATGCATTTTGAAGCTCTGTAACTAAATAAATATACACTTGGGTTTGGTGCTTATTATGTGTTTTTGATAAATTGATCCATTTATCATTATGAAATGCCTTTCTTTATCTCTGGCAATATTCCTTGTCTTGAAACCTTTGTCTGATGTTTATGTAATCACAGCAGCTTTGAAAAGCTCACCTTTTCTTATGGTATATTTTTTCCACCCTTTTGCTTTCAATCTGTCTGTGTCTTTTTATTTAAAAGTGTTTTTTCTAAAGAATTAGATGGGCTTTCCTTTTTCGTACATTCTGATCATCTCTGTCTTTTAGTTCGAGTATTCAGTTCATTTATACTTTTTGCCTTCAACTTTTAGTCTATTTTTGTTGAACATAGAGTTCTAGATTAATTTTTTTACTTTTAGTGCTTTAAATATATTATTTCACAGTCTTCTGGCCTGTAAATTTGGTCACCATTCATTGTTTTTCTTTGTAATGTGTCTTTTTCCTCTAGTCACTTTAAAAACGTATTCATTATTTTTGGTTTTTGGCTTAAGAATATTGTACCTAGAATTGGTTTCCGTTATGTTTGTCCTTCTTGGGGTTTCCATCAGTAACAGGTAGAATTCTTCTAAGGAAGGTATTGCACAAATCCAGCATATCAAACAGAAGATGGTGTGGAAGATGTTCCTGGTCCAGACACTCTGCAAGTCCAGGTTTATTTTACCAGAAGGTGAGGGACTCGTGTGCTCAAGAGGTCTGTGGGGGCACCAGGCTATAACTCTCTTAAATGATGGTGGCTGGTAACTTCCGGAAAACAAATTCTCATTTTGGAAAATAAAAGACCAAATTTTAAGAATACATTGACCTCTTGTATTACCATCAGGAAAATGTAAGGTCAGACAAGTAATTTAAATAAATAATTTTCACATCTGACATCCTTTTGGGGATTTTGCTTGTTTGGGTTGTCACAGGTCCATCCCTTGGAGCTGGTGAGAACAAAGCATTATACTTTCCATGACCATAGTAGGTTGTTTGAGTCAAAATATCCAATAACTGGTGCAGCCATGTCCAAGCCACCAGCAGGGACTGGCCATCAGCGGTTGACAGCCCTAGGAGCACCTCTGTGGTGTGTGGAAAGAAAGAGGAGACTCAATGGGGGTGGAAAAGACCTTAAAAGGCGTGTCCTTTTCTACCTCTGATTTTGGATTCCTTTCTAATAAATATCTACTCTGTTTTTCAAAAACCTAATGGGGAAAAAAACCTCACAGATCATGTCAGGAGCTTAATTTTTAAAATTCATACTTTTAAATAATTATTGATCACATCTTGACAACTTTCCTTTTGAGATTGCTAATCAATCTAAGGGATTTCAAGCTGAAATAACAATATTCTTTAATTTTGCCAGAAATGCTAATTAGTTTATTTTAAAAATCTTGACATGGATCCAGTCTGGAAGGACTGAAGCCAAAGGGAACATCCTGTGAACGCTGGATGAACAGTCCATTTACATCTGGATGTTCTGATTGAATTTGAATGGTGTGTTCCTGCGTCCCAGGAGAAAAGAGCTAAGTTCATGTCTCTGCTGGTTCGTATCCAAACAAAAAAGAAAATAAATATTAACTTTGGCATATAAATTTATTAAAATTATGTATTTAGGTATTTTTCTTTACAGGAAATGCTGATTTCGAAATGCAGTTTTCTAAATAATAGTAAGAAAAATAAAACTATAAAATAATCTTTGTATTTTCCTTGTACATTTTAAGACTATGCCTTGCAATAATTAATGGGCACTGACATACTCAACAGCTGCAACTCAATGAATCAATATTTGTAGTATTTGCTTTTACAAATAAATGGGATGATTTTCCATGCCAATAAATTCAAGCCATAGATAATTATTTTTATAACTTAAAAATTTCACATTGTTTGTTACTTTGCTGTGTATCAAAACGGTATTTTATCACATAAAAGTTACAACACAAATGAGATGGTACAGTAGGCATCATTTTTTAAAAAGTGTTTCAAATATTAAGCAATTTGCTTACTGCAAAATTCTAATTGGTTAAAAAAAACTAAAATAGAAAATTCAGGTTCCTTTTATGTAATGATTATGGTAACTCTATTCCTGCAGTTGAGAGCTGGAGCATGAAAGACGCAAAATAGTGAATTTCAGCATTCGTGTATTTACTCATTTATCCCCTCAGTTGTTCTTAGCATGTGTTTAAGCTGCAGACGAGGCAGTAAACACAACAAATGCATTCTCAGCCTTCCAGGAGCCATCAGAGTTGCTTCGGGGATAGATAACTAACAAATTGTGCAATTAATTGCGTAATTAGAATTGTGGTGAGTGAAATTAGGCAGAAGTACACAGTACGAAGGAACTTCCAGCTTCTCTGGGGAAACGACGTCACTGAAGGACAAGTGGGAGTGGGATGGGGGGTGGCATACATGCGGAGGGAAGACTGCATGACGGGCAGTGCGAGACTAGAAGGAGCCCCTTAGCCTAGGGGATTTACAGGTCTGCAGGAATGCAGCTCAGCGAGGGACAGGGGGATGTCGGAGGGGAGGCTTGGAGGTCAGCAGTAGCCAGATCACACACATCACTGTGTGTCTTACTAGGGATCTTGGTCTTCATCTTAAGAGCAACGCGCTGGTGGTTATTAAGGAAACTCAAGTAGGAAGAAGAAGGGTAAAATCTTGCTTTTAAAAATCATCCAATTGGCAACGTAGTGGACAACACATTGACTGATTCATAGTAGATAAGGGAGACCACGTAAGAGTCTTTTCCGGAAATTCAGCCCACAAAAGGGGGAGAAGGTTGACTAGGGATGGCGGGAATAGAGATAAGAGCAATCCAATTTAGTGACATTTAGGAAGCAGAATCAACAGGAAGTGGAGATTGATTAAATATGGGGGTTAAGGAGATTCAGTAAAGAATGATGCCCAGGGTGCTGATGTGTACGACTAGTGGATATTGTGCATTTGCTGAGAGAGGCAACGCTGGAAGAGGCTCGCAATTTTCTTTTTTGAGTAATGGGGACAGGAGAAGAGACAGGATGAGGAATTTGGATTTTGGCATACCGAGTTTGATGTACCTATGAAACGCTCAGTGGACAGTGAGTAAGCAGCTTCAGTGCCCAGAACTAGGAGGAGGCGTAAATCTGAAAGAAGGTAAGTGAAGCCATAGGGTAGGTGAGATTGTCTCAGCAGGGTTTCTCAGCAGAACTTCTGCAGAATCCCGGGGTCTGTGAGCTGTCAACAAGGCGCCTATGTGAAAGAATGATTGAAAAGGTAAGAAATAGCTGGTTTTGAACTTCATGCGCTACACCATGTGATGGGCTGTGACTGAGCACTCCAATTACCAATTTCTTTAGAGATTTTCAGCCCCATGAAGCAGGGGGCAGCAGATAGTATTCATCAGAATGAGTCCATTCTTAGATTTGACGCCAGGTAGGAGAGGCCTTTGATGTCAGATAAGAGCTGCTGCTGCACAAAGCAGAAGACTGCAGGGGATGTCAACCTCTCCCTCTCAAATTACCTTCCCCATCTCCCTTTATGCGAAGCCAGCTGATATCAGGAAGCAAATAAGCTTTACTGACGTAGCAGAAAATCAGAGGGAAATTTTCATTCTAAAGAAGACACTTAGACACACAGACAGTAATCTGGCCCCTGCCGCTGGCTGTTGTACTAACTGCTGCAAAATGTGGATTATGTAAATTGTACTGTGAGGTTTTTGCGTTTCTAGAAATTTTCTCACTTGGGTATTGTGCCTTTCTGTTTTATATTTTATTTGCATTTGTGTTGCACAAATACATCTGATGGTCTGCTGCGCTGGTTCCTGAAGATGAGGTAGGAGGTGGAAAAGGAGGTTTCCAGGCTTGCGCCCATGGACAGTTTTGACAAGGTTGATGATGAAGCATTAGGATCTTCTGAGTCAATTCACCGCACCAGGGCAGCAAGCGACCCAAGGAAAATTCGCCTTCCCAATGAAAGCTACTTAACGCGTCTTTCATCCTGGCTATTCTATCCATCCGGCACAGTCTGTGACAAACAACTGGTAAGGCAGCAATAACTCCAGCCAAACTGAAAAGACACTGACAAACCGCAGCCATTTGATAAGGAAACATGCTGATTTTGTTTTTTTTAAAGATTTTATTTTTTCCTTTTTCTCCCCAAAGCCCCCCGGTACATAGTTGTGTATTCTTCGTTGTGGGTTCTTCTAGTTGTGGCATGTGGGACGCTGCCTCAGCGTGGTCTGATGAGCAGTGCCATGTCCGCGCCCAGGATTCGAACCAACGAAACACTGGGCCGCCTGCAGCGGAGCGCGCAAACTTAACCACTCGGCCACGGGGCCAGCCCCACATGCTGATTATTTTAAAAAGCGATTTGACTCTCAAACAAACAGGATAAAGATTTTGGTTAAAAAAAAGTCACATTCAATAAAAAGGCTCAGAAAGCAAGTGATTTAGGAGTTACTAGGAGCATACTTTATAACCTAGAAAAGGAAAAGTTGCATAGTTGGTGAGAACTTAATAATGACAGCAGGTAAAATTATAGTTAGTAAAATGTGAGGGTGGGATTCTGTACAAGAAATTGAAATAGTTCCACTCTCAACCAATGTGATGTATTGGCATATTGACGATATGCCACATGATGCTAAAGAGCTTTTGTATAAAAAACGGGGAAACAACAGCTTCTCTATCCAGCTTGATGAATAAACAAATTTCTCCAATAAATGTCATGCTGTAGAATTTATAAGATTTGTAAGTGATAGTGAAATTTAAGAAAATTTTTTCCTGCTACAAAATGCTGCCCCAAACAAGTAATGACCAAGAGACATTTGGTGTTCATGTTTATATCTGAAAACAGAAGTTCTATTTTGAAAAGAACCACATCGGCATCTGTGTTGATGGTGTCCCAAGAAAATCCACATTCACACTGAGATCACAATATACTGATATCTTTCCAGACAGTAACTGATGTAAAAAACTCTTGAATATGAAATGAAAATATGTCTGGATAATACTATAAAAATGTGTATTGACCAGAGACCAGTTCACTGAAGATAGCTTTAAGATGGTATGGAAATCTGAAAGGACACCTGTGTCTTCTACATACAGAAAGCCAGCGGCTTAACAGAGACCCTCCTCAGCAGGGTGTCTGAGCTGAATGGGAATTACAGGGCCGCCTTCCGGATATTAGACCAGATCTGCTGACGCTTTGAAGATGAAGACTGGCTCCAGAAAGTAGCCCACTGAACAGACATTTTTCATCACATTATCCAGTTGAATGTGTTTTTCTAAAATCCAGGAAAATTTGTTTCACTTCAAGTGACAAGATTCCTGAATTTAAAAGAAATCAAACCTTTAGTAAAATATATTACCAAAGGAAATTTTGAAATATTTCACCTGCTACTTGGGTTTGAGAGAGAGGAGGGATATGAGCAAGTCTCAAGCCATATTGAGAACCATCTAGAGGCCTTCAGACTCACACTGAAAGTGTCTCAATCCAAGTGTATGACTGCGTGAGGGACCCTTCATCTAGATTTCCTTCTCAATGTGAGAACTTGACTTTGAGAGAAGAGGAGGAACTTTCAGCTGAAGTTTGCTTAAGGACTCAGGATGACCATTAGAGCTCTGCCCCTAGAGGATTTCTAGATTTCTGTGGAAGGAGAGCATCCTGCTCGTAGAGCGAAGCAGTGGACACCTTGCTGTGGTTTCAACTTCTTTCATTTATAAGTATTTCTTATTTAACCAGCATCAAAAACAAGGACAGAAATTATCTGATTACAGTTGAAAATGAAATACATGTATGCTTATCTCGTAGATTTCACCCAGAATTGTGTATTTTTGCAGCAGAAAACACGCACAGCTTTCATATTACACACATAAATTTCATTCTTAATTTCCTGTTCAAACAATTTTCTTATCCAAACATAGACCTTTAAAAGATCGAGAAAGTAACACATCTGCATAATAATATTGTAACTACTAGGCCTGTGTTTGAGCCTAATCACGTCACTCAGTAGGAAAATATTTTGCCAAAGACTTTGGCTTTTATTTATATCCTAAGCTATTTTTTATTTATACTGCTTCAGCTAATAATTTCAGGAGGTTTACTCTTCAGCATTGACCATAAATCTTTGTGTTGTAAATAACAATTAAAATCAAATTACAAACTTTATTTAAACTAAATTGATCAAATCTACCTTTAAAAAAGTAAATCGCTTTTTGGCTTAAACCAGTTATTTTATAGAAATGCATGCTGTTTGCCTCATGAATTTTAAAAATTTATGAACATAAAATAAGGAAATTCTTTTAAAGGTAAGCAAAGTTTAATACCCTTTCTTTTTCCAATAGAGGTAATCTAAAAAGTCATTTTTAGTCATAAAAAGGGGGAAAACATTCTTGCCATACACTATTCAGTGTATATTACATATGCAGCATATATCACATCTCATTAGCATCTTGTATAGTAGAAATTTGGGATAAGACTTTTAGATCTTCTCGGATGATGTTTGAAAATATCAAGTAGAAAACTTCAACAATAAAAAAAAAGAAAAAAACTAAAGTTTCCTCTCTCACCATTCAAGCTGATATCCTTAGTGAGAAGTGAAATCATGTAAAATGAGTAGGCTGGTAATAAATTGGCCAAAATAAACATATCCATAGAAAACTATCATTCTCTCCTCAAAAGAGCAGTAACATTATTATTGGTTTATTATGTCTACAACTTAGTGATCATGGTAACATACCAGGAGCTGTAAAAATAATAATTTTTATGTAGGGATTCTCTAAGACCAGAAAACTATTGAATGAGGTTGGTCTAAGGCAAACAGAAGAGGCCTGGGACTGAAGATTCAAGTGCAATGTCTGCAGATCAGATGGATGAGGATTCGCTGGTAAAGGAGAATGAGAGGCAACCGGAGAGGCGGCAGAAAATCTAAGAGGATCCAGGATCACGGCGCCAAGGCAGCAGAGATTTCCACTAGGATGGAATGATCAGCTTTATTATGCTTTGATAAGAGGTCAAGTGATATGAAACCTTAATAACACGTGCTGGACTTAGCATCGTGGGGGACTGGAATTGGCCACATCGAGCAAGATGTGTCTCTTTGGCATGAGGATTATTTTGGGCTGGTTACTTTTAAAACCTGCAGACATGAGAGAAACTCTGAAAAGTAGAAGTTACGCTTTGTAAGAGACATTTACATTTGTGAAGGAAATCTCCGTCTGTAGAGGTGTCTCCCTCTCTGTGCCAGGAAGAAGGGGGGGATGACATTATCTCTAGAAACGCTCATCAATGCGGAAGGCAAGGACTTAAATCTGCATAATAAACTTACTCTTGTTTACTGCACTTTTCTGGTAATCTCCCATAACTGACACCCCCACCCCCAACATCCTCCTTTGTAGATAAAGATGGCATTTAGGATGAGAAGCTCTGCCATTTTGGCAAGTTGCTGTTTCCTCTTCCACGTCTCCATGTTATAAAGCTTTGTTAAATCTTCTCCTGTTATTCTGTCTCATGCAAATTTAATTTGTAGCCAGGCCAGAAGGACCTAGAGAGGGTAGAGGAAATGTCTTCCTCCCTGACAGCATCCACGGGAGAAGTGACTGATGACTTTAGTTTACCCTTTCAGAGGAAGGTTAATTAGTAAACGTGAGCTAAGGAAATGGGGCCGTTGAGTGAAGACAACTGTTTTCTTTCTCTGTTATTACCTGTATGCAGGTAAAGAGAGGGAGAGTTAGGGTGGTCACCAGAGGGATTGAAGAGACTTTTTTAAATGAATAGACTTGTATGTGTTTAAATGCTCATAGGAAGGATTCATTAGAAAGAGAGAGGCAATGATACAGAAGGGAAGAAGGCTAATGAAGAGAAGATCAGAAGGAGATGGGATTCTGAGCACGGTAAGAGGGCTGGCCTTAAGGCAAAGAAGGTCCCCACCTCTCCCACAATGGGAGAAGGAGGCAACAGTGCGTACAGAGGCAGGTAAGCTTGGAATGGGGAAGGAGTGTTAGGTATACCAGAATGGAACCCAA
The DNA here is from genome assembly GCF_021613505.1 of Equus quagga. Taxonomy (NCBI): domain Eukaryota; kingdom Metazoa; phylum Chordata; class Mammalia; order Perissodactyla; family Equidae; genus Equus; species Equus quagga. Next base: position 2,695,425 of record NC_060277.1, read on the forward strand.
TCTTTTTAACTTGTAATTGTATACTCTCTCCATTACACAACAGTGCCTGATAACGGTCTCAACACAAGGTTGACAGAAGGGAAGCTACATTGTAGACAAGAAACTATATTGTGACTTTAAATGACCTCTGATTTACTAACCCAGACATGCTCTGGGTGGCCCCTCCCAGATTTTAGGAGATTTTGTGGTCCCTCCTAGCTGCTATAAGTTGATAACTTTGTTCTTTTGATTTCCTTAGGAATGTGATGACCCTGGGGCAGACAGTCTACGCTGATAGCCATCATAAATGATAACTGAAAGATCAGAGTATAGGGTGTTGCTCCAGTCTCTGATGCACACCCGGTAAAACAAAAGACTCTCAGGAGCTAAGACCAGACGTCTGCCCCCAGCTGGAGACCAGATGCCTCCCCCACCTGGAGACCAGCCCCTCACATAACTGGCCTGTCGTCTTTGTTCCGTAAGGTGTTCTTTCGGACATTAGTCGGCCATCTTCCCCCTTGCCAGCAAGCTGTAATGAAAAGTCCTTTCTATCCTACCATGTTGCCTCTTGACTACTGGCTTGTCTGGCGGCAGGCAGACGACCCCCCTCTTGGGCGGTAACATGCCTAGGTGTAAACCAAAACAAAGCTTTTGCATTTAAAATAACAGCATTTTACAATATCCCTACCCCTCTCCTTGCTTTCCCTCCTTACCCTACACCCTCCCCTGCTCGCCCTACCTCCAAGGACCAAGAACAAGGAACTCTTTTAAGGTCACAGAGTCAACAATCAAAGCCCTTCATGGACTCCTGGAGTGGTGAACATATTTGCCGGGAATCATAGCCACAATCAGGCTGTGAATAAGAACAGAATCTGTACACCACTGCTGTCATCAGGCATTAAATCAAAAGAGAAAAAAAACCCTCTGAATTCAAGCACATACATGTCGCTCCCCATTCTAGCACCATTTAACTTCCTGCACCGCGTCGGTGTGTATTGTGAATGCTTTGAGATTTAGGAGGTTTCTACGAAGGGAGATGATTTGTGCGTTTCAAGGAGGGTAGGTAAGGATTCTGAAAGTTAAAGAATAATTGCTTCCTCCAAATAGGAAGAAAACCCGAGCCACCATTCAACTCCTCATTTTAATTTTGACTCTGAATTAGCTTTTAAAATGACAGCAAAGTGGACAAATCAGTAATTCTGTGTGGTAAAGCCTAGGGACTAAGAAATCATTTGTTACAAATTCCTCTAAAGGATACCATGTATCAGGAAAACAGTTCCATTATACAGAAGTAATTTTGACCTATAGAATTTTAGATTTCCATGATCACAAAATTTCTAACTAGGTATAAATAAAACTTCTACAGGCATTCATTTGTGTATACATATAAAAGTTTATATTTGATTGAAAGCTCTTTAAAAGAGATCTTGTTTTTGAATAAGTTGAACCGTGTCAAATTTTTTATTTTTCAGGCTAAAAAAAGATGGACTATCTGGCCTGGCCCTGTGCTTGGCCAACTACTTAAAGTCCTGGGCACTCCACTTCAGCCACCTGGCTTCACAGGTTCAGATCCTGGGCACAGACCTACTCCACTCACCAGTGTAGGGGAGGAAGACATTTCCTCTACCCTCTCTGGGTTCTTCTGGCTGGAGAACAAATTAAATTCACATGAGACAGAATAGCAGGAGAAAATTAAACAAAGCTTTATAACATGTATACATGGGAGAGGTCAGGCAAGCTGAGCAACTCACCAAAATGGCTGAAGCCCCCACCTTAAATATCATATCCAGCTAACGACAAAGGAGGATGTTGGGGGTGAGGGGGCCAGTTACAGGAGGTTACCAGAAACAGGAATAAGATTATTATGCAGATTTAAGTCCTTGCCTTTGGCATTGATTAAGAGTTTCCAGAGATAAGGTCATCCCCTTTCTTCTTCCTGGTACAGAGAGGGAGATGTCTTTACAGATGGAGATCTCCTTTACAATGTAAATGTTTCTTAACAAAGGGCAAGAAAATTCCACTCCTCAGAACCTCCCTCCCCATCCCAGTTTATCAAAGCAACCAGCCCCAAATAATCATGCCAAAGAGACATATCCTGGGGTGGCCAATTCCAGGCCCCCACACTAGCCATGTTTTGGAGGTGTCCCACCTACAAAATAGAGGAAAACTGGCACAGATGTTAGCTCAGTGCAAATCTTCCTTGGGGGAAAAAAAAGGATTATCAACAGTTGCATACAATTCATCCTAATATCACGAGCCTTGGCACATGATAGGCATTCGATAAATTCTTCTTAAATGAACAGATGAACCTGGGAATTCAAACACGTGTTCTACCCCACCTGGAAAATGCATCATAGAAAAGGATGTCATCAGCAAGTCAACTTCAAATATGCAATGAGACAGTGTATGATTGCAAATTAACTACTATACAAACACAAAAACTTATCATTTTCAGAAGAGTTCTTGACAGTTTCTAGTAGCGTCAATGAAAATCAACTGGGGAGAGTCCAGAATAATCACTTGGTTGGCATTCTAGAAATGCTAGTGTTGTCAGGGTCAATGAAACATTAGCCAAAGGGAGAAAAATGCATGCTTAAGGGTTTACCTTCAATTACTGAAAGTAACTTCATTTTTTCCCCAAATTCATTTTCAAATGGAATGAAAATAAAACCCTAGGAAAAGTCCATGAACCCTAAAATAAACAAAATTTAACTTTCCATGAGGAAATGTTGAATTTAAATTTGAATCTTTTTGTACACCTTCTGGCAATTTTTGCATTAGACATACTTAGTAGGAGTTGCAGTTTTCAAGTGATTTTGGAATTTGGACCTTGGACAAGCTCGGGATCTAAACTGCGGAGCACCACCTGTGCCACACGCAGGCCCGCTCACCGTCACATTGCCTTAATTGATGTTTTTGTAGCAAGTATCACTATGCAAAATAAATGTTTGTTGAAGAAATGGGTGGATTTCCTCATTCCAAAAAATATTTATTGAGCCCCTATTGTGTAAAAATAATTACCTCTATTGCTTAATCTTAAACGTTTCTAACAGATGATCACTCCACCTCAGGATGTAGGCAATCTTCCATCCTTTTGATCTCAGTGTGTTGAAAATATAAACTGCATTATGTGATAAAAGCCGATTGTATCAGTCACATATTTTGACAAAGCCATCATAAATTACGAATTTTCAACGAAAAATTAAAAAGCCCAGAGTGCTCCTTTTCGTGAACAAGACCATGCAGAGGTGGCTCAGTGACACCTCTCACTCGTCACTTCCGCATCTGGGCCCCAAAAAATATTGCCCGCACTGTGCCATACGCTGCACCTGTCACATCTTGTGTGAGCCTCACTAAAGTCCTTCGTGATAAGGACTATGATTTACCCCATTTCACTCAGGAAGAAATTGAAGCTCAGAAAGAAAGATGAAGCAACTTTGCCCAGGGGACATGGCTAGTAGGTGACAGAACTGTAATTCTTACTCACACTGCATGCCAATCCCTTGCCTTTAATCGTTACATTATACGGCCTCTCACTAAGGAATAAAAGCACCGCCCTTCTTCAAAAACTTGATGAAATCCTATCTTCACAGAGGCCACCAGCACCAGGAGAGCTGGCAGGCCATCTCAGGGAGGCCAGGAAAGTCATGGCCCTCCTCCCTTCCCTAAGAGAGATATGTTTAAATCATTTAAAAAATACCTTTTCCCCTGTAGGCTCGCCCTCCTTCTGGCGATCTGGAGTCTTACACCGTGTTTAAGGGCCCCTGAGGTTTGCCCACTTCCCTATCCCACGCCCAGACCGTTCTCTCCGCCTCAGCTGTGGTCTCAGCAGTTCCCTTCAACCAGAATGACTGTACCTTCTCGCCATCAAAAACATGGCTTTGTGCCTTTTCTCCTCGACTCTCCTCGAGACCCTCCTTCCCAGGGGAGGGATTCCTAAAGGCCTTCCCTGACTCATGACAAAACCCTGTTTGCTCATCACTCTTGGGGGCACTGCGTGCTCCGGGGCTGCTAAGGCGGGATCTGTCTTGGTTTTCCTCCCCTGGAAGGCCGGATTTCTCTCTACCCTATGAAACTGGAGCCCCTGGAAGTAAACGTTCTGCAGGAAGTGTGTTCCCGGTAGTTACCCACTGAGCCCAGACTGAATTTTGGCAAGTGATTATGTCATTCTGCTGACGAGGTCACCAAATCCCTTCCCGCTCCGGCGTTTGCTTCTGCTGCCGCCCCACAGCCGGTGTCACCTCCCCAACCAGGAAGCACGTGGCGGTCCCTCGCCCTCCCGCTGCCCTGCAGGAAATGCCTGGCTTCCGGGCTTCCCGGCTGCCCTGGCTGGGAAAGCCAGGGGAGGAGACAGAGGAGGAGCTGACGCCAAACCCAGATGGCAGATGGCGGGGGCCTTCTGTCCCGCCAGGCGCTGACTTTCTCCACTTGACCCCGCTGCTTCTCCTCCGGGTCAAGAGTGCGCCTAAGGAGAGACCTTGTACCAGCAGACATTCTACTAGCCCGTTTAGATGTGAAGTCTAATGTTAAGTGATACTAAATACTTTCACTTAAAATATTCATTTCTTCTTAAAATTCTTCAACTCCAAATTGTTACTATCCTCCTAAAATAATGAACTATTTTATAACCAAGGGGAAGATCTTTTCCATTTTTCCATTAAAAAAAGAACATAAAATTCCAACTTGCTTTAACTCCGTATCCACCAACAGAAATAAAGTGCTGACAGAAAGAAAACAAATTGACTTGGAGCCACAGAGGAAAGAGTAAACTAGCTAAAATTTAAATAAAATAGCTAATATTTATCAAGCATTCATTGCTGTATCAGTTCAGACCCCCAAGAAGCAGATGCCAAGAGAAGATTGGGTGGGACAGCCATGTGCTGAGGGAAGGACTTGTGACGGACAAGGGGGCGGGGGCTGGCAGGACCTCCAGACCACACGGCAGCTTCTCACACTTCTCTATTCAGACCTGAATGGAATTGTCTGAGTTTTGACAACTATAATATTTTATTTCTGATTAACCAAAAAAAAATAGCTGGTTAGTTTGCCATAAAAATTAGTAGTATCTGACATTAGCACATGAATTTGTTTTTATTGTAATTTTAAAACTAACATTAGCACTCAGAAAAATCACAGGATGGAAGCAAGTTTGAGTGGCTGGCACCCTCGAGGTCACCAAATCCAGCTTTTCACCCAGAAATGGTCGTTCAATTTTTCCCTGAATGTCACCCTTGGGAGGGAAACCACTTCGTCACAAAGCAATCCAGTTTGTTACTGGTGAACTTTAATCACTGGAAAGTCCTCTTCTTTTTGTTTACTTTTATGTAGCCTTTAGGAAAAGCTTCCTATAGCTTTCCCGCTACAGCTTCAAGAAGAGATATCAGAAGAAAGTTGCTGGGAGCCTCCAGTTTCTCTGGCCTGGGATAATGAACCACAGCTCATCTCACCATTTCTTCCATAACATTGTTGCCAGAATCATAACCACTTCAGTCACCCCCCTCCAGATGTGCTATTCATCTTTCAATATCCTTCCAAATATATGGCAGCCAGAACTTGATTGTCTAGCCAAATGGAGGGACGAATCTTGAATGTCATGGGATGATTAGTCTCTGTACTTCCCTTAATGAATTAGATTTGGGGCATCATATGGCACAGCATTGCTTCATGTGAATTGTACTCAATGAAAGCCTCTAAACTATAGAACTGTAAAATTAAATCCAGAGAGAACCTGAAAGATGACCTTATTCCAATATCCTTTTCTCAGAAAAGGAAATTAAGAATCTAAAAGATTTTGCGCCAAAAGTCACACATTTAAATTTGTGGCAGAGGCAAGATTAAATTTAAAAAGTTCTAATGCAATGCTTCATTTTATCTTTTTAATTTTATTCCCATGCAAAGTGCTACTGAGCTTTGTTTTCTCTCCCCATACCCCACTGAAGTCATCAGGCTCTTAAGCTAAGTGCAAAATTTTACATTTATCCTTTCGCATGTGATATTTATGGCTTTGTAGGCTCCATAAAATCTGTCGTCATTGGAGCCTTTTTTTAAGATTAACTGAAGAAAATTGGAGAATGGCCTAGTGAAAGGCCCTGAATCCTTCTGTTAAAATGGTTCTCTGGTTCGAAATGCTGTTTAGTCCCACTGACCTCTCAAGGGCAGCCCCTTCTTCTGCTCTGCCTGGGCCAGTCCTGCTGCCTCGCCTAATTTCTTAGTCTGATAGCAAAACACCTGCTCGGTTAGATAACACATCTCACCAACTTCTTAAACACTGACCAAACTTGTCTTCATCCCAGGCAAGCGTGCCACCTTAGAAAGAACTTCTGCTAACCTCTGAGTCCTTAAGCATTAACCCCACCTGCTCACTCCCTTCATTTGGGGTCTCAGCCTGCATTCTGACAAACAGCCTCTCCTAGCAGTGATTGGTCACACCATTTCACTTGTTCTCTCTACCTTCCCAGAGGGCTGAGCCTCACCCCTCATAGAATCTGAGAGTTGGTGCCATCATTTCATCTGTTCTTCTCCACCTCTTATGTCCATCTACATTTTTTCAATTATTTGTAACACGTGTACTCTATGTAAAGCCCACATTAGCTGTCACCTTATTCATTTAGTACCTTGTTTTGTCCAGTTAAAGCTATTGTTAAAGCCTACCCGTTTCTTCCAGTTACTGTACAAATGTACAGTGAATCCAAGAAAAGCAATGCTCCGAAGACAAGTGCATGATGTATGCATCTTAACTGCATAAATTATAGATCTTTTGCGTTCAGCTGCATGTATTGACTTGCAAAGTCTTTCCTAATTCTCCTGCTGTAGTCCCTGGCTCCAAGATACTGACTGGAAGCACTCTATAACCACATGGCCTACAGAGCCTATATATTCAGCTGTCGTTACACAGGTCTCAGTTGCTAACTCAGTAATTTCATTTTACCTTCAGTATTGGTGTTGTTGTTGTTCTAGTTTCTGTCCCTCTTTACATTTGTGGCCTCCCACGAAAAGTAATATGGAGATTAAATTATTTCATATTTTGTGACAACTATGGTCAAGGAGAAAAAGGAAAACTACCTAGATAACCCTCCTCGGCGAGGAGCTCATTGTCCCTGCCTGTCCATCAAGGATTAGGAGGGAACAAAGCTTTGAATGAAGAGCGAATCATTTGAAGTTTGCCGTTACCTCCTGGTAGCCACAATGAACCACGGCAAGTTGAAATCTTATCTATTTAGGTCTCTTTCTTTCACTTACCCAATCATCCATCTATCCATCCAAAAGCGAACAAGCAAAAATATTCCAGGAGCCATTTCGATGGGCTCAGCTGCTTGATCTAGTTAATTCAAGGGAATATCAGGGTGATAGAACCTTTTAGATGCTCTGAAATTTAGCATAAATTCACAGGAGAACGTATGAGAGTTTTGTACTTGGTTTCAGAAAAGGAGATTCCTATGAAAACTTTGAATTACTGGAGCCTGATGTAGCAATCCCAGCTCAACGCACTCTGCTGTCGGTTGACACTGCCTGAGATGCCCTGAGACACCCTGAGACGCCCTGTGAGGAGTCCTCATCTTGACTTAGTTGATCCTCCAGATAGAAGCTAGGCTACCCCACACTAATGCTCTCCAGGAATTATGAAAAAATGTTCCACCAGTCTGAGGGAAGTCAACCAAACATGCCAAACCCAGGAAATATTGAGGCACTTGCCACTAGACTAATTCTGAGATCTCAAATCTATTTAATAATTTACTCTTTGCGACAACTCAAGGCAGCCTAGTCCAGGGCAGGAGCTGAGCTGCCTGCGTTCAAATCCTGGCCCCGCCACTTACAAGTAGTGTAATTATGTGCAAATTTCTCAATATTTCTCTGTCTCAGTTTGTCTACCTATAAAACAAGGATGGTAATAATACCTAATTATCGAGAGGATTAGTAAGTTAATACATGTAGAAAACAAATAATATATGGTAAATGTTACATGTTAGTTATTAATATAATTTAACCTCAACTTTCTAATCATGAAAATGATAATATAAACATACTCCATTCTGTTTAAACTCCACAGCTTGTGAATCCTGAATAGAAATACTGATCTACTGTCCACATGGCTTTGGTTTACGATTTCTTGATGTATCTGACCCCAGACCATATTCACTGTGACAAATCAAAGGATGTTCTCCTGTTGTTGAAACTCTGCCGTCAGGCCAGTGAAGGCGTGAAGTGGCTGAAGCTGCCGTTACATGAACACAACGTTTATTGTTACGTGTAACCTTGTAGGCATATAAATGCCTCTTCTTTCAAGGTCCAAGTCTCCAACTTCAGTGCTAAATGGAGAACTGAGGCAATTCTACAAGCTTGGCAGAATAGTGAAGGGCAAATGAGAGAGAGGCGACAACATGGTTTTAATTAGCCTATTAATTCTTCCAGTATTTTCCCTCACTTGAGCAGGGAGGCCATTCTGCACAGACTAAACAAACATTCACCTACCCATAATAGCAATTAAGAGAAACATTTTAAACATGTTGGATTATACTAAAAACCTAAAAGCAAACAAACAACAATCCCAACTACCACCTTGAACCTACCAGTACTCCTTTATCCTGAAGGATCCCAAGTGATATAAAAACCTACAGTAGCGAGGCCGGCCTGGTGGCATAGTGGTTAAGTTTGTGCACTCTGCTTTGGTGGCCCAGGTTTCACAGGTTCGGATCCTGGATAAAGATCTATGCACCGCTCATCATGCCATGCTGTGGCGGTATCCCATAGACAAAATAGAGGAAGATTGCCATAGATGTCAGCTCAGCAACAATCTTCCTCAATCAAAAAGAAGATTGGGAACAGATGTTAGCTCAGGGCCAGTCTTCCTCACACACACACACACACAAAATCTACAGCAGAGAGCTCACAAGAACCACAACAGAAAGGAAACAGCTGGTTAGCAGCTGCCCAGTCATACCAGAGGCCAGTTTTCATGAAAATGAAAAATAACACATTCGATTAGAGCCTATAAGCTAAACTTTTCATCCCTGGTTATTTTGTGGCTAAACAGGAAGGTTCTCCCATGTTTTGTTCCCTTCACACTTGGGCCCCATCCTAGACGAAAAAGGCAAAGACAAGACAGGAATTTAATCATGTTATCTGCCTTCTAAATCTAAATTCAAAACTCATAATAATTCAAAGTCAGTATGCACGGCAGATCACGAGACAGACTGTTTTGTTCAAGGAAACCCAAAGAAAGCATGTTAATTATAACTTGTGTTTACACAGCACCTAACTTAAGAGGAGTTCAAAGCAAATGCACGTGTGGAAAAGTTCAAGCAGGAAAGACGTGGAGCTTCTTTTCCATTCCTCGTCATCCACAGAAGGTGGGGTTTCCTTTCCTGTTTAAGTTTAGACATCATCAGAAAAGTCAAACCACAAGAAAATGAGGAAAGTTGTGCTGTAATGTGGTTGACATTTGTGTCTCTGTGCCCAGCATAACCCTTTGGTGGAAAGTCTGAATCAGCTTCTCGGAGAACCTTCTTTATTATGTTACATAATTAGAAGCTTTTATTGCTAAAAAAAAATCTTAGCACTCTTGATAAAGCTCAGCTTGATACCTAAATAGCCAAATAAATCATTAGTATGATCTAAAAGGCTGCTAATGACAATTCTTTAAATCCTGAAAGTGCCAAATAGAATGAGTTAGAGCCCATTCTTGTTTCTTTCTGTTAAGAAGGGACAATCATAATGTAGAGCGTAAGTCTGTAGAAATATATTGATTGATCACTGATTTTTGCTAGGCACTTTGAGAAATATAAAAGTAGATCGCAAAATTCAAGAAGCCATTCAGATGTAGTAGAGAGATATAGTTTGTATAACCAGAATATAAGGCTATAGCACCATTTGAGTTTACCAAAAAAGAAACTTTGGTTCTATGGTGGGAGAGGTCAGTTATATCTACAGCCTTGAAGGGCAATCATTATTCGACAGAGATGGGGAAGAGAATTGGAAAAAACTTTCAAGGAAGATAGAATGATAATAAGACAAGACCATGCAGTGGAAAACGTGTGGCGTACAGAGGGAGCAGTGAGTTACACAATGTTACGTGTCAGTTATAGCTCAGTAAAGCTGGGGAAAAAGGAGCAGCGAGTGGCCCAGTGTAGTTCAAGACATGAGGAAAATGATGACAAGGAGTATAATACTGAACTTGAAAGTGAGGATGTGAATCCCAGCTCTGCGACAGCAATCTCGTGACATTGAGTAAGTTATGCAAACTCTTCAAGTCTCAGTTTCCTCTTCAGTAAAACAGAGCTAATAATAGTTCACACCTCATATGATGTCATATGAAAATTAAGTGGGATAATCCCTCTCACGCTGACAAAGGCTAGAAGTATCTTATATTCATCTTTATATGACCAGAAACAAGTACAGTGCTTGAAACAGAGTGAGTGGTCAATAAATATCAGCTTCCGTGATTATTATGAATTTTTAGGTAGAACTAATTAGATCTAGACCACGACGGCCTTGACTATCAGATAAAGGAGTTTGGGTGTATATAGTGAGAAATAGAGAGACACTGGTAGACTTTGTGATCAGAACATTAGCTAAATTAGTCTAGAAAATAAATTGTATGGAGCTTGAGTTAGGACTACCATTGAGGAAGCTAAAGAGAGCCTCATCCAGCTTGGGGCCTGTGAGCACGGAAGGAGGAGAAAGACTGGAGAGCCATCGTGGAGGACTCAGGAACAAATGTAAGCAAGTTGTAGAATGTTCTCCGTATCTTCACGAAAACATACAGAAGGGCTGAACTCAGAAATGGCTTAAACTTAACGTCAGACTGGCCCCTGGGATAATAAGATAAACTCTAGGGCTTGAATAACCTTAAGATAGAAACTCCAGGTAAATTAGACATTTACTGGCAGGAAGCTTCCCTCTTAACCAAGAAAAAGTCAGGAAAATAGGCTGTTTCTATGACTTACATCTAAATCTAAGTCCTAAGGGAGACATTTATTTGATAAAGTATTATGAGTGCTGACTGGGTAGCCATACTGCCCAGATCCAATCCTGGCTCCAGAACTTTCCACATGTGGAGCGAGTCACTTGACCCCTGCACGCCTCTGCACCTCAGACTGCTGTGTCTGTAAGGCACTCACACCAACTGGTATCTAATTAATACCAGTACCTATTTCAGGAAGTTTTATCAGGATTAATGAGTTAGTACACCTTAAACACTCAGAACTGTGCCTGGCAAATAATTTACCACTGACAAATGTGAGTCACTTTCATTCCTGAGCTATTCCTATTTGATCTAGGCTGAGATTTACTGAGATTTCACAGGGATCAATCCCAAAAGCTATGCCCCTTTCCCGATGACTTGCGATGGTTGGCCCGTATGCAATGATGAACCACTATCTCAGTGAGGACGATCAATTTTCCACTTCTCCTCACCCACCACCAAGGTTTGACAATGCTGCATACAATTTGATGTATTCCTCCTCCTTGCATGCATCCTGCACAGCCACATCATACAGTGTAGGATTCTAGGGAGCAAGCATTATGGCTTCAGACCAACCCTCATTTGGGTTCAAAAATATCAAATACTTTCACTACTTGTATGATTTAAAAATGTGAGATTTTCAAATATGAGTCACAGAAACAAAATCCGTATTGAAAGTTCATCCTGTATAGAGATTTAAAAGAAAATGAACCAACCTTGTGTTATCTTCTTGGATAATGCATTTAAAAATAATACAAAGTGTTCTGCTATTTATCATCACATAGTAGACACTTACTGCTATATTTTTATACAATATATATATATAAAATATAAATATATACCTATATTTATATTTTAGAATATAAATATATTTATAAAAATATAAAACAGAGAACGAGCTTGTAAATAATGAAATATATTATCAGTACATAATTACTATATAAAATATAAAAAGTATATTAATTCAAGTATTTTGTATTATCATTCTAATATACAAACTTTCCATTGCTTGTTATGGGCCTTTTCAAGCCTTTGGTGATTAAATTACTGCTTAATGGTGGACCAGCCATTCTAAAAATTCACTAGCTTGAAACTGTTTCTTGGATCAATTCAGCATCTGCTGAAATTTCAACTACCATGAATTACTAATGTAGTGTCACCACAGACATGCCAAATCAATTAATTCCTTCACATACTATTGGGCATAAACTAAGTGTACTGGAAATCCCTATTTCTTGATATCTGAAAAAAAGGAAGGAAGAATGAGCTATAGACTAAAAACACATTCAGAAGGCTTAAGGGGGAAGCATTGCAAGTAACCACAACTCCGATTCGTAGGAAACTACCTTATGCCATTAAACATTCTCCTTTAAAGTAAAATAGAGTTAAATATGTCTCAGCCTGCACCATACTGATCAGGAAGTGACCATCATAAATGCCTAGGGAGACCCACTGGACCTTTCCAGAAAGTAAACTCCAGTTTCGTGCATTGCTATTCTGCAAGTCAAACAAAAAGACCGTTCGTGATGATTTTATAAAAGCACATCTGTCTGGATAAAGCAAACCACATTTTTCTGTCACTCTATGATGTTGAGCGACATGATTTAGTATTCACATCTGTTATCCTCTTGTTCTTCTCCTTTATCAGCAAACGAAAAGAAAAGATGAAAGAAGAGCGTTGATCTTTAACCAAAGGGAACAGGAAAATACTCCCCATTTTGCTCATCAATACCAGCAAACATACTGCCCAGCTCTGCACTCCAGAGGCCTTCCAATTACCTGCAGGCTAAAGGACAGCACCAACCTTCACATTCCTCCCGACAGAGCTTCCCGGGTGCAGTGCATCTCATCACCTCCCGGAAACAGGGTGTGTATGTTAGGTTTGCAGAGTCCGTTTGATCCATCTTGTACTTCAATGTAGGGAATAAGCAGGAAGCAGGAAACTTCATGGCTAAGAACTCTAAGAACTCAAGCACGCAGTTAGAATGCCCCCCTTACTGAATGTCTGATGCTGGGCAAGCTCCTTCTCTAAACTTCAGCTCTTCCATCTGTAAAATAGATGCGAGCAAAGGGTTTAGCACAATCCCAGTACAACAGAAGCCTCAACTAAGAGTAAACAGTAAGACTATTATCACAGCTTATTTTCCTCTGAGTGAAAAGAGAAATATAGCATTATCAGTTGCACGTAGTCCAGAGTGGCAAATCCGTCAGCAGCAAAGGCACGAATAGTGAGCATATGTGTGTGGGGGGATAAGGGCCTTTGGGTTAGTCACTGTCAGGTAGAGCAGACAGCACCAGAGAGGGACAGAAGGCCAAGGTCCAATGTTTAGGAGCGGAGAACAAGACCTATCGTTATTGTGCAGCCATTATTTTTCTAATCAAGCAATAAATGATCAAAGCAATTCCAGCACTGGGTGTGGAGGATGCCATGGATGAAGAAGAGATTGAAGCCTAGTGCTCAGTTAGAAATCAACTGTAATAATTGAAGCTACAGAAGCTTAGAACCTGAGCTAAGACAGTGAAAGGAATTTAGCAAAATGCAAAAATCTTGATATCTTGATGCAACTCCAACGCTCAAGTTGTTAGTAGATTCTGGATTCTTACCCTCAAGCCTATGAGGAACGTTGGTCTTTGGTATACAGAGAAAGGAAAAAAAGCACTGCCCATAGAGAAGTTCATTTTAGCTAGAGTTACGATCCCAAAAAAGATTTCCCAATATTAACTAACTTAACAGTCAAAGACCAATACTCAATTGTTGGATGAAAGAACGAGGTAATAAAATGATGCTTTAGTTATATATTCTATATACATAAATGAAGTGAGAATAATAATGGTACCTACCTTATCATGTTATTGTAAGGATTAAATAAACTAATATGTGTAGAATGTCAATGCCTGACACACTAAGTAGTTTTACTTGGCCATAGTAGTTGCGATAGCATTGTTTAAAATGTTATGAACCAGATAAGCCCGTATCTAAAAAGTAAGAGAAAGATCAGCAAGTTACCATGGATTTCATCTTAGCACTCCATCCAGATCTTTAGTGTTATTTATTTAACATATGATTCTTAGGAAGCTTTGAAAAATATCTTATAACTGAGTAAAACTGACAGACGAAAAGAATGCTAAACATGAAAACTAATGGACACTGAGGAAGAAGATAGGAAAGCTAAAAAGCAAACACCCTGGGAAAGAAAGCTGATGCTTATTAGGGCTGGTTACTTAATATCTATTAATTCATTTAATCCTCCATATTTTTATTCCCAAATTTATCACAAAGGAGGCATTAAACAGCAAACTAGACACAGCTGAAACTGATTTTGGGCAGTAAAAGACAAACTGGAGAAATTCTTCTAGAACTCAGACCACAAGGGTAAAGAGACTGAAAATATATACATGAGGCCAGATCCAAAGAAGCAATCAATGTATAACAGGAATTCCAGAAAGAGCGGGATGAGAATAAATATTCAAATAAATAGTAGAAAAAATATTTCTTGATGTAACAAAGAAACGCTTTGGTCTAAAAACCGAGAATGCATATTGCATTTTAGATGGACTTAGTGAAAACAGAGCCACTTACATGAACCCAGAAATAATATTTTTCAGGGGCTGAAGTTCTGGTAGTAAGTGTGGGCCTGGGCTACTAATAAGTGGCGGATGGGCCACTGACCAGTAATCATTTGTGTTGCACTGACTCACTCAAACTGTCTCACGTTCTTCTTGGAATGAGTCAGAGCAGTAGAATGTATGTGTGTGTGTTTGCGCGTGCACACACACACGTTTGTGTACCCAGAGAAAACAAAGACCCAGGGAGGGGGAGGAATACGACTCATTTTCAAACTTGCTGTTAAGCAATGAAACCATTTCTTCAGAAAAGCTCTTATCTGTAAGCTCAGTACCTAAGTAAGATTGATGTAGAGCATTTTTGGTTGAACCTGGTGGGGTGAACTGAACTCTGCTCAATTCTGATTAAGGACTTGCTGCGGAAACAACAACAGATTAAACTGAAGAGCATTTTCTTTCTCCCAGCTGTAAGCAGTTCAAGGCTGTTAGGATCAGGGACCCAGGCTCTTTGTGTCTTATTGTTCTGCCAGCCCCAAGATTCTGCTCACATACACAGGGTACCAGATGTCTTACCACCACATCCACAGTCTACGCAGCAGAATGGAAGGACAAGCCCCAGAGGTTGCCCACACTACTGCTACTCACAACTCATTGACCAAGCGTAGTCACATGGCCAAATCTCACTGCAGAGATGTAACCTTTAGCTGGGCAGCCACATGCCGAAATAAAGATTCTATAGAGCAAGGTGAAAATCGATTTGGAGGACAACTACCGTTCTCTAACACAGTCATCTGTCAACCTTTCCCCGAAAGAGCTTGAGGGGCTTCTGTGAATGTGCCCAAGGCATGTTATGGAACCTTCCGTGGCTCAAAGAGAACACTTCATCCAACAATGGAGGAAAACACAATCCCAGAGAATGTTCCACGTGCATTTGAATGATGGTGTTTTCTGCCATTGTTGGGCCATAAGTATAAATGTTGGGCCATTATGTGAAATTGTAAGTAATTGAAATAGAGACGGATTTATGTTCTCTAACCAAAATGGAATTAAGTTATGTATCAAAAGAGAGGAATATGTGGAAAATTCCAAATATTTAGAAATTAAATGACACACTTCGAAACAACCCAGGATCAAGGAGAAATCAGAAAGGAAATTGGAAAATATTTTTAACTAAATGATAATGAAAACGCAGCATATCAACATTTATCTGATTCAGCTGTAACAGTGCTTAGACGAAAATATATAGTTTTAAGTGTTTACATTAGAAAAGAAAAAGTTCTAAAATTCACAATCTAAACTTCCACCATGAGCTACTAGACAAAAGAAGAACCTGTTAAAATTAGAGAAAAGGAAAAAATAAATACATGAGCAAATCAATCAATGAAATAGGAAATACACAATGAAACCAAAAGCAAGTTTCTTAAAAAAAATCCATATAGTTGATAAATATCTAGCTAGACTTATCAAGAAAAAAAGAAAAGACATACAAATTATTAATACCATGAACAAAAGAGGAACATCACTGTATGTTTTACAGACATTAAAAGGATAAAATGGAATATTATGCATAAGTTTATTCAGATGAAATAGAAATATTTCTAAAAAACAAATTATCAAAAATGAAAAAACAAGAAATAAACAATCGGAATAGTCCTTAATCTATTAAATTAGGTGAGGTTTTAATCATATTCTGCTCACAGAGGAAACTTTAGGCAGAGGTGGCTTCATTGGTGAATTATATCAAATATTTAAGAAATAAATATTACCAACTTACATAGATTTGTTCAGAAAATAAAGCAGGATGGAAAACTTCTCAACTCGTTTTAGAAGATTGGCATTTCTCTGACACCAAAAACAGAAAGGCATTACCAAAACAATTTTAGCAAGGAAAATAAAACTACAGATCAATCTCCTCATGAGTGTAGTTGCAAATATTCAGAACAGAACACCGCCAAATTGAGTGCAGCATTATAAAAAAAGGTTAATACATCATGACTAAATGGAGTTTATTGCAGGATTTCAAGGTTGAATAACATTTGAAAAATCAATAAAATGTAATTCATCATATAAACAGAATAAGTGAAAAAATCCATATGATCATCTCAGTTGGTACAAAAACCAACACTCTTTTTTGTAATAAAAACTCACAGTGAACCAAGAATAGAAAGGAACTTTCTCAATCGGTAAGGTATCTCTGAAAGTCCTACAGCTAACATACTTAATGCTGAAATATCAAATGCTCCCTCTACCCCAGACCATAATTGGGAACAAGAAATGATGTCTGCTTTCAGTATTTCTACTCAATATTATACTGGAAGTCCAAACCAGTTCAATAAGAGAAGAAAAAGAAATAAAAGACATGCATATTGGAAAGACAAAAGTAAAATTAATTTTTTTTTCACAGAGATGATCACAAACACAGAAAATCCCAAGGAATCTACAAAAAAAATCTATAGAATTAATAAGTGAATTTATCAAGGCAGTAGGATATAATCAATATATAAGAATTATTTGTGTTCCTACTTACTATCAAGAAACAATTGCAAAATAAAAACTTTCAAGTGCTATTTATAATAGCATCAAAAAACATGAAATTCTTGGGGATGAATTTAATAAAATATGTGCCAGACCTGTACAAGCAAAACAATAAACCATTGCCGCAATAAATTAATGAAAAATTAACTGAATGGAGACATATACTATGTTCATAGATGGGAAGACTCAATGTTGTTAAGAGGCCAGTTCTTTCCTAAAAGGTATATAGTTCAATGCAATCCCAATCAAACTGCAGAGAGCTTTATGATAAAAATAGACAACCTGGTCCTGAGATTAAAATAGAAATGCTGAGGACTTAAAATAGCCTAAACTAATTTTTTTTTTTAAAAAAAAAGAACACATTTTAAGTATTTAATTCTCTGATTTCAAGACTTATTATAAAGCTACAGTGATCAAGACAGTGTAGTACTGGCTTAAGGACAGACATAAAGATTTGTGGAATGAAATGGTTCATAAATAGACCCATACATACATGGCCAGTTGATTTTCAACAAAAGTTCCAAAGTAATTCAATGAAGAAAGAATAGTCATTTCAACAAATGGTACTAGAACAGCTGGATATTCATATGGGAAAAGAACTGAGCCTCAACTCATTTCACACCACTAGTAAAAATTTATTTGAAATGGATCACAGACCCCACTGTAAATGCTAAAACTATAAAATTTAAAGAAGAAAATAGAGAAAAGCTTCGCAATCCTTTGTTAGGCAAAGATTTACTAGGCAGAACACAAAAAGGAAAAAAAATGACGAATTATATTTCTTCAATTATAATTAGTCTGCTCTTCCAAAAACACTGTTAAGAAAGTGAAAAGGCAAGTCACACACTGGGAGAAATTTCACATTACATACATCTGACAAAGAACTTGTATCCAGAATATATAAAGAACCCTCATAGTGAGAAATCTTAACAGTAACAGCATAAACCATCGGAACAGACACTTCACTAAAGAAGACATATGAATGGCCAAAAAAGCAAATGAAATATGTTCAACAGCATTAGTCATTAGGGAAATGTAAATTAAAATTACAATGGTATATCATTACACGTACACACTGGAATGACCAAAATGAAAAAGACTGACAATACCAAGTGTTAGTGAGGATGGAGAACAATGGAACTCTCGTACCTTTTGGGGGGAGAGCAAATGGTGCGCTCACTTTGGTTATCAATTTGGCAGTTTCTTGGGAGTGAGCTCAGAAATTCATGAACAGCTCTATGGAGCCCCTTTCCCAAACTCCTTCCTCTGTGCCATCTCCCTGCTGCTTCCGGGTTCCCTGAGGCTCCCCTTTCTAGTCCTCCAGCAAAAGATTGGAGCTTTGCTTACGCGTCTCTGCCACCCACTTCCTGTGACTGCATGTATACCTGGACCAAGAGGTGGGAAGACAGAGAGGGAAAAACAGCAACAAGAGTTTGCCCCACCCTCTTGGTACCCTACTTCCTCCATTCGAAGATGAACACTCCCTTTCCTCAGAGTTTGAGGCCACGGGGAGCCTTCAGCGCCTTCCTTATCATGAGCAGGGGACCACATTCCTTCTCCTGGAGTCTGAACAGACAACTTCTGGAGCTCTTGCTGTCCACTCCAATGTGCACTTACAGAGTTTCGTTGCCTTGAATCTAAGCCAGAGGATTCGAGGACAAAATAGTGAACTCACCACCCATTTAGTGGTACTTCAAATTCTGGTCTTCTTCTCCTCCACATCTGCTACTATTTATTTTTTCAGAATCCTCAAGTAATGGCTCTATGCATTCTTTCAGGGTTTATAGCTGGATTCCCTGGGAGAGACAGAATAGAATGTACTCTAAATGACTCTCACCATAGTTACCCTCATCTCGGCACTTACAAAATATGGCAACGAAGAACTGTGCTTCTATTAAGGATTTTAGCATTGTTATATAAGCTGAATTTTCATCTCAGAGAATAGAAACAATCTGGATATTCACCAAGCACAAACATGTGCAACAGCAATGAAACTGTCTGGAAACGACACACCCCAGCCAATAAATATTTAATGAAGGATTACAAGTAGACTATCACGGGGAAGGATTCATCAGGAGTTCACATAATTTTTTTAATTGTTGAAATTTGGTTTAATGGCCAAAATATAGTAAGTGACTTTGTTATATATTCAGTAACAATTATTTTCACAGTGGACCTTGTTTGTGCAGTAAACTCTTAAACTGATGGCATTGGTGTATAGAATATGCAGTGTTTAATGTCATTGCTTTGTCAATAAATGCCTGTGGGCGCCTCTTTCACACATCACAAGTTATTTTGAATTCCAGAACAAGATTTCTGAGAAAGAGGTGGAAGAGATTTGAGGAAGAACCTGCTCAAAACCATCTTCCAACTTAGGAGCCAGACAGGACTGAAATTCTCCCAATGGAGACTCATTTCTTTTGACTCACCCGCCCCTCCTCTTGGTCCATAATGCAAAATCCATGAGGCAGAGGGACGGGACACCCACTGCTCCCTCCCCAGACTCCCACTTTGGAACGAGGTATCCATCCCACCCACCTGCTGAGCTGGTTCCCAAAGCTCCGCCACTCTTGGCAGCCCACTGCCATCCAAGACCAATCAGTGGTGGGGGTCGGGGCGGAGGATGGGGTACAAAGACCTGCCTCAATTCAAGAAAATTCTGAAGAGTTTTTGCTTTATGGAAGGAAATTACCGCTACCCAGAGTACTAAATCACCTTGGAAGAGGCAGAATGGGATGAAATGCAAATCTTGATTCAGTAATTTACCTGTACATGATGTGTCTAAAGCAGTCATCAGAAAACCACAGGAATATTTATTTTTCAATGATGTCTGTGGCGTCATTATACATAACAGTGAAAAATGCGAAAACGAAATAAAAGTCCAAGAAGTGTGTGTTGGGGGGGCGTTGCTTATTAAATAAGTTATGGAAAACTCATAGGATGGCTGTTCCATTAAAGACCACATCATATACTATTAAGAGAAAAAAAGTTAAACATATACGATCACAATTGCATTAAAGATGCCTATTTATGGATATGTATTTTTAAGATAACAGCGATTTGCTTTCTGGTGAAAATATGGATGATTTTTTTCTTTATATTTTCTGATTCTATAAATGTTTACACTGAAACTGCATTGCTTTCTAATCAGAAAAATCACGATTTCATAAAAATTAGTTTGACCAGTACATACGTACACCAAATTTCTTAACTAATAAAAATAACTAAAATGAAAGATTAAAAAAATATGCTTTCTAGAGGTTCATTATGCTTTTAGCTGTCTTTTACATGTCAAGGAAGGGCATAGAAACAATTACTCAGTCAAGATAATGAACTTGTAGAATATTTCAATGATTTGTACACATTTATTAAGAAAATGCTCCTTGGGGCTGGCCCCGTGGCCGAGTGGTTAAGTTCCTACGCTCCGCTGCAGGCTGCCCAGTGTTTCGTTAGTTCGAATCCTGGGCGTGGACATGGCACTGCTCATCAAACCACATTGAGGCAGCGTCCCACATGCCACAACTAGAAGGACCCACAATGAAGAATATACAACTATGTACCGGGGGGCTTTGGGGAGAAAAAGGAAAAAATAAAATCTTTAAAAAAAAAAAAGAAAATGCTCCTCATTTTGTGGAGCTCAGTGGAAACTAGCTGTATTTTAAAATTGAATCCTCAAAAAATGTGGTCAGTCTGCTTGGCTTCCTTTTTTTAAGATTGACACCTAAGCTAACATCTGTTGCCAATCTTTTTTTTGTTTTTCTTCTTCTTCTCCCCAAAGCCCCCTAGTACACGGCTGCACACTCCAGTTGCAGGTCCTTCTGGTTGTGCTATGTGGGACACCACCTCAGCATGGCCTGGGGAGTGGTGCCATGTCCAGACCCAGGACCTGAGCCAGTGAAACCCCAGGCTGCCGAAGTGGAGCATGCGAACTTACCCCTCGGCCCGCCCCCCAGTCTGTGTGCATTTTTGAGTTCAAAAGAATTTCTTTGGTGGATAGAGTAGTTTGACACTCATAATTTTAAATATAGAATAATAAGTATACCAGATAATCTATAACAAGTATAGGTTAGGAATATATAAGGACAGTGGCCAGGGACTGATTCTCTGTGAGATTATCCTGTATATGATTGAATAAGCAAATATAAGTAAATATACACTTAAGAGTTGTACACAGGAAGTGCAAATGAAGTATCGATAAACAAAAAATGTGCAGAGATAGATGTGCGTTCTTTGAACTGAGGACAAGACACTGCAGATGACAAAATAAAATAAATGAAAAGCAAATATTGTACAGGATTTACGATGATGATCATTACTTAATAGATTTGAACTTACTAGGCCAGTATCTATATATCATCTATGTTTGCAGGATGTTCTTCAATACACCAAAGTGAATTTTGCTTCAAGTTTAGTAAAAGAATCAAAGACAATGAAAAGACAAAAACAATAGTGGCTTTTTTTAACCAAATAATATCTTGTATCCTCATATACAACTGTTTTTGTTGTTTTTACTAAGGAAATGAATTGCCACACCAAAATGGGGAAAAAAAAGCATAGTGAAGAATATAAATGGCAACGTGACAGCCAGATTCAGGAAGGGACAGGAAACAGAGTCATTGAAAGAAAGGGTTGGTCCTCATTTCACTGAGACCCACAGAAGCTGAAAAGTTACTGATTCTATTATCCCTAACCTCAGCGGTGTGGCTCTCAAGGTCATTCTCTTTAGTAGGAAAGGCAGGACGGAGACTGTGGAAGTAGCTGTGGGTCACACACAACAGACTCTTCAGAAAAATGGATTGAGTGTGGCTGGGCAGTGGCCCAGGAGACAAAGAGATGCTGCACATATGATTATAAAGCCCACCTTGGAAAACGTGATTTTCCTCTATCTTAGGACAATGACAATGCATTTGTATTTCAAATATTTTTTAATTGGCTTAACTAGAAAAATTTGGCCCATGGCTGAAAAATCATATCTAAGTTAGGAAAAGGATTCCGTCTCATCCAGTTTTATATGAAAGCAGTTTTGTAGAACACCACAGAGCATCAGCAGATCAGAGCCACCTTTATATCCATGATCATTTTGAGAAGTTAGTAAATCCAAGTTAATGACAAAAATTGCTTTCCATTACTACAGGTGTGCTAACGAGAGTGTAGCTGTTTCCAGGTTGCTGGTGACTTCCGAACCAGCCGGCCCCTTGACTGGCCTTCTGTAGAGTGTTTCCCCTTTTTTTCTCTAATGGTTGCAAATATATAAATACCCGGGGAAGCCTACCATACCAAAAAAGGAAAAAATAAACATGGAAAGGAAATAGAACTTGTCAGTGAGATTTTAGACTGGGAGATGGGGAAGCTGCATACAGACCAAAGGCTCAGCTCCAGAATTTGCTCCAGAATGTAGTACAATTAAGTTCCTACAGAAGCAGAGCCCCATGAGAGCCCCACCCGGGGCAAGGCCACACAAAGAGCTGCCTTGTTTATTTTGGTATGTTTTATTTTGAGTTTTCTGCTAATTAAAAATTAGCAGAAGATGAAACATTACAAAAATAGCTTCACAATGAGTCTGAAGTACTGGAAGTGCCAAGAGCTGAGAGTGTGTTTTGACCCATGAATGACTTGATCCTTTATTTAGAAAGGGACCAAGCATAAGGTGTCAGATGTTCCTCTGCATCGTACTCTCCATTCACAGTGAAATAAAATATGGTCAAAGGGATGGTTTGAGGATCAGAGGCTCACAAGCCCTTCTTTACAGGGAAGTATAATCAACTTTTCTGTGACACCACACTAGGGAGATGCTCTGAAAAGTACGCACTGCATAGTGACCTTAAAATAGCAGCAAGAAGCAGCTGACTGGATTAATCCACTGGTAACCAGCCCAGCACCTGCCTGGGGTTCTGGAGTTACGAGGTGAGTATAAACACGAAACTGTCCGTGAAACTGTTCCAGCCTAGAGAGCATTTTAAGGGAATTTCTCCAAAAAACATTTTTAAGATTCTGTGAGAGAACAGAATGAAGAGCTCAAATAACATTTAGTTGAGAGTTTTAGTCCATTAGTAATAACAAATTTATTTATTTTATTTTTGGTGAGGAAGATTGTCCCTGAGCTAACATCTGTGCCAATCTTCCTCTGCTTTTGTACGTGGGACACCTCCACAGCATGGGTGGATTAGAGGTGTGCGGGTCCGTGCCCAGTATCCCAACCTGTGAACCTTGGGCTGCTGAAGGGGAGAGTGCAAACTTAACCAGTGTGCCACCAGGCCAGTCCTCAGATCAACATATTTTTTAAAAGCCAAAATTAAAAGAATGATTTTTTCCAGCTTTATTTAGGTATGATTGATAAATAAAAATTGTACATATTTGGGTTGGACAATGTGATATTTTTAAGGTGTACAACATGATGATTTATACATTGTGAAATGATTAGTACAATCAAGTTAATTAAAATATCCATTACCTCATATAGTTGCCTTGTGTGTGTGTGTGTGTGTGTGTGTGGTGAGAACACTTAAGATCTACTCACTTAGCAAATTTCAAGCATACAATACAGTGTTATTAACTATAATCATCATGCTGTACAGTAGATCCCCAGAACTTATTCATCTTTTAACTGAAAGTTTGTATTCTTTGACCAATATTTCCCTGTTTTCCCCACTCACAGCCCCGCCATTCCATTCTCCAGTTCTATGACTTAGACTTCTTCAGATTTTGCATGTAAGTGAGATCAGTATTTGTCTTTCTGTGTCTGACTTATTTCACTCAGCATACTGCCCTCCAGGTTAACCCATGTTATTGCAAATGGCAGAGATTCCTTCTTTTTCTGGCTGAATAATATTCCACTGTGTACGCATATTACATTTTCTTTATCCGTTCACCCATTAACAGACATTGAGGCTGTTTCCATCTTTTGGACATTGTGAATAATGCTACAGAGAACATGAGAATGCAGATATCTCTTTAAGTTACTGATTTCATTTCCTTTGGATATGTTATATGATGTATACACCCAGAAGTCAGATTGCTGGATCACATGGTAGCTCTATTGTTAATTCTTTGAGGAAACTCCATACTGTTTTCCATAATGGCTATTCCAATTTACATTCCCCCAACAGTGGACAAGGGTTCCCTTTTCTCCACATCCTCACCAACACCTATTTCTTGTCTTTTTGATAATAGCCATCCTAACAGGTGTGAGGTGATATCTCATTGGGATTTTAATTTGTATTTCTCTGATGATTAGTGATTTTGAGCATTTTTTCATATACCTGCTGGCTATTCATATGTCTTCTTTGGAAAAATGTCTGTTCAGGTCCTTTGCCCATTTTTTAATCAAGCTACTTGGTTTTCTTGCTATTGAGTTGGATGAGTTCCCTACATATTTTGGATATTAACCCCTTATCAGATACATGGTTCGCAAACATCTTCTCCCATTCCGTAGATTGTCTTTTTATTTTGTTGATTATTTCCTTTGCTGCGCAGAAGTTTTTTAGTTTGATGTAGTCCTACTTGTTTATTTTTGCTTTTGTTGCCTATGCTTTTGATGTCATATCCAAAAAATCATTGCCAAGATAGATGTCAAGAGCTTACCACCTGTGTTTTCTTCCAGGAGTTTCACAGTTTCAGGTCTTGCATTTAAGTCTTTAATTCATTTCGAGTTAATTGTTGTATGTGGCGTAAGATAAGGATCCAAATTCATTCTTTTGCATGTGGCTATCCAGTCTTCCCAATGCCATTTATTGAAGAGACTGTCCTTTCCCCATTGTGTATTCTTGGTGCCCTTGTCAAAGACTAGTTTACCATACATGCATGGGTTTATTTCTGGGCTCTCGATTGTGTTCAGTTGGCCTATGTGTCTGTTTTTATGCCAATACTATACCGTTTTCCTTACTATAGCTTAGCCATACAGTTTGAAATCAGAAAGTGTGATGCCTCCAGCTGTGTCTTTCCTTCTCAAGGTTGCTTTGACTGTTTGGGTCTTTTGTTGTTCTTGACCTTCTTCCACTAATGTCTTATAGTTTTCAAAGAATGATTTTTGAAATTATTTCACTGTATCATTATCAGCAAGGTCATTGGAAGTGGATTTCCACTTACGACAAAAAAAAGTCTTCAACCTTTGCTTAATTATTTATCACAAATGGTGTACTTGCAACATTTCCTCTGACACCTAATTGACACTTTTAAGAAGTAACTCTAGATCCCCTACAATGCAAAGACTCTTGGGCATCATAGGAGTGAGATTTCTGCCACTTCTATCCTCAGGACATAGGTAGTAGGCAACACATAAGCCCCTTGCAATACCGGGTGACCACTTGCTCCTCTAGTAGGAGAATTAGTCTGGACAACGCCTTAGCCCCACTGCCTCTCCTCCAGGGTAAGAAATTATCTGAAACTTTGCTACCTAGTGGTGGACTGGAATGAATACATAAAACACATTACCAGGGTATATGGCTGCATTTATTTTGTAAATATTGTCTGGTGTTACATAAGTATTGTATGACCAGTAATGTCAGGTCTTCAAATACATTTGATCTTTATGTTAAGGTTAAATATGAGCAATCGTTTAGTTAATAATATTAATTAATAATTAGTAACATATTAGAATAGCATCATGTTATGGATTACCTAGATTTTTCTACTAGTCCCTGAACATAGTTTATGCTTTTCCACAGCTCTACCTTTGTTTGTGTGATTTCAGTGCCTTGGTTCACAAAAGGCAAAGGAAATTATAACTTCAACCACCCTCATCCCCATTCCACTATTTGGTAATTGTGTTCTGTGGGAAACTGAAGTTTAGTAAACATGTGAGAAGGCCCTGATTATGATAATGATCACTAAAAGAATTTGGTAAATGCCAGGATTTCTAGATCCTTTCTGTACAGTACCTCATTTAATTTTTTTTATTTAATTGCAGTAACATTGGATTATAACATTATATAGCTTTTGGATGCACATCATAATATATTTTGAATTCTGTGTAGATTGTATCATGTTCACCACTCAAAAACTAATTATAGTCCATCCCCTCACATGTGAGCCTAATCACTCCTTTTGCCCTCCCCCCTTCCCCTATAAGGATGCTCACAGATATTGGGAGAAGACTGGATGAACACAGTGAGCTCATCAGCAAAGAACTGGAAGATATAAAAAAAAAATCAGAAATGAAGAATACAGTACTGGAAATGAAAAATTCACTAGAGGGACTCAATAGCAGAGTAGAGGATGCAGAAGAACGGATCAGTGAGCTAGATGAAAGACTAGAGGAAATCACCCAAGCGGAACAGAAAAAAGAAAAAAGAATTAGACAGAATGAGAATAGTCTAAGGGAACTCTGGGAGAATATCAAGCATGCTAACATTCGGATTATAGGTGCCCTAGAAGGAGAAGAGAGAGACAATGGAGCAGAAAATTTATTTGAAGGAATAATAGATGAAAATTTTCCTAATCTAAGGAAGGAAACAGACATTCAAGTACAGGAAGCACAGAGAGCTCCAAACAAGATAAGCCCAAAGAGGCCCACACCAAGACACATTATAATTAAAATGTCCAAAATTAAAGATAAAGAGAGAATCCTAAAAGCAGCAAGAGACAGGCCACAAGTGACATACAAAGGGAAACCCATAAGGCTATCAGCAGACTTCTCAGGCGAGACCCTACAGGAGAGAAGAGAATGGCATGATGTATTTAAAGTGCTAAAAGGAAAAAATGCTACAGCCAAGACTACTCTATCCATCAAGGTTGTCATTCAGAATGGAAGGAGAGCTAAAGAGCTCTTCATTTAATCTTTATAATACCTTAAGATGTAGGTTTTGCTTATATCCTCATTCCACAGATGAGGAAACTGAGGCACACAATAAACTATCTTGCTCAAGGTCATCCAAGAAGTACTTGGTAAAGCTCGGAGTGATACTCGAGTAGATTCCAGGGTCTGTGAACCTAACTACATCACTCTATGGCCTCTTCCATGTGTTAGGGGGCTGGCATCACACAAATGCTGGAGCTGTCTTCAAAAGATAGTTTTTCTATCTTCTCAGTGAGAATTCTTCTTAGTTCTGCCCCTTTCACACTGCTATAGAGCTGAACAATGACCCCTTTGAGGCAAGTCATGTGGGCACTGCTTCTACAGACTGAAATCCTTCGTATGTTGAGTAAGTCTTGGAAAAACAATGAAACTTCATATATGCTAGATAATCCACGTCTTTTGTTATATTTTATGTATTTTGCTTGCAAGGAAGGAGACACTGACCATTTGGTATTTCATATTTTTTATTATAAAATCTCATATGGTCAGAAACCCAATGAAGAGTTTAAACAAAACAAATACCACCATCCTTCAACTCAGAGATAACCTGTGTTAACGTCACAGGTTCTGTGATTCCACATAGGTTTTACATAAATCAGAGATATAGAAAGATATAGACTCCCGGGTCACTTACAGATGACCAAAACATACTAGTAAGTATATGAAAAAAATTCATTCTGTGTAAAATGGAAAATACACAAGTTAATATACTGAGATACTATTTTTTGCCAGTAATGTTAATAAAATAATATACAATTCAGTATGAGTGAAATTTGACAGTACAAGGATTATTTTAAATTGGTGAAAATATAAATTAGTACAATGTCATTTATAGGAGTTTCTCCTATGGAAATTATCAGAGGTGCATGCGAAGACACACGCACAAAGATGCTCATTTCAGTCTTATTTTAAACAATAGCAAAGATCCAGAAACATTTTAAGTGTCTTAAATGTCTAATGACAGAGGAGTGGTTAAAAAAATCTGGTAGATACAGATAGTGGGATCTAATGCGGCAATTATCATTTATTTTATTTTTTGTTTCTTAGGACGTCATAAGACCCTTATGAAACAGATGTTGAATCAGACTCTTCTCTTAAAATGTGTGCTTTTTCCAGACTCCCTGACGCCTCTGCTAATAGATCCTTGAGAGTCCAATGCAGGTTTTTAGGCATGCCTCCGTCCACAGGGAGGGCGCACACCATTGGAAGCCCCATCCACCACCCTCACTCCTAAGAGTTATAATTGAACTAAGCAAATGTTTTCAATAAACACATAGAATCTATAGAAATTTAGTTCACTTCAAAAGAATACAATGCACTACACAAAGATCAATTCGAAGTCAAGAATATCATTATGGTTTGTTATGAAAATAAAGAACCTTTAAGCCTATAATGCTACAGTGGTCACATTACAGGTCTTTAATATAACTTTTAAAGTTACAAATATACCATTTATTAAAACCTGCTATAGAAGAAAAACACGTAGCAATTTGCACACGCACCCTCCACACGAGTCTTGTAAAATTGCAAAGTAAAAGTTTCATGCTGTTCTGAGGGCTCACTGGTTAGAATTTGCCATTATTGGACATATTCATACACAGACTGCTGTTTTGAGATCAATCATTTCCAATAAGAGTAGTTTCATGGAAGTCTTTTAAAATACTATGAATTACTTCCCCGGTTTGAGGCACGTACAAACGTAGAGAACCACGAGGGAGAGGAGGCAGCCTGGTGAGGTGGAAAGTGCTTGGGAGAAGGAATGGGGGGGGAAAGCAGGACCAGGAGTGGAGATGGGCGTACCAGCTCTTGGGTGGGCCTCGGGAACCCTCGGAGTGTCAATTTCCTCGTCCAGCAAACGGTGGTCTACTCAGCCCGGGGGACGACTGCTGTGCTGACCAAATGTGACAAGGATGTGAAAGCATGCTGTGCAATTACACTTGCCAGGTGTCAACCTCACTGACCTACAGCAGCTACTCTGAATCAGCTACAGCTACTCTGAATCTGTTTCTTCATGGACACGTTATAGACGTGGAACAAATCTAAGATTTCTCAAAATTACTTTTGCAATAGAACTCACTTTTCAAGTGAAATCTCATACAGAACTTTGAAATCAGAACCTATGGAACACTGATCTCTCATCTGCAAAGTCTGTCATTTAAATTATGGATTTTTCCAACAAAAATTGAAGAATTCTTCATTACCTGCTTGCCTGCCTCCACCCCCAGTAGTCTCTCATTGTTTCAAAAAATAAAATAAAATCAGCTGCTGCTGCTTTTCTTTAAAATACATATATATGTGTATATATATATTAAGGCTAGTTAAGCTCTAAATTAATTTTCTTACTTGGTACTCAAAAGCAGAAAATATTCAGTGGATCCTCAAAGTATATAATAAATGAGATGATTCTTGGAAAGTTTTATTTTTAACTACTACTCATTAGTTTATTAAATGTCTGCATTAAAAAGGACACATTCTACATAGCTTTGGTTGATTAATGAGTCTCATGCTAAGAGGAGGGTCCTTCATCAATGTCATGTGACAGATGAAAAGTATATTGAGAAACAGGAATGTTTTCTGACTCCTAACGATGTTCAATTCATCCTATGAGAGTCAATTTTTTAATTAAGCATGAAAGCAAGCATGGCAAATGTGGTATCCCTTCCACACTGGCCTTCGCCACCTCCAGAATGACTTTACCATAAACCCGGAGATAGTTCCTCCCTCCGCAGAACCCATCAGGCACTATTTTTATGGAAACCATAGCTGGGTGTGCAAGTGCATATAACAGTATAAAAGTACTATAGTTTATTATAAAAATACTAATACTCCTCTTTCTGTACATTTGAATTTCTCCTACTAATTTTATTGAGTCATGTCCCTTTGCTTGAAAAGGAACAGGCTATCAGCTGTGACGTGACGGGACAACACAGTCCAGTCCTTTAAAAACTGTAGCCCTTCTCCATGGAAGGTTTGGAATTCTCGATGCCGTGTATCATTACCAGTATATTTTCCCCCAAGCTTATTATAATGAAATCTTCAATATCATTTTTTAAAAGTAGAAATAGATTTTCAGTCTTTTTATAGTTATAAAAAAGGCCCTTTATGAAAATACAAATAAATAACAGTAATAAAATCACCCGTAGTCCTCTACTTAGAAATACCTTGATCCATACCTTTC
Source organism: Equus quagga (assembly GCF_021613505.1). Taxonomy (NCBI): domain Eukaryota; kingdom Metazoa; phylum Chordata; class Mammalia; order Perissodactyla; family Equidae; genus Equus; species Equus quagga. The sequence continues at coordinate 2,725,434 of NC_060277.1, forward strand.
TGCATACTTAATGCACATATAACCATATGTATGATTGAAACAGGCCCCTGCTTTCACTTAATCAATGTAACATGGATTTCTTTCATGACGATAAATATAAACATCATTACCTTAATGGTTCTCTAGTAACACAATGTGTGGACATACCAACATATATTTTCACCAATTTTATACCAACGGAATTTAGAACATTTCCAAGTGTTTACTATTACAAACAATCAATGATCAATATCCTCATACTCAGAGATGATATTCAAAACATATAACAGGCCCACGTATCAATCCATCAAAAGTGATGCCAACTACCAGTAAAAGTATGACCTTACATGTACAACTCGCCCTACATTAGCCGAGTGTATACTTACGCAGCTTTCCATGTTTGACTATTTTTCTGCAATAAATCCTTAAAAATGTAATTGTTGGGTCAAAAATACACCCTTTAAAAAGAACTTTGAAGCATACTCTCAAAGTGTCTCTCAGCTCTTTGTCCATTCGCACTCCCTCGGGCGGCAGTAGGTGGGAGTGCCCATTTTCCAACACGGAATAGTATAAGCTCTGAAAAGATCTCTACAAGCCAACGTGCAAGAGATGATGTCTAGTCGATTGCATTAATGACCCCAAATCTTTGCTCCTGCCTGTAGTCATGTCCTTTACCATGTGGCTTTGCAATCCCTCCTATTGAAAGATAAAAGAAATTTCGCTGCTCCACGATTCTGAGCTTGGTCAGGTCATTTGTGTGGTTCAGGGATGCGATGGTGGATATGACACAAGCAGAGGCTTGATAAACACTTGCCCAGCTGGGCTTGCACTCTTGCACTTTTGCAGAACTATCCCAGCTAAACTCTCCCAGGCAAGCCCCGCCGAGGGACAGGCCCCAGCTACACACAGAACCAGAAGCAAGCCCAGCAGAGACCATCCTAGTGCAGGAAACCCAGCCAACCAAAGGACCTGTAAGTTCTGATAACAAAGCATTGTTTTTGTCATTCAGTTTTGGGAATGTTTGTCACACAGAAATGGTTAACTGATACAATAACTACTCTAATTTCATCTTATTTGGCTAACTTTTATGCTTGTTGGACCTTTACGTTTCTTCTTTTATGGTTCTTCTCATGTCACCCATCATTCTGGTTAGGGTGGTTGCCTTGTTATTCCTGGTTTGTAATAGCTCCTTAAACAGTAATAGTATATCTCATTATTATACATGTTGTAATATTTTTGTAATTTATTATTCATCTTCTAACCTTGTATGCTGATTTTAGCCAACAAAGATTTTAGTTCATGTAGTGAAATCTGTCTATATTTTCCTTCGTTAATTTTACCTTTGGTGACCTCCTTGGAGAGCTCTCCCTCCTACCTCAAGATTTAAAAAATATTGATCTATATTTTCTTTTAAGACTTATATTGTTTCTGTTAAATATTTATTATCTCTGGAATATATTTTGGTATAAAGGTATGAGGTAAAGAATCTAACATTGTTTTTTTAAACAGACAGTTGTTTCAACACCATTTACTGAATAATTTATCTTTGTTCCATCAATTTGAAATAAATGCGCCTCATGTAGTAAATTTTCCCAAAATGCTTGAATTTTTCCTAGACGTTCTGTTTCATTGATTCATTAATATTTGTCTATTCAAGTGACTCAGTGGTTTATATTTTATCAATTTGATACAATTTTAAATCTTGGTGAGAAAGTCCACATCTATCACTCCTTTTACCACAAAAATTTGTGTAGGGCATTTTAGAGGCTTTTTCTTTCAAATTAAATTTAGAAGTATTTGTCAGAATTTTCAAAAAATATCATTTGCATCTGATTAATTTAGAGAAAATGACTATTTTATGATACTTAGTCTTTTCATGTAGAGACATGGCATATCTTTTACATAATTCAAGTATTGTTAAACCTCATCACTAATCTTTTGGAGTTTTTCATCATACAGGTTTTTATCTCTTTACTTAAATTTGTTCCTAAGCAGTAAATAATTTTTGTTGTTACTACAAAAGGGCTCCTTTTCATTAGAATTTCTAACTGGACATTCCTTCTATTAAAAATATATTGAGTTTGTAACTAGTCATTTTCTTAAACTGTCAATTTCAGTAAATTTTCAATTGATTCTCTTGAGTAGACAACTGTATAACCTTTGAGAAACTTCTCTGAAGTAAATAACATTATACATATATCAGAAAGGAAATGTTTTTGTTTTAAAATGTGGAATACTTTATTTCATACTTTATATATTCTGCAAAACTTTTATTCAGAAACTAAAAGCAGAGATTACATCAAGGATTTTCAGTCTCTCCTTAGTTGTAAATTTTCAAAATATTCCTTATGATTCTTTTTCATGAAAAAATCGTACGCAAATCATCAAACCTATTCGAACTGAGAGGACTGACTATTTACAAAGTAGATGAAGTTTTTGGTGAAAAATGTTACAAATCAGTAAAATTCTGTTTTAGATAGTAAAGCCTGCTGGTGAATACTGAAATCTCTTCTTCTGGAAGCCTTAAGAACTCTGTTCTCTCAATCAAGAGCTTCCAGCTTACATGCCGGCCAGCGTCTCCCTCTAGGTGCTAGTGGACAACTGTAAAAATCCAGATCCGCTCAACTGTCAGCCCCAATGTTAAAAGAGAGCAAGGTGCAGATTGTAGGAGGAACGTAAGCAAATGGGTAAAATATCCTCCAAGTCATATTTTTTATTTTGTTCTAATTGTTACTATAGTTTATAAGAAAAATAATTGTATATATATTTTAGGTGTTGTTATTTAATAAAATGCTAAGAATTTGTAAAATTACACTTTAAACCTCTAAAACTAAATTTAAATAATGAAATAAAGGAGAATATCAGAGACTGATTTCTACCACTTTTTTTTCCTGTACAGAATTAAAACTGTTTTCACCTTAGCTATACATCATCCATAATAGTAACATTGTAATAAAAATGAGTGATATATATAAAAATCTGAACTCCTTTTAGATAATCCATGTTTACCTGAAAAGTTCTACAGAGAATTTCCATAATTGAACAGTATATTTCATTGGCTCCAGAGCATAGTTTAAAAAATTTTTTAACTTCTTTGAAATCAGAATGCATCTTTTTTTTTCAAAAGGAAGATTAGCCCTGAGCTAACTGCTGCTAGTCCTCCTCTTTTTGCTGAGGAAGACTGGCCCTGAGCTAACATCCATGCCCGTCTTCCTCTACTTTATATGTGGGACGCCTGCCACAGCATGGTGTGTCAAGCGGTGCCATGTCGGCACCCGGGATCCCAACCAGTGAACTCCGGGCCACCGAAGCGGAACCTGTGCACCCACCCGCTGTGCCACCGGGCCGGCCCCCAGAATGCATCTTATAATAAATGTTACGTCATTGTTTAATTGGAGGCATTCTTTATACCTTAGTGATACATGAAATAATTGTGTATCTTACAATCAATGGTGTCTAAGATGAGATGGACTGTCATGCATTAAACACAATAGAGGAGTTCAATAGTTTAAAAGTTATTATACAACATTTTATAAAGGATCCCTTTGGAAAAAAGTCATCTTTCTCTAGACTTTTTTCAGTCTGTGGATTGTAATGTTTCAGGGATTTTACCTCTTCCAAAAATTAATTGATAGCTAGGCACTATCACCCCTGCGACTGCTCACACGCCCAAAATCTCACACAATTTCATGAATTTTATACAATGACAGCGTTTCTTCCTGAATCCCGGGAATAGTGGTGCTTTATATCAGCATCAGCTGTAAGGACTTTAAGACCATGGAGGCCGAAGATCGCGTCCTTAAAGATCTGCAGGAGATTCTAAGACTCGATCAGGACTGACACCGCCTTCCCACTAGACGGAACTCTGGTTCTTGGATTATCTGCGTTAAAATCACGTGTTGTTTCTGTAACGTGCAGATTCCCAGACCCCACGTTAGAGACAATGAATCCGAGTCTGTGGTGAAGGTGACCTCTGCATTAGTAATGTCTAAAAGCTCTCTCTCCTTGCTACTCCAATTGTGGCCCACAGACCAGCAGTATCAACGTCACCTGGGAGCTTGTCATAAATGCAGATTCTCAGGCGCCATCCCAGCCCTTCTGAATCACAATCTGCATTTTAATAACCTCTGGAATGAGTCAGAGGCACGCTGAGGTATGCGAAGCAGGGATCCGAGAGCCTGACGCGAGGTAGGCTTGAGGAGGACATGAGGTAACACAGCTTCCAGGTCTGCCATTTCATAACAGAAATTATTATTCTAAGTGTTTCTTTCTTTAAAAACAAATATTTTGCAGTTAAAGAGAAAAAGAAAGAGTTACCTTGCACCCTGAGACGGAATTTATCATCAAGAGACAGAAGGAGGAAGAGGAAGTCCCCCCAAAAAGGGAAACCTCTCTCACCAAAATCTTAATTTCTCTTAAAACATTAAAAGGAGATTTTGAGACTGGAAATGGCTAATTTGCTACATCCACTAGGATACTCCCTTAATTATCTTTATCAGAAGATATTTCTCAATATTCATGAATTACCAATAGATTTACAACCTGATCACTTACCCTTGCTGAGTTACAAGGACACGATTATCTTTCTCTTTGTCCACCAGTTACTATGAGTTAAAGACCTAAAGTGTGTTATCTTGTCCTTTCTCCCATCAAAAATACCACAAAATGTTCTCAGGCTTCAGAAAAAGCATGACTGAGAATACTACAAAAAGAGAGAGACTGGAGCAGCAGCATCATTGAGGGACTGTGTGTGCGTGGCGTTTTCTTTCTCCACAGGCTCAGGAGTCTGTCCTGCACTAAAGATTTCTGATTTTATTTTTTAAGTTTTTTGTTTGTTTGTTCTTTGTTTTTCATCGTGGGAAGGCAAACTAAACTTACAAGATTACTTTGCTAAGCACCAGCATTTTAGAGGAGTTTGACTTTGTTCTGTATCTGGAAAGATAAACTGACCTACGACCTTTTGCACGATCTGTAACTCTGCAGAGCCTGTCAGAAAGCCACAGAAACAACCACAGTTACGCACATCAGCACCAGAGTAAAACCACGTGAGCTACAAGGTGGAAATAAACAGGCTTGGGCCAGTGCCGCTGGAATGCACTTGTGATGGAAACATCCAGAAGAGTGGCCCTCCAGATAGCGCCCATGAACAGCACACAGCATTTAACCTGCGCATGAGGAAGCATATTTTCTCAGCAAGGTGTGCTAATAAGAAGGTGGGCTCCATGTCATCTGTGTCATCTTTATTGTATTCTTTCTCTTTCGGGGTTTAATAGAGGATTAACTATGAACTCTGAACTGATCATTAACAGAATTAACATATTAGCTATCAAACTGGCCACAGCTGTATTCCTAAGCTTCTCTGGCTCACCTACAGACCAGTCTCCTGTTTACTATGCAAGATTGCCAACTCTGTTGTTTCTGCCATCTTTGTGAGTACTTAATAAAAACCAGTGTTACCAAACTCTGTGTAGGTGACCCATTTGTGAGGATGGAACGGGGGCCTATCCAACAGAAGGGGGAGGCTAGGTAATCTCTTGGTTATTTTGTCTAGAGAAAGTAATCTGTGATTCGTACAATCTCTTTCTGAAACAGCCTGCTTGTTGGTCCTTGGCTGGCGGCTCTATCAGGGGCTCTGCCTGGGATGCTGTTTGACAAGAGGTCCCTGCTAGGTGCTCGGGTCTCCTCTGACTGCCAACTCCATAGGAGCCCAGGGCCCTCCCTATCATAGGACTCAGCCTAGAATGCTCATCACTATCTGATAAATACAGATTTTAAATTTTGAGTACATCTAGCTTTCCCCATGAGAGCATTTGCTCCAAAAGGGCAGGGATCCTGTCTGCCTTGTGACTAACTGTCTTTCCAGAACCAGAAGTGAGCTTGGCCCATTGACCGCTTTCAGTTACTCTTCATTGAGTAAAAGAATGAGCATGATAGCCAAAGGAATCAACTGTTAGAAATATTTAATCATCCGATGTGTCAAATATCAATATTAACTTGCAATGAGAAAGGTGAGGTCAGGTAGAATAATTTGTCTAAAATTAAAACATGAGCATTTGTAAAATCTGTCGTGTTAGATTCTTTAGATTAGAACAAGTTTATTTATCTTGCATTGCTTCTTTTCATCTCTCGTCACAGGAAGAAAGAAGTACCTCAGCCCCACCATTAAAAGTGGACCCTGTGGTCCTCACGCCTCAGCCAAGCCAGGGAGGAATACCCCATTAAAAGTGCTGGAAACGTTCCTATTCTTGCAAAATACTTACTTAATGTAAGTAATACAAGTACTTTCCAAACGAATGGGTTTTCAGTTGAAATTTAAAAGCATTCTCATGTTTTGGGTGCTCACTTTATTGCCTTATAACCCTCTAAAATTGTATCTATTTCCAAATTTACGTGATATTTATTTGATTCCAAAACAGATTGATTCACTGCACAACCTTTCAATGTAGAAGCTCTACGACTGTCAACTGCTCAGAATCTCTGGGGTAGCACGTCACGCTGTGTGAGTGTGAAGCGCAGCCTCCCAGAGAGGAATGAACCTTGCTGAGACAGAATTCTGAGTCCATTACCCTTCCTGTCAGTCTAGGCCCCAGAACCTCTCATTGAATACTTGGTGCAGTCCACAGGATCCAGGTATCCACGAATATCAGTATCTGAAAGTGTCCTATACCTTGAGAACTTGCAAATAACCAGAAAAAAAAAAATCTGTTGCAAAATGCTGAGTCCACACTAAAATTTCCTCTACCCACTCGTACTCTCTAAACTTGAAGGCATATGCAATAGATTCTGATGACTTTCCAGTTCCTCCACAAAAGCTTTGGTGATGACCTTTGGTCAGTTTGGAAAGACAGTCTATGCAACAATTAAGAACACAGACGCTGGAGTAAGACATCTGGGTCTGAATGCAACCCAGCCAATTATTTGCTGTGGACCCTGAGAAAGTTGCTTGGTCTTTCTGAACATCAGTTCTCCAAGTGAGGGAAATACTCGTCCCGACCTCAAAGTGCTATCATGAGAATTAAACGTACCGAAGCAGGTAAACCGCTCGGCACAGTACTGGACGCATACTCAGAGAGAAAGAAATGTTAGCTGTTTTGTGGCCAATATTTTCCCAATCTGTAGTTTACCTTTGTAATCATATTGATTATATTAGTAATATGCTGAAATTTTCATTTTGTCATCTAATCTATACCCATACTTTACAAGTGCAGTTGCAGGGGCTTCCAGATAACTGAATTCCAGCTGAGGGCTCAATCTGATGTCATTGGGTCCTCCCTGTACCTTCTACCCCTTGTCACTCTTATCTCACTCCAAGGCATTGTCTCAGAAGCCCTGTTTTTTCTCTCCACATTAGTCTTTGTTCACTTTCTGAATCATTAGGTAGTGAGTCTGTATTAGTTGACGTTCATGGGAGGTCCTGAATCCACCTCTACGCCCTCCATCCAGTTGTCACACTCAGTCTCTCCCATGGTCCATCTGTCCCCTCACAGCGGGCAGGCCCCTCTGCTTCAGCCCCTGCATGAAACTGGCTTTCCATACTGTGCAAATGGAAAGGAGGTTTCATAGAATAAGACTTCTTTTGGTAGAAAGAGACATTTCCTGGTCGCCGTCAGAGTTGAAAACAGATTCTCCCAGCCCCCACTGCCCACAAGAGTGAATGTCAACCCTTCCTGTGGGACCCATCTGAGTGTCTATGAACCCGCCCTCAAGAACTTAGGATATTGCCATCGAATTATTACTTGCTTAACGTCATGAGATGTGTGTGATCACAGCTTTGATGACAAATAAGCATGAGCTCATTAGTAGCTTCCACAACTGCTAATACTTATGGCCAAGAGGCAAGAATTTTGCTTCTTATTTTCAAGAGTTTGTAAAAAGGTTAAGAATTCTCTGTTTTATAGTATGCGTTGGCATTATTAGCTGAGACAATATCAAGACTAATTTAAGTGTTTTAATCAGTTACAATTTCTATTAAGATAAATTTAGTAATCATATCTGTATAGTACAAGTTAATGCCAGTCACTGGTGCTTAATACTGACCTTCCAGTACTGTATTTGCTTTGATGAGATTCCTCTAAAGTAATGCTTATATTTTTCTGATTACAAAAGTAATACATATTTGTTGTAGAAAAAAATTTTAAATATGCAAAAAGTACAGATAAGAAAATTTAAATAACCTGGGTTTCCTCTCCTCTCCCTCTTAGGCCACGCCCCCATCCAGCCACTGTCAATACTAAGTCTGAATTATCATACCACAAATTTGGGAGCAGACATTTTCTTTATTTTCTGGGTCACTGAACCTATTTTCTGTCTCAAGCGTTTTTGGTGGTAGAAACATAATATTAGCCAACACATAAAACACTTGGTTCATTCTAAACTTTTCCTTGGTAAAATCAGAACTTCCATACCTGCTTCTTTTTATCCAGGATTAGAGTTTCATTCCAGAGGCTGATGTAGGAACAAGGCATTGGGAAGGTTGTGGGATGTGCTGAGTGTCTGGTCTTTGGTCACCACGCCCAGGACAAGTCTGACAGATGCTGCTGCTGGTGTCACCATGGCACCACGCTCTTCACACGGCCACCACAGGAAACTCCTGCCAGGAATCAACCCTAAACTGCCCCAGCCAAAAGGACAACACTATGTAGAATATTGTTTTTTCCATAAAAGAGCATCTTCACTTCAGTTAGCACACCTGAAGAAGGATGAGGTGCAGTTTGGGATAAAGTGAAGTGAACCAGATTTGCCTTCCAAGGAGGACCAGTGAGGGACCAGGATGAAGGAGACAGGCAAGAATAAAAAGCCAGAATAAAGGAGTGGTATTGAGATTGATGCTGTGAACGGTGGCTCTTGAAAGAGAGAAAATCAGCCCCTGACAGGCAGGATTGGCCTGGAACCATCAGCTAGACTTTGGTTTTGCTAGGACCTGCCACTCACAGCCAGGTCTCGATGTTCTCCTGTTAGACAGGAGTACTTTTACAGAACATCGACATCAGTCAAGGCCACTCTGTGATTGTAACGGATTAGGACAACAAGTTTACTTCATAATTATGTCTGAAAACAGAAAAAAACACAAACATTGTCCAAGCCATAAAAATGACCAAGCTTCTCTTTAACGTCACTAATATGAGTGACTGCTACTTCTTCACCAGTTACAGATGTGGCCTCACTTTATTCCTCCTACCTTACAGAGATTGAAGATACCCAGTCACAGAATTATCCTTGCTTCCTGACAGCACCCAATCCAGAGCAAAGCCCTGCTGTCTTGAACTCTCTCCAAAATACCTGACAGCTGAAAATTCTGTAAGTCCTCTCCAATCACCTTTTACGGAGATGTCCCACAGTTCCCCATGTGGTATGTTCTCTCTGTCTGCAACAAACATTAAACCCAACTTATCCAGCCACTGGTGTGTGCCCGGTTGTCTTTGGCGATATGGTATCGATGGTATGCTCTGCTGGGGTTCCTGAGAAGTTTACACAATGCCTTCCAGACTTCTCCATCAGGAGGAAGGGGGCAGAAGGAGCTGTGCATGACTCAGACCAAGCAAGCTCCTGCCAGCTTCCTTGATGATGGAGGAGCCAAGAGGCAGAAATTGAAGGGAGCCAGATTGCCATCCTAGCTACCTCTAGAATCAAAGGTATGAGTCTCCTCTGCAATTCTCTTATCAGGGCTTGCCACAGCATTCGGACCCTCCACAGACACTTAATTAACACGGGATTCCCTTGGACACAAGAGCCGAGTGGTTGGGCTGCTTGCACTGCAGCCTGGGCCAGCCGGAGAGCCTTCTCTCGCTCTGCGCCTTACTCAAAGCTGGCAGCTTTTTAGGTCATCCAGTCAATAAATTCAGTGGTACCCTGATATGTGGAAAACATTGCCTCCAAAATTTAAACAGGCCCACTAAACTTTGAAGGGTGCAACTTGTTCTTTACTTTAGTAAAGAGATCCATCTCTTCGTGCCTGAGACTCCTGGATTCCAAAAAACTTAGTGAGGCGTCAGCCCCCTGTGTTTTCAGGGGTACATGTACTCTAAGGCACCTAGCCTACAAGCAAATTTTCTTGTCCTGTCATCACGATATCATCAATATAACGGATGAGTATAATGTCCTATGAAATGGTAAGACGGTCAATGCCCCAGGAACTAATGGAATCAGCTGGCGAAAAACTGATTCTTTTGGTGTCTTTCATATTTTGACATAGGAAAAAGCAAGATCCCAATATGGAGATCATAATTGGAACAACTGCTATAAATTGCCTGAAATTCCATTCAAAGTAAGGCAAACACTGCAGAGTAATCTGTGAAGCAGCATTCAAACTATCCTCCTAGGAATGGGTGTGCCCAAGGAAATCTCTTAGAAAAAGTACCAATGACAATATCAGAGCAGCGAGGTTTGGCAAAAATAAAGTAAAATAAGTAAAAACGGCAACATTGATTTCAGATAAAGTAAATTTCATATAAAATACATCAGACTAAAGGAAGAATGTCAACATTTATAAAGAGGTATCATCGATAAGAAAAATATAACAGTTATAAACCTTCTGCCTAAAGAATTTTCTTTAGCATTTTTTGTTGTACAAGTCCACTACTGACAAATTTCCTCAGTTGTGTGTGTGTGTGTGTGTGTGTGTGTGAAAAGTCATCATTTGCCTTTGTTTTAAAATATTTGTTTTAAAAATATTGTCAGTAGCATAGGGGCTGGCCCCGTGGCCAAGTGGTTAAGTTTGTGCGCTCCGCTGCAGGCGGCCCAGGGTTTCATTGGTTCAAATCCTGGGCACGGACATGGCACCGCTCATCAAACCACGCTGAGGCAGCATCCCACATGCCACAACTAGAAGGGCCCACAACGAAGAATATACAACTATGTACCAGGGGGGTTTGGGGAGAAAAAAGGAAAAGAATTAAATCTTTAAAAAAAAAATATTGTCAGTAGCATAAAATTCAAGGTGTTTTTTTCTTTCAAAACTTTGAAGTTACCTTTTAGTTTGCATGATTTCTGACAAGAAATCTGTGGTAATTCTTCTTTTTGTCACCCAACATAATGAGTCCTTTTTCCTCTGGTTTGTTTTTAAAGTTTCTGTTTATCATAAAATTTGGAAACATATTTAGCTGTATTTTGTAGAATAGTTTTCTGCCCCCACCTTCACCCCCATCTGGGTCCCCAATTGTAAGTCTGCTACACGCTTGATGTTGTCCTTCAAGTCACTAGTGCTCTCTTCATTTGTCTCAGTCTTTTTTTTCTCTCTGTGCTTTGTTTTAGATAGCTTGTATGTCTGAAAGTTCACTAATTTTTCCTCGACACCATCTAATCAGCTATTGACCCCATTCAACTCTATTTTCCGTTTCAGATATTGTATTTTTCAGCTTTAGAAGTTCCATTTGGGTTATTTCTCTCCTCATCATATTCGTTTTCCTCTACCTTCTTGAACATATGGAGCACATTTATAATTGCTATTTTAACATAGTTGTCTGCTAGTTTCATTATCTTTTTAACTTCTTGGTCTATTTTCTGGACCTGTTTCTGTTTTCATTGGATTGTTATCTTATTTCCTGCTTCTTTGCACGCCTGGTTAGCTTCATTTAATGGCATTCACTGTGAATTTTGCGCTGTTCTTTGCTGGGTTTTGTTGTATTCCTTCTAATAGCCCTAGATTTTGTTCTGGCATGCAGTTAAGTCACTTGGAATCAGGTAAATCATTTTGAGGCTTGTTTTTCAGTTTACTGGTGTGTGTCAAGATCAGCCATTAGCATAGAGCCAATTTAACCCCACAACTAAGGTGAAAATTTTCTGAGCATTCCACCCCATGCCCTTTGTATCCCAAACGATTTCCACTTGGGTGGTGGAAACATGATCTATCACCAGCCAGTTGGAGTTCTGAGAATTGTTCTGCCTACCCTCTTTGTGATGTGCTCCCCTTCTCCCAGCTGTCTCAGGTAGTTTCCTCTCATGCATTATGGAGACCAATATTCAACCACAGACTTGTGGAGGTCTCTGCAGATGTCCAGAGCTCTGTCGCCGTGCTGCTCCCTCCTCCCTGGGACACGGTCCTGCAGCTTCTAGCTGACTTGGCCTTTGTGGGCTTGAACGTCTTTCTCTTCAATGTGGCATGCTCCCTGGTCTCTGACTGCACCCTCCCTAAGCTAAGCAGTAAACAGATGCAATTGTAGAACTGACTTTGTTTCTTTTCTTTGGAGGATCACAGTCCTGTGTCATCTTGTGTCCAATGTCTAAAAACCATTGTTTTATCCCTATACTGCCTGGTTTTCTATTTGCTTTAAGTGGGAAGTGCCTATTACTCTGTCTTGGATTGAAGTGGAAGGAACTCATAAAAAGTTTTTAAAATGTATTCAAAACTTCTATTTCCATTGATTTTATTTCAATGGTAAAATGCAAGAATAGTAATAAGCACAATATTTGAAGGCCAGGGAAATGAGATACATTGAGAAACAAGAGGACATGTTATACTTGGTAAATCATCCCTTCAAATATCTCAGGGTCTAGTAAAAACATACATGGGTGTGTTGAATCTAATTTTAATTGCTTAAAGGAATGAGGATATTTCATAGTATTGTTTTTTTATTTAGTCACATGGTATTTTTCCTAACTCTGAATGCCTACTTATTAGGAAAAATTCTTTTTGAATCAGAAATAATAACTAATTCAAAGAGATTTAAAATGAGAAATACTGCCCTCATTATCTCTTCTCCTCCTAGTTGGAGAAAGAAATATCTAGGAACTCACTTTTGATCCATCTTCGTCATGGAATCAATTAACTGTTCCATCACGACAAAATGAAAGTCATTTACATAATATTGCTATGCTCTGTCTGGTTTCCAGTGCTCCTTTCATATTAAAATTGCTTTCTAAAGGCATTGCATAACTTCTGCCTCTTTGACTAGACTGGCAATTTCACACTTGTGAATTACCCAAACTTAAGACCCCAGAGACTTAAGTGCCTACATGTTCCCAAAGAGTCATTAAACTCTCGAGCATTTGCTCACAGTAACTCATCCTTCTTGCCAAGCCCTTGATGAGTAACTCACTCTGCTGATCCATCTCTGTATTTGTTCAAAGGTGAAAAGTGCTTTGAGAGGTGCTCAGCCCTATAGGTCTGTTTGCCAAAATAGTACCACAACTGATGATTTCGTAGTAATCACTACGGATGGATGGTCTTATTGTTGCTTTTGTATGGTTTTTAATGTGCCATAGCATTTCATTTTTCCCACAGAAGTCCCATATGCACAAGGTGGCCAATAATGTTTGCTCCTCTCCAATTGCAACTAATATAAAAATAAGGACAAAAGAAATCTTGCTCCTCAAAATTAAAAATTTGATGTGAACATGTGAACATAGAAAAATCTTATGAATTAAAAAAAAAGTCCCAACATAATGAAAATCCTAGTCACAGAATTTTTAAAAAAGAAATAGAGCACAATAAGCCTAATAGGTTTGTGCAAGTAAATATCGTTTAAGTGTACTTCCAGAAATGACTGAAGTCATTAACAAAGAAATATGCCATCAACAAAACAGTTTGTTTTAAAGATGAGTTAAATACAACCACCATCACTTTTCAAATTCCCAAGCTTTCCTGTGATTTTGTGTAAATTATTACATTATCACATTACTTCTTCAAAGTGAGTGTCAACGCAAACTTCAATCTGAGCCACCCTAAATTATGAATTAGAGGTAATTTTACCATCAGAGTTTTTAAAGCCTCGAAGACATTACTTTTTGAATATACAAGAAGGAAAAATACATAAAAAGATAAAATATTAATCCACCTTCCTAATTACAATAGAGAAATTATGTTGGAGTTCAACTTCCAGACTTTTCATTGATAATTTGAATGTACTTGAAATAGTTTAAATAGCTGTGAAATAATTTATTTGCCTATGTCACATAGAGCAGTAGCTCTGTGTCTCATCAGAAAAGCTGAAGCCACCAGAGGGCTCATAGGACAACTGTTTGCATTGTTGGCCCATTTTCATTGACCTCCTGTAAGGTGACTGCGTTCTGAAATCAGACAGTCCTGGGTTTGCATTACCGATATATGTTTACTACTATACTGAGAATACATTTGGCGTGTAATTGGAGCTCCGTAAATAAATGAGTAAAGGAATGAACTGGGCAAGTAACACACCATCCTTTCCCATAAAATAGAGGCAGTATTAACTAATTCAAAAGTGATTTTAAAAAACTCACATATTATTGAACAAATAGCTAACTAGCCCATTCTGTACTCCCATAATTCCCTCTCTCTTTTCTCACACTCTATTGCTACCATGTCCCCCTCACTCTAAGCAGACAGACTTGTCTCAAATTTCATGCAGAAAATAGAAGCCATTGCATAAGCAGGCCCCCACCAACTGCAGCCAAAACGGTAAATGTAACTACAGGCACCCCATCCTTGACTCCTCCTCCAGTCACAACAGAGGTGTCTCTCCTTTCTCCTGACCCTTCCTCCAGTGGGGCCCATTTCCTCCTGTCTTCCCAGGGACCACATTGGATCAGGCCCTCATCTCCTCCCTCTCTCACCTGTCTTCAACAAATGTTCCCCAACTCTCTGTTCTTCTAATGGGATCTCTTGTATAAAACAAAATAAACCGTTCCTTGACACCACATTCCTCTCTGGGTGCTCTCTTCTCTCTGGCAGCCAGTACAGCTACACTTTTTGAACGAGTCACTTCTCCTTGCGTGTTCATGGAGAGGTCCCCCAAGGGTGCCCATTGGCCTCTTCCTGAAAGGAATCTTACAAGGCAGAGGTCCATGAGATGAACAGTTCATCTCTCTGTGGTTGGCCTCAGAGATGCAATGGGCTCTCAGCCTATCCCTTCTCCATTATCCAGTAAAGATTCCAGTCATCTTCAGCTGTCACCTTAGAAAGCCTTAAGGTTGACCTGCTGGTTTAACCCAAACCTTCATTCTTGAGGGGTCTGAGGTCTTTCTAACTATAGCCTTCTCAGATCAGGGTTGCTGTCTGTGTCCATTCACGGTGACGGGTGGGCAATGGAAGGCCCAGGGGATCACCCAGTTCTGTGTGTATTTCTCCTGCTCCTGCTGTGGAAGCGTAGCCCCCCATTCTCCTGCTGTCACCCCTGCCAAGATGCTGACTTCTCTTCTCGCTTTCTGCTCCCTGGACACAGGAAGTACACAGTGCTCTGGCAGCAGCCATAGCTTATAACTCAGTGGGACCTTTTACTGTGTTCCCTAGCAAGAGAGTACCCTCTTTGGGGACACAGACTTTGTGATGATTAATCTTATGTGTCAACTTGACTGGGTCACTATGTGTCCCAGACTGACTTACACTAGGTGTCAACCAGATAGTTGGTTAAACATCAACCTGAGTGTGTGTGAGGGTGTTTCTGGATGAGATTAACATTTGAACTGGTAGACTGAGTAAAGCAGATTGCCTTCCCCAGTGTGGGTGGGCCCCATCCAATCCACTCAAGGCCTGAAGAGAACACAAAGGCAGCAAACCCGAGAATTTGCTCTCTGACTCATTGCCTTCAAGCTGGGACATCAGTCTTCTCCTGCCTTCAGACTCGGACTTTAACGAGCCTACACCACCAGCTCTCCTGGTTCTCAGGTCTTCAGACTGACACTAGATCTATAGCATTGCTCTCCTGAGTCTCCAGCTTGCCAAGGACAGATCACGGGACTTCTCACTAACCGTGTGAGCCAATTTAGACTTACAACCCAGCAGAGGCCAAAGTTGCAGGATGGGGAGCACACAAGCCCCCAGTGGGTCACTGAGAGAGGGCCCACTCCTGGTTCCACCTTTAGTAACCAGAACCATGAATTCTCCCTATTAGAGTCACAATGCCATATGGAGGTCTCTGATATAATGTATATACTACATCCTAAAGGATAGCACCCCATCCTTGCAGAATATTACATCCAAAATGGCGCTGCCACTGCACCTTTAGAAGACCTTTCCAACACTCTGTGGAGCCACTGCTTCTAGATGGTACAGGCAATGATACAATCACTGGATCCCATGGTCATAGCCTCACCCCACACCTCCATCACTTGAATTGGGTCCCCTGTCTGATGCTGTGTTGTGTAGGATTCCATGCCCGTGGATCCAGTATTCGGGAAGCCCCAGGATAGTAGTGCTGGCTGAGTCCTTGTGAGCAGGAAAGACAAGCCCACACCATAATAGGTATCTACCCCAGAGTGGACAGACCTCTGGCCCTTCCAGGAGGTAAGAATTCCAATATGGTAGACTTGCTCCCAAGTGGCTATTTGGTCTCCTAGAGTAAGAAGGCCATTCCAGGTCTCAGCTCTGGTCTTGCTTACTGACAAATTGGACATTCAGAGGCAGCAATAGATACATAGGCCTTGTAAATGGGAGTCTCTGCTGTTGGGTCATGTATATCCTCCATCTCTGCCACCATGGCCACTCTGTTCACGTTTCAGGGTGTCCAGGTCCCTATCCTGTCAGTTCCAGGTGACCGATCCTAAAGACTGGATGATGCCAAATGGCCAAGTCACTTTGCCTACATGGTTATTTCGTGCCTCTCCCATGGTGTGTGCTTTCCGGTAGGCATTAACGTCTAGTAAAAAGTCCTCACTCCTTGTGAAGGCCCGCTTCCCTTAGCCTTTGTATGCCTTCCCCTGCTGTCACTCAGGCCACTGCTTCATCTGGGTTTCTAAGATCCATCTGAGCAGCAAGTTTGTTCCACGGCCTGGGGTCCTTGCCAGAGCGTTAAATCCTGTGTCCCAAGAAAGTACCCCCAAGTCCATAAGGTTTTTGTACACAGTCTTCCTCCCGGGGCCACTTGATTAAGCCTATCAAAATCCAGTCATCAGGAACTCCCCTGGCTCCTACCAGTACATGTTAACTAATTCTGGCCACTTCTTTGGCGTGTTATTTCTTTCCTCTCTTGTTAGGCCCAGTACATCCCCAGAGGGGTTGTATTGGGCTTAACCTTAGTTACCAGCTTGACAACCAGGAGAGAGGGTGGGGGCATTCCGGAAGGAGACATGTGCTGCCTTCTCAGGGAGAGCTTCTGCAGCATCTTCCAAAAGGAAGAAGCAATAAGCCTTGCTGGGGAGAAAGGGTCACCCTCTGTAAGTTCTGAGGTTCAAAATCCCCAGGAACATTCTCCCAGATGTCTCCATCCCATGTATCACGGTTCCAAGACCTGCTTTGGCTGAGAATTTAAACATCTGTGACTTTAACTACAAAATCCTGTGTCTGTTCCTCAGCTGGGTAGAAGATAAGGGCTTATTTGCAAGCTGCTAAAAAGTCCCTCTGGTGCTGAGAGTTAGCTCTTAACTACTTGTTAATCACCCCTCGGTTTCCCATTATCTCTTATAGAACATCAATACAACTTGGCAATAATCAGCCCTCTGGTTGTCTGCTTTCCCCAAACACAAGGGAAATCTTAAGTAATTGGGCTCCCACTGCACCAGGCCCCAGATTCCTCTCAGGATGAGGTCCTCTTCACCATCTGGGCAAAGAGCAAGCCAGTCTCCAAATCCCATCGAGTGCCTGGTTTCTCAGACCCCTCCCTCCCAGCATCCTCTGTGCCAAGTTATGTCCTCTGAGAAGCAGGTATCAAAATAAGATTAGACATGCAGGAGATTCTTGGGGGAAATGTCTGTGAAGGATCAAGGAGAATGGAGCAAGACTAGGCAGCGAGAGGCTTCAGCCTGGATGCCAATCTGACACCTGTGAAAGGAGAGAGGGAAGGAAAGATTGGCTAAGAAATCCCCAGACCACAGCATAGTTGTGAGAAAGTCTCAACCAGGCCAGTGGGAATGGGAATTCCTAAGCAAAGGCTGCCCATTGGTACCAAGAATGAGCCCTAACACCCCTGCCATGCGCAGGCATTGGCGGGAACAACCCAGGAGATGTGTGGCCTGAGCATTCACGGGAGTAGCAACTGGAGGCAATCCCCCTGCTCCCTATAGCTGGCTCTCTCCAAGGAGAGCGGAGCAGTGCACATCGGTGACCACCACACTGGTGTGCTTGAACATCCTGAATGGTGAGAGGAACTCTGCAGTCCTGTCGGGGAGTTTGGGAATGATAAGTGCTCAGAAAACTGAACTTCCAAAGATGAATTTGCAGAGAAAATGAGATGCTGTGCAAGAAAGAAATGTGACCATATTTCATTATGGTTCAGAGGTGAGTTATATTCGAATAATCATAACAAGTATGAAATTTAACCAAGAAAAATGTACCAGAATGATTTAATCAAACATTACATTGGAAGGATGGAAGAAGGAGGGCATGAACAGAGAAGTGGGACATGCAATAGACCAAAATTTCTATCTTCTGGAGGAGGACGTCACCAGCTAATTTCTAGGAAAGAAGATTTAAGAAAAAACAGTATAGTAGTTTATCTAAAAATGTTCAAGCAAATAATAGAAGTGACAAGTGAAATGATTGAAAGTGGTGTCCAGGGAGCGGGCATCTGCCGTGGGAAGAGGGTCGGCAGCGCACTGCTGTTTTTCTTTTTAAGCCTAGAGTCTTATTTGCCTTTTTAAACTCCATAGACATTTAACTGTATTTAAAATATTAAAATTATAAGGCGAATAAAGACTGTCCGGTACTTAGCTGTGAATTTGAATCAATGATTTATGCGCTTCTCAGATGTTCTGTATTGAAAGGATGTTAATACTGATGCTGAATACGCAGCTCGCAGGCGTTAAAGGGACGTGTCTTCACTCTCATTTATATTTCACTGCAAGTGTTCTGGCATGCAAAATTCAAGATATCATCTACCGTGTCGTTAAGAGATTCTAAAAGGAATGTTTTTAAGTCGGGCAGTGGGGAGTTTTATGGGATTTTTAGCTCGTTTTCTGATAATACTCGCTTGGCTCAGGATCCGCATGTGTCAGTTGTTATCAGCTGCCTGTGTGCGTCACTGAGCTCTCTCTGTGGCATTATCTGCAGCCAAGGGAAACACAGAGGAAGTCATCACAGCAGCTCCACACATTTCAATCAGTTAAAAAAAATCTGCTCCCCCACTGGCATTTTCACACACACCTTCAACAACAAGCCTATGATATTATGGCAATTTTTAAAATGCAGAGCAAAAACATTGCATATGGATCCTGATAGCGGCTAATTCCACTTTATAAACAGAATTTGTATAAAGTCAACAATTCTGGGACACCCACTGGTCCCTAAATTTCTATTGACCTTTCCCACAACAGTGTCACACTTTTGCTCAGAGTCCTTCCACAGGCTTCCCTCTTTCTCCCAGACCTGATTCAGGGAAACCTCGTCTTCCAGGAGGTAAAACGGAAGCCCCTCCCCCCACAAAAAACATGTCTTGTGAAAATCAATTGTGAACAGAAACGAGAAGCAATATTCATTACCATATATGCCACGGATAAACTGCTCCATAACGTGAGGTGCTGGAATTTTTCCATTTATCTCCTATACCCGGTTACTTACTGCTGGGTCTCGGTAGGGAAGCAGCTGATCAGTGTCAGTCACTGGTACTTACTCCCTATCCCTTTAGGGGACTGCAAGGACCCCGGGCTGGGCTGACAAGGGGCAGAGGAAATGGGAGGACCCTGGTTCTTACTCCACTGTGGTTGGTCTTACTGTTCCTCCTTTGAGCGCACGGTTGAGGCACACTGATCCTTCCCCATCGTAGGGGACCACGGCTGGAGCAGCCTGCAGGATTACACAGATGTCTCTTCCTGGTCCATCCTCTCAACGGACATCACCTCAACCGCGAGAACTCTGAGCGCTGCCCACAAGCTGCAGCTTCTAAGATTTCACCCTCACAAATGCCTCCCTGACAGTCCTCCGTGGGAGCAGCCAGCTCTTATTTCTTTTCCTTTCTTTTTTCTGATAAATCTGTTCCACTAGAGCAGAGGTAGGGCATGGGGGAAATGGGTCCATCAAATTATTAATACCTTGACCTGCCACAGTTATCAAAATGTTTTCAGTCACTTGTCCAATTTTCCTTAAGGTAATGAAGAGTGTGGGTATCGATGCTCATTGTCATGCCTGAAAGAATTACAGTAATCCTTTGCCAAGCACGCTTTTGAAAAGTTCTGGAGCTGGCAAAACAGTTGGTTGGCAATATTTTTTCATAGAAAATAAGAGGTTGAACGGGAGAAAAATAGGTTTAGCTAAATATATGTAACATTTAAAGGCAGAGTAAATAAAAGTTTGGAAGACATTTTGTCCAAAACAAATCATGTTTGTCGTTAAAAACCTGTTCTGATAAGAAATCTTCCATGAGCTCCTCTTTCAATTATTCCAGAACCACTGCTGTGCCCTTTGATCTGTGGAGGCAGATGTCCTTGTAAGCTAGAGCGTCCAGTTAAAAAGATTGAGAAGCATCACCTACTAGCTTGAAATTGAATGTATTCCATTTGCATTCTTCCTATGTGTAAACCCAAAGAGCCTGCCTTACACATGCCTCATAAAAGGCAACTGAAGGAAGAAATAGCAAAAAAAAAAAAAGGAAAGACATGAAAAGAAATATATAAATTGCTCCACAACATTTGAGGTGTTAGAACCATCAAATTATTTTTTTGCATCAAACAATACATGACTGTGAGCCCCTACTCACCAAGGATGACAATAATTTCTACATCAGTAATAACTGATGTCCCCCATCCTCTTTTACAAAATGCTTATGCCTTTTTATAAGTTGTCAAGATGATTGAGAAGTATTATTTTCCAAGGCTAGTTTTCCATACATTTTTTGAAAGGATAAAATTTCAAAAATCTTTTCTCTCTGCATGACCCCCATAGACCTACACGGAGGTCTGAAGGAGAAAAAAGAAATCTCAGGGATTAGTATTCTTTTGCTGCATAAGGATCATCTGAAGCACCCATTAAAATACCAATTGTTGGCTGCCATCCCTGGAGATTATGATTTAATGGGTCTGGGGCAGAGCCCGGAAATTCTTATGTTGCATATTTATAAAGTTTAATAAGTGATTTTGATAGCCAGATTTGGAAACACGTATAAAGGACTGAACTAAACCTTACATATGTAAAAGATCTCAGACTTTAAAAATTTCTTATAAAAATTTAAATTGCTGTAAACGGACCCTAGAGATCTAAAAACTGTGGTTGGCAAGAGATTACCATAATTTTATGAGATATAATTTTATATATATGGCCCTCTGCTTTTTGTGATTGTGGTAAAATATACATAACATAAAATTCACCATTTTAACCATTTTTAAGTATACAGTTCAGTGACCTTAAGTACATTCACCTTGTTGTGCAGCCATCACCACCATCCAGCTCCAGAACTCTTCATCTTCCCCAGCTGAAACTCTGTCCCTATTAAACATTGCCTCCTCGCTACCTCCTCCCCTGGCCCCTGGCATCCACCATTCTACTTTCTGCCTCTGTGACTCTGACTCCTCTAGGAACCTCACATAGATGGAATCATACAGTGTTTGTCTTCTTGTACTGGCTTATTTCATTCAGCGTAATGTCTTCAAGATTTATGCATGCTGTAGCATGTGCTAGAATTTCCTTCCTTTTTAGGGCTGAATACTATTCCATTGTATGGCTATAATACATTTTGTTTATCCAGCCATCCACTGATGGACACTTGGGTCGCTTCTACCTCTTGATTATTGTGAATAACGCTGCTATGAAAGTGTGTATACAAATATCCACTCAAATGCCTGCGTTCCATTCTTTTGGATATATACCCAGAAGTGGAATTTCTACAATTCTTACAATACTCTTAATCATAGGGAGGAACGCTTGCATATATTTTATCCTAAAATTCTTGGGACATAAATTCAATTCTGATTTTCTAAAGTAACAAATGTAAGACTGACCTCTCATTTGCGAGTTGTCTCTTTACTTGCTCCTTCCTTTAAGAGCTTCACATCTAAGTTCGTTTTTATTTTTCCGTCTTTCACACGCTCTGCCATGACAAGCTCACCATTCCCATGACTTCAGTTTTTTTCCCTTGCTCATGGTTTCCAAATTGACCATTGAGCCCTGGACTCTCTCCTCCATTTTCTACTGCCTGCTGAGCTGTATCTTCGTGGGTGGACGAGCTGTCTCTCAAGAACAGCGTTCCATTAGCCACGCCTTCTCTCTCTCGGATCTTCCACCTGTCTGGTTCTTCCCGCTCTTTCCTCATAGGTTATAAGTCTGCTTAAAAACAGAAATTCCTTCTATGTTTAAAAAAAAAAACACTCAAACCCACGTCCCTTTGAGAGGTCACATGCTTATTTCAAATGCTGAGCACAAGCAAGTACATGGACATGCACACGGAGACTTGCCCTTTGCGCTAATTAATGCACAGGATGGCGTGTTCACCTCCCGGTTTACTATAGCTAGGAGGCCTGGTAACCAGGGAAACAGTCCTAGTTTTCAACCAAGACAGAAAATAAGAGGTCTTTCGGCTAAAGATTAAAAACAAAAGCAAGGCTGTATCGTTTCCCTCAGCCCTGTGCTACTTAGATAACTAGTATAATTCCAAACTCCATTACTTTCTTCGCCACTGCGCGCAGTCATGCACACGCGCACACACACACACCTTTCAAGGAGGCAGACTGTCACAGGCTTCCCCCCATGCCGAAGTACAGTAAATCCCTGGCCGGGCCCCCTTGTCCTGCCTGCTGCCAACTGCGGAAGCAGAGAATCACTTGTTCTAACTGACCAGTGGCCAAACGGCCTAAGGTTGTGTGAAGTCGCAGGCCTTCCAAGTACCAGCGATTGTAAAACATACTTCACAAAAAACTACTGCAGTCTTCAAAGTCAGACTTTCGATTCAAAAGTTGCCTCCTCACCAGACAGTACTCACGAACTGTCCGCTGGGCTCCATGGCTGTGGAGCTGGACGGTGGGAGGGCACCGGTGGGTCCAGACCGAGCTTCAGAGGAGGACCCGTCTTCAGCTAACACACACGAAACAGTCATTTGTGGGATGAAAGTAATAACTGGCTTATTAAAGTGGCAGGTGGTGGAGATTGTTTCTTTACTTCCAACCACATCGTAAGAGAAGAGGAAAACAGGACAAAGTTTAACGCCCGAATTCAAACAGCGAGCACAGCCCTGGGGGTTCGAACAGAAACCCTCCCCACACCGCCGCACCCCCAGCCCAGACACTCGTTTCCACACTTGCCTCACCTTTCCTGCTGAACTCCACCAAAAAAGCCTGGCTCTCTCTCCATTCTCTCTAACCACACCCATATTTCCATAGCAGCACTGGACCCATTCTGCCAAGAATTTAAAACATAACAGAAAAGTACTAATAAATCTATGAAATTAGTTTCTTTAATAAGCTATATTTTGGTGGTGGTGCAGTGAAACTGGCAGTTTCATACATTGCTAATTGCAGTCTAACAGTATATAATCATTTTCTAAAGCAATTTGGCTATATGTGTCAAACACCATAAAAAATGTTACATACTTAGCAATTATGCTTCCTAAGAATACAATCCAAAATGGGTAAAAAATGACTATGTATAGATACATATATAAAAATACATATTTATGGTAGCAATATTTTAGCAGAAAAATGGGAGACTAAGCAACAAATGAGCAATGTTTAAGCAAATTACAGTGCAAATACTTGGCCTAGTACTGTGTCTACCATTGTAAGTGAGGTTGTAAAAATATAGTAAATGCAAAAATACACTTGATAGGCTACTGAATCCAAATAAACCAACTACAGCTGTGTAAGACTGTTTCTAAGACTAAAGCCTGTGAGGATGGGTAGCAAAATTTACCCAGTGATGTGTTAAGCTTGTGACACTGTGCTCTTCCCTATATTTGAATGTTTTGTAATACTTTGGCATTATTTTTATGGTAAAAAATTGTCCGGCGTTTTTAAACAGTATCATATGGCCATAAAAAACCATTATTAAAACAGCTTTACAATGATTATGAATATATATTCTCTAATACATAGTAATTTTAGTTTCTTTTTAATGCATATGGATTATGTTTCTCATTTGGAATTCATCTAAAATGATTTAGTCTAAAAAGCTAATGCATTTACTCCATTTAGTCTGCTAACCCGGCTCTTTCATAGTCTATTGCCCAAATGGATGTCTCCAATGTGTGCAAATACAATGGGTTTTCAAGCTCATTCAATTCCTAAACATGCACCCTGACTGAGGCTTGAAGTTTACATTATTTTATCTCAGATACTAATGAAATGCTTCTGACTGTGTAATTTTCAATGAGATCAAATGAAATTGTCACAAATTATATGGTGATGCTTTTATCACTGTATTCGTGTGAGAATAAGTACCAGCGAGCAGTAGAAAATATAACAAATAAAGGAAGGCTAGAGCAGAGGCAAGAGATTTTGTTTCACGGATTATGTTCTGGACAAAGAAATGTGAAAGATGCAAATTGGCTGAGAAGCACTTTTATCTGTTTAAAGGTAATAAAAAAGTTAGCATCATATCAGAACAAACACAGGCAACTTCTCATTCCCATTTGTGGATAATAATGTTAACGAACGACGAGTCCTGATTACAGGACTATGTGGGACCACGCAGATAAGGAGGAGTAAGTGTTCTCTGGGTGGCAATTTAGGGAGAAAAAGGAGCACCTGTCAAAGCAGAGACTCCCTCTCATCGCCCACTAAAGCAGGAAGGGTGCACTGCCTCAGTCTAGTCGTTCACGAGGCGCCCGGAATATCATCATCACTGCATCTCCCTCCAGATTTAAAAGATTCCGGTGATACCCTGTGACATTGCTTCAGAGCCCTGGGGCACTTCAGTGTACAATTTGGGAACCTCAGGGCTAACCATGAGGGAAAAAATTAAGTTAGATCCTTTTATTACGTATGTATAATATGAGTACATTTTTCCATGTGTGTGTACACTAAATGCACATATAATGTATATATATGTACACACATGCACGTATATAAACACACATACACAAATGTGTGCCATTTTTTTCTGCGTGTGTATATACACTAGATAGATCAAGATATATGAGCCATATAACTTCAAATGCTTTAAAAATTACAAATTGATATACATCAAAATGATGATGATTGTCTCTAAGTGGTGATTTACGGACGATTCTTATCTTCTTTATGCTTCCTATGTTGTTTTACGCTTCCTGTGAGGTTCTATTTTATAACCAATGAAGACACTGGAGTTCCATTGTGAACAAAACAAATTAAATTAAAAACTAAAAACATAGACCCAAGTTCCACCCAGCTTCTTCTTTCAGTGAGAAAAGCAAAGTTTTGAACTCACCCAACAAAAGGATTTTCCTGCTGAGAATGGCTTTGAGCCATGGTAAATAATGGTATTAGAGACAGATGGGGTGAAGGCGGTACCACTCTGTGGTCCTGCTAATTGCTGAGGAGAAACTCCCTCATTCATAAGAAATCAATCATAGTGAAAAAAAGGAACAAGCACAGGATCAAAGCAAAAATACTCTCAGAAAAAGACAGAAAAGATGTATGACCAAGAAAATAGACATCAGCCCACAACGCACACCTCAAGTACATTGCCGTGAAGCTGGGGAGGATCCTGACGGTCCTCCTGGAAATCAGAGAACTTAATGAAACTGGCCTCTGCAAACGCTGGGAGAGCTGGGGGCGGGCGTGGGGAATGAAAGGAAAAATAGGACCATCACAAACATGAAAGTCACATTTGGAAGCAACGGAAAGGAGAATAGATAAAGCAAAACCGGGGTCATGAAGCGCAGGCTTGAGAACACGGAGCCCAGCCGAAGAGTTTAAAGGACTAGAGAGGAAATAGAAGCTACAGAAGACGAATGAAGGAAATCAAGTATACACTTGTTTGGTGTCTTTGCAAAAGAAAACAAGAGACTTTTATAGTCAGTATTGTCCAGGCACTAAGAGACCGACATCAGACATTTCGCATGGGGATGAATTCAGGAAATACAGTCCCATGAATATTTCTTAAAGAAACAAACTTCAGCCAGTCAATACAAGGAAGGAGAAGCTATGGCTAAAGTGATGGCCGTGAGCAATGAATCCATGTGAACCTGGAACTGAGATGGAATTCCTGTGGCAATGGCCGTCACAGGTCAGCCTGCAGACTCGTCAACTGGGCCAATGTGCAAGGGGCCACGACCCGTCCAGGTAGGAAGGTCATTGTGAAACAGGGTGAGGAGTCAGGGGGACAAATCGATAAATGTAGTTTAAAATAAACGATTCATTTACAGTCTAAATAAGACTCTGTGTATATTATTTTACCATATAAAAACACCCACTAGAAGCCTAAGAATATACATCCTTCAGAGAAAATAAATGGAAAGGTAATAACAGAAAAAGAATCGTATGATAAAGCACAGAGTACTGAAAAGCTGAGTTTGTAACAAAGTGACACAGTAAAGTTGAAAATAAAAGAATAAGCAGAGACTTACATGGCAAACATAAACCAAAAGAAAGCAGGATCATGGCAGTGGTTTAGGCAGCACTGAACACAAGTCAAAAAGCACCAAATGTGGCGGCGGGGGGGGAGTTAGAACAATGACTGCAATCCACAATAAAGAGCTGACAGCCAGGAATATTTATGCACCAAATAATAAAATGTTCTTAAAACAAAAGCAAGAAATACAAAAAGAAACACACAGAAATGTAAATCAATGTGGGAGACTAATTCCTCTCTCTCTGTGATAGCAAATTAAGGGGAAGAAAAAAATAATGATGAGCCAACCAACCTAACTAATAAGATAGAATGTTCATTTAAATCAGACTCCATATGCTTTTCAAGGTCACATAAGACATTTTCAAAACTGACTATGTATTAGGCCGCAAAAAACTAAGTTCCTGAAAGTAAAAATAACATAGAAGATATTTTCTCCTATAACAAACATGGAAATTAATCACAAAATTAGAAAAATCAAATAGCCTGCTATATGTAAATTTAAAATTTTTCTCTAATACAATTTTTTCATCAAAGAGAAAACTGTAAAGTGAAATTGCCAAGCATCTAAGTAATAGCAACGGTTCAAATACCACATATCAGACACAATAGGGTACAGCTTAAGCAAAGATACATTTACATACGTAAATACTTATAGATCTAAATAATTAAGAATTGAAATAGGTTCATAAGGCATTCAAATAAAGAAGTTGGGGGAAAAAACACAAAATAAACAAAGGAAACAATGAGAATGAAAACAGAAAATAAAATAGAAAACAGAATTAAGAAATAAGTAGAAGAGGTTAGTATTTGGAAGAAAAAATAAAGTTCATAATCTATTAGCTAGACTAATAAAGAAATCTGAGAGAAGGCACAAATACATAAACAACAAATAAAATCAGAAGCAGGGTTTAGCCCAAGATCTTGCACATAAAAGTGCTCAGGAAGCATTTGCTGAATGGCTAAAGAAATTAATTGGGAGCAGTCCCTGCGGCCAAGTGATTGAGCTCGCGCACTCCGCTTTGGGGGCCCAGGGTTTCACCGGTCGGGATCCTGGGCACGGCCCTGGCACCGCTCATCGGGCCATGCTGAGGCCGCGTCCCACATGGCACAGCCAGAAGGAAGTACAAGTAGGATCTACAGCTATGTACTGGGGGGCTTTGAGGAGAAGAAGAAAAAAGAAGAAGATTGGCAACAGATGTTAGCTTAGGTGCCAATCTTTAAGTTGAGCCATCTTGCTGTTGACAGTATCTCACAGAGGCTGTGGGTGAATTTGGTTATTTCACTGGGTGACTATAGCCCCTCCACATTTCCCTCAACAACAATCATTTACAACCATTTCGGAAGAAATATGAGTTCTGTTCTTTGGCTGAGCACCTTCCAGTGTCGACTTCTAGTAAACCAAAGAGTGCCATCGTCAAACATGCAGAATGGCTATTAGATGAACTTAGGAAAAATCCAGAGGCAATCGAAGAGTTTTGTTTTAGAAAATGCTGTATCACCATCTCTCAGTTGGCAGAGAAACAGTCTTGTGTGGAAAAACATGACAGCAATGGTTTTTCCTCAAAAAATACATCAGAAGAAGTCAGACACTGGTGTCCAGTTTCAAGAATGTCTCCAGATCCTAAATCCTTTGTGGTCTCCAGTTTGTTTGATCTCTGTTGTAAAGTTCCCAACGGGGCAGTGGTAGCATGCCTCCCAGGACAAGAACCCAGACTGGCTCTTCCATCCTTCTCCTCCCGTTCGACAGCCCAGCTCTGAGACTGGGCCCCGGGCCCGGCACTTGGTATCCTCCTACTGGATCCCGGAAACTGACCACCAGACCTTGGAATTTCCAAGTCTCAGCCAGTCCCTGTGTCTCCGTGGCTGAGTCCCACTCTGCTGGTGGAATGGTCTAATATGACTTTGATGTCCATATGTCACACTGTTTTCCAGAATTATCGCTGGGGATGACAGTATCCTTTGAGTACCAGCCTTAGCCAGACCTCCTCCGTGATTTGGACTCCTCGATATCACACAAGACTAAATTCACTGGAAGACCTTTGGCAAGACATGAGTTTTGGCTCCAGCAAAACAAAACAGTAGGAAGGAGCTCACACTTGGCAAGAGACCCACACATCAGGAGGCTGAGAAGAAGGCCCAGAAAAAGTATTAAAATAATTTGAGTTTCCTGGGCTTATACACAGATAATTAGGATTCATGTTTTTGAGCATTTTAAATAGTAATTAAAGCATTATGGTTTAAATATACGTTTTTATTCATTTTGTGAAGTTGTAACTGAAATAGTAGGCTAGAAGAGCTGTAATTTTGATGGCAAACATTCAAACAAACAGATGAATAAAATTGAGCACTGTGGTAGCAATGTAACCAGCATTTAATCACAAACCCCATTCTGGGAGGAGACCCAAATCTTAGCAATAAACTAGGATTTGTTGACAAACTCTCTGTGAAGGACAAATGAGTATGTATTCATAAAGCCATGGTAACTATTCTTTGATTAATATAGGAATCATTAAAAACAGTATCTATGTGACTTAATTACTTTTTTCTATGTAGGGATTGCTAATCTGATTCCCATATTTTTGGTGGGAAAATTTTGATAGGACATTTTTGCATGACTTTTAGAATTGTCCATTACAATTTAAAATGGCCACACCCTTTGGCTCAATAATTCTACCTCTAGAAATATATCCAGCAGGAAATACTTAGAGAAGTATATAAAGATGCATGTTCACTGACATTCACTGCAGCATTTCTCGCAAAACTAAAATAACCCAGCTGGTCCTCAATAAGGTTGAACAAATATGGTACACTCGTTTCATGGAATAGTAGATGGTCAATAAAAAAGAATTAGGGGGCCAGCCCCATGGCCAAGTGGTTAAGTTCTCACACTCCCCTTCAGCAGCCCAGAGTTTCGCTGGTTCGGATCCTGGACACGGACACGGCACCGCTTGTCAGGCCACATTGAGGTGGTGTCCCACATGCCACAACTAGAAGGACTCACAACCAAAATATACAACCATGTACTGGGCGGCTTTGAGGAGAAAAAGTAGGAAAAGAAAAAAAAGAAAATTGGCAACAGTTGTTAGTTCAGGTGCCAATTTTTAAGAATAAATAAATAAATAAATAAGAACTAGTAGCTCCTTGTGTACTTATAAAAAAAGTCCAAAATGTACTTCAAAGAAAAAAAAGGCTAATTACACAACAGTAGGTACTAAAAATACATATTCCTATATAGATATTTAAATATAGATGTACTAAAATTGGTTCTTTCTGTGGAGCAATATAATAATTATGCTTTCTGTGTTTTATAATGTTGTAGTTTTTTTTACATTTAGATTATCACTATAATAAAAAAATAAAGATTCATAAATATCTTGCTTAATGCTGCCAGTTCAAGAACAATTCAGAAAATATGACTCCTCTATTCAAACCCTCTGTTATGCATTGAATTTCGTCTTTCAAAGATTCCTGTGTTGAAGTCTTAGCCCCCAATACCTCAGAACGTGGACTTTTTTGGAAATAGGGTCACTGCAGATGTAATAAGTTCAGTTAAGATGAGGACATTGTGGTGATCTCTAATCCCATATGACAGGTGTCTTTATAAAAAAGGGGAAATTTGGAAAGAGACAAACTCACACAGGGAGGACGCCACGTGAGGGTGAAGACAGAGACCAGCGTGATGCTTCTGCAAGGCGTGGAACGCCCAAGATGGCTAGCAAACCGCCACGGGCCGTGTGGGAATTATGGAACAGATTCCCTCTCACAGCCCTCAGAAGGAATTTTGCTTCCAGACATAGAAATTCTGTGTGAGTTTCCACACTTTGGACTCAAGACTACAACATCCCTGAATCTCCAGCCTGCCATCTTGTCCCACAGATTGGGAATTTGCCAGCTCCCACCATCGAATGACCCAATTCCTTAAAATAAATCCTTTTCTTCCTCTCTCTCCCTCCCTCTCTCACTCCCTCTCTCTCTCTCTGAATGTATATATATACATATATATGTGTATATGTATACCTATCCTATTGATTCTGTTTCTCTGGTAAACCCTAATGCACCCTCTCCCGTCCTCCCCCATTTCTGCTGAGTGGATTCAAACTCCATAGTCTGCCACTGAAGACCTCTCTCACCTGGTCCAGGACCATCCTTTCCCCAGGCATTCATTGGCCTGTACAATCTAGCCAGGTGGAACTATCCCATGCTTTCCTATTTCCATATTTTTGCTTATACATTATCTCCACTCAGTACACACAAACACTATAGTGTGTGCGATTAGCAAGACAAACTGTGAAACATAATCATGGTCTTGTTTTTATGCTTGTAATAACCATAATATTGATTTTATGGAATTTTATCCTTTTGTTAGAAAGTTGGGGGCTGGCCGCGGGCCGAGTGGTTAAGTTCGCACGCTCTGCTGAGGAAGAGTCACCCTAAGCTAACATGGTCCTCTTCTTTTCGTAGAGCTGCCACCATGACATGGCGGGTCACCCAAGTGGAGCACGCCGAACTCAACCGCTAGGCCACGGGGCTGGCCCTCTGATATCTCTTCGTTGTGGGTGAGGGTACTCCTCTGCATCCGAACATGTTTGGCAGCATCTCTGGCCTCTTCCCACTAGAGTCCGGCCTTTCCCCAGACATCCCCCCTTTCCCCACCTCACCAATGGCGACAGCCAGAAATGTCTGCAGAAACTGCCCAGTTCCCCCAGTGTGGAAAATCACCGTGGCTGACAACGGCTGCCCCGTACTTTCTCTATTTTCCCCCCTCACTTTATCCCCAGGTGAAGGATGAGAAAAATGGTATCAGAAAAATGGAGGAGACTTTAGAAAAAGAATACTGGGTTAATTATACTGTTCTTCGGTTGAAGAATTATTCAGCATAGCTATTACGTTAATATTTCCACAAAACCTGCTATGTCTTAGAGGAGGGAAACAATTAGAAAAGATAAATGTGTTCTTGTCCTAAGACCTCATTGGTTATATGTTAAAATAAAAAACCTCTCTCAGGAGCTTCCTCTGGAAACCCGATGATTCATCCCTTCTCCATTGAGAACAGACTCCATAATCGAATGAAGAAAAAGCAGTTCTTCGAAATGCACAAGAGTACGTTGCAAGGAAGCACAATCCAGCGACGTGAAAT
The DNA here is from genome assembly GCF_021613505.1 of Equus quagga. Classification (NCBI taxonomy): domain Eukaryota; kingdom Metazoa; phylum Chordata; class Mammalia; order Perissodactyla; family Equidae; genus Equus; species Equus quagga. The sequence continues at coordinate 2,756,867 of NC_060277.1, forward strand.
ACGATCACCTGTCCCGACGCTTGCGTGCTGCTGGCTGCTGGGTCCAGCAGATTTAGCTGTCGCGCTTGGAGTGACTGAGGAGTGAGGTCAACTCTTGATTTTCCACGCCAATGGAGACGAATATATCTGACCTAGAAGGTCATCGGTCTCCACCCGTAAACTCGAGCGTGTGACAGATATTTTTTACCTGACTCAGCCTAGTTTCTATATCAAACCTGATGCTGCAGCAGTGGCAGAGGTCGTGAAAATTCTCTTCAGTGAGTCTGGGACTCTCCTCTTACCACGCTGGCTGGGAATTGTGCCACTTTGCTGGGTTTCCGCCAAGGAAGGGGCCCTGGGGCTGGCCTGTAACATGGAGGGAGAGCGAGAGGAGCACAGTGGAGTGCAGCCTGTCTCCCATCCCAGGACCCTCACACCACATGCCCCTGGGACCCACCCAGCCCTCCATGGCAGTGTGGCCCACACTTCACATGGTGGAGGCCAGGACAGGGACCAGAAGCTTCTTGGGCCCAGCCAGCAAGGAATCTGGGTGGCAGAGGATGGGCATCTCCCCTTGGCCCTGCAGAATCGCAGGCAGAGGCCCCAGCAAGGCCTCTGGGGCACAGAGGTCTGAGGAGAGCCTGGGGCCCCTCTCTCTGAAGCCCGCCCATTTGTATTGTCAGCACCTCCTCTCTGATGCCTTCCTCTCTTCCTTCCCACATACGCTCGGAGAACTCTCTCTCCAGAAGGGCAAAGCAACCCTCGCCCCGTGATATTTATCCCAAGAGATTGGTCTCTTGGGAGACTCTCCATTGCCTTAAATGTGTGATCTTTCTGTCAGGAAGTTTCCTGGAGTTGGGGGGTTTTTGGTCTCATTTTTATGTTTTCCATCACGTCACATCCTTTCCCTGAGATTCTGAGCAGAAAGCAACTCAGCAGTTTAAATGGCACGAAGTGGAATTAATCAATAAAAGGGGAAAACAGATTTATATTTCTAAAAATATTATAATCAAAAATTACATGTATTTGTATTCTTATTTGATAATGAGTCTGTGTTTGATAAAGTCTGATGGTCTGAAAACTCAATCCAAACAGAATAATGGCACTTATTATGAGGTTTCTCCCTCCTGAACTCCTTCAGGCATTTCATTTGAATTAAAAGATGCAGTAGTGTTGATATGGTATGCACGGAAATTGAGAAAAGTCTGTAAGAGAGAAACCACACATTACACGGGTGATCGAAGAGGATACAAATCCCAAGTCCTGAGGTCCCCAGTATTTATTTATTCCTAGGGAAGACACAGACCTGCTCTGTGAAGTGAAAGTCCAGGACACTAACTGCATCTCCTGAGCTTCCAGATTTTGCCCAGAACAGGACAAATTCAGCTCACAGAGGGCTCCATTAGGCAGACTCCTGCGGCCGCTGTTTCCACTGGAAGGCAAGGATCTTGGGAACTAATTAATCCTGTTACCTCCACATCTGGAGTAGGATTTCTTCCAAGAGACTCTGTCAGTTAAGTTTCTTTGGCTGCCAGCAAGAAAACCAAGTCTAGCTAATTTAAGATTAAAAAGAACGTATTGACATGCATAGCTGAAAATTCCAGAGCTAGGATGGCTTCAGACAAACTTGATAAGGTCGTCCTCCTTAGGGCTGCCTGCTGGTTCATGACATCCTCAGGTTCTCAACAAGGGGCTGTCGGCTTCCTCAATAGCTCACACAAAGGCGCCATCCTGGGTCATGAGCTGCCCTGCTCACCCATGGCGTGGGAATAGGGCCCTCCTCTGATAGACTAGGGTGGAGGTCAGCAACTTCTTCTATAAAGGGCCAGAGAGAAAATAGCTTTTACTTTGCAGGCCACATGGTCTGTCTCAACTGCTCAGTGTTATTGGAGCACAAAAGCAGCCACATATAAATGAGTGAGCATGGCTGTGTTGCCATAAGATTTCATTTATGGTCTGAAATTAGAATTTTATATAATTTTCACACAGCCTGAGATATTATTCTTCTTTTGATTTTTTTTGCAACATTTAATGATGTAAAAACCATTGTTGACTCTCAGACGATAAAACAGGTGGCATGCAGGATTTAGCCCATTGGCGGAAGTTGGCTCACCTCTGCTCCAGGGGACCCACTTCTCTTGAAGCAGCAGACTGAGCGTGAGGATGAAGTGGGTAGTGAGTGCCGAGCAGGAACACAGCCATGTTCACCCAGCACCCTGGTGCTTTGCAAGTTTAGCCCCGAGGCCTTGAAGGGTGGTGCCCGGTGACCTCAAAGAACTCCTGGAGTTGGAGGTGGAACGAATGGGCCATCTCCAGCTGCTCCTTGCTTGTCCTAGTCACCCACTTCCCCTCCCTCCCACTGCCTGGCCACCACTAACCACCAGGGTTGTCCAGGAGGCAGAGCCCATAGAAACAGCATCAACAAAACGAGCAAGTCACCAGGCAGGAGAGCTATGCACCTGCACAATGTGCACCACTAGGTCAGTGCTGGCCTCCTAGTGTTACTGACACCGAGAAATCGCGTGATTTGGGATGATCCACGTATTCTTTCATTTTCTCGACAAAGAGCTAGTTACTGATCACCACATTGTTCTAGGCTCTGGGGAAAAGAACGAAAAGCAGGGAACAAAAGAGAAAAAGATCCTGCTCTCATGAAGGCTTATTAACTAATTAATTAATTAAAAGTAAATGGAGAAAACAGAAAAATAAAGCAGGGAAAGGAGTGAGAGGATGTTGCATGGTGGTCAAGGAAAGCCTTACTACAAAGACGACATCTGAGCAAAGATTGGAAGCAGAAGAGGTAGTAAGCTCCCCCAAACATCTGGGGAAGAATATTTTAAGCCAAGAGACTAGAAGTGCAAAGGCCCTGGGGCAGGAGTGTGAGTAGCATTTAAGGAGGTGAGGATCACTGGAGCAGAGTGAGGGAGGGGTGAGTAAGAGGAGATGAGGTTCCAGACGCAGTATGGAGGGGTGCCAATCACTAAGGGCCCTGGAGCTGTGGTACCAGCTTTCATTTTTACTCTAAGTAGAGGAGCCAAAGAAGGGTTTTGAGGAGAGAAGACATGATTTGACTCACTCCCTTAAGTGATCATTTTGACTGTTGTGTTGAGAACAGAGTTGGTGGCAGGAAGACCAGCGAGGAGGGTGTTGTAATAACCTGGCACAGAACACTGCACTGGTCAAACTAAAAATCCGTCTTCACAACAGCAAGCCTCCCAGTGCAGTCTGTAACAGACTAAGACATCACACAGCTCTGAAGAACAAGGGCAAGGATGGTTGTGCGGACACCCATGGCCCAAGCCGGCTCCTGTGTGCACAGACCTCACCACGGGAGCCCCAACTGACACCCCAGCTCTGCACACAAGGACGTGAGAGAACAGTGCCGTCTGCGACCCGCTATTACCCTCAGCCTCTGCAAACCCACTGCCCCTTTCACCCTAGAATACGTGCCCCCTACTCTTGGGCTCAAATGTCTACTGCCAGCAGTGTGTACATTCACCCAAGGTCCCCACTCAGCTGCCTCTCTCCCTGCTGGGACCCAGCAAGCTTAACCAACAGGTCTCGTCTTTGTGCCAAGAGGCAGCTGAGATGTCCCCAGCATCCTCTCATTAGAGATGAATGTCCACTTTCTCAGCCAGCCAGCACACACCTTCTTTGAGCTTACAGGCTCTCCACAGATACACAGACACGGACTTTGGGCTGTTTTCTCTGACCTTGCAGGAGGCTTTCTTGTGAAAAGAAGGACAAGGACAGCATCAGGGCCTCTACCTGTATTTCAAAGTCATGACATGACCTATGACCATCCGTTGGGCAGCACCACCTTGGGGCACCCTGAGAAACACATACCTGAGGGCCCGAAGGTGACAGGCTTTACATCCGACACCCCCATAAGATGCTGGAAGAGAGATGGGTTATCCTGGAGTGAGGGGTCCAAGACGATCACATCATAGATGTCAGAGGCCATGGACATCACTGGCGTTTGGTGAAACCAGAGGCAATGGCAGAAATTCATCCCCCATTTCCCCACAATTTCTGCCCCGATAACTGCCTTCACCTAAAAGGGCGAGGATGTGAAGGATGCCTGGTGGCATCTGCGACCTTCCGGATGCTGAAGTTCATGTTCCCTGCCAACCAGCTGCTCACCTGCCATACTTCACCCTGCCCCCAAGCCCGTGTTTTTAAAATAAGATGCATGGTGGCATCATGCGGGGTGGGGGTGGGGGGGGGGGGGGGAAAATACCAGCACCCGTGCTTCCCCCCCCCCACCGTGGTTAATGTGCAATTCCTGTGAGTGGGGTTCAGGCATCCCTTGGGGTGATTGTCACATGCAGACAGGATTAAGAACCTCACCCCCAGCTATCAAAACCAACACGTCCATTCCTCAAGTGGGGGCCAAACTCACTCAGGAAAATCCAAGGACAGAGCAACCTTTGTCCCCAAACCTAATTCAATAGAATATGGGTCCCAGGCAAGGCCAGTTCCCACCGTGGGACAGGGAGCTGTTAGCTACCAGAGCCTCCCGGAAGGGTGGAGGGTCTTCCCTTTGCCTCTGCTCTGTAACACCACAGCTGAGGCAAAGCTGTAGTCCAGCTGTCCCAGTGCCCTCCCCTCCCCAAAAAAACTGGTTCCATTTCTCTCTCTGCCTCTGGACAAGCAGCCTTGTTGCCTCTGCACCTGCGTTCCCTCATCTTGGAATGCTCCTCTCTCTGCGCCGCTCTTCATTCCAGTCCCTTCTCCGCCTCAAGGCAGTAAACCTCCCCTGATGACCCGTCTGCTCTCCAGCAGTCCCTGCTTCTTGTAATCATGGCACTCGGCACACTATGTGATACTGTTTTTCAAGTCCAAGACACCACCAATTACGAGATACACTGTTACTTTATGGAACATTAAGGCACCGAGAGCTGTCAATAAAGTTATAACAATGCTCTCTTATAACTTACAATTTCCATTCCACACATAGTGAAAGAATGCTTTCAGTGCAGTTTTGAGATATATCAAAGGCTTTGTTAGCATTTCTTATTCAATCGACTAATAGTCTCAGTTTTTCTTCAGCCGACTCACGTCATAGAAAGTTAAGCAGCTGCTGTTCCAACTCAGCAGGAAGTTCCTGACATTGGTGTTTGACACCTGAATGATGGTCCTGCGAGATGAATGAGTTGGTCACATCAACTCCTTGTTGTTCTGAAACTTCTTACATCCCTGCAAAGGGATCAGGCGATTTCTCCCGCCTTTAGTTGAATTGCTTGGCATGTGATACCAGTATTTCTCAGACTTTAATGTGTATATGAGTCACCTGGGGATCTTGCTCAAATGCAGATTCTGATTTCATAAGTCTGGGCTGGGGCCCGAGGTTCTGCACTTCTGACAAGTTCCCTGGTGTTGAGGATGTTGGGGGTCCAGAGACCCGGCATGGTACAGCAATCCTTTGCATGTATGTCAGTCACAACGCCTTACACAACTTGTTCAACTGGTAAGTATTTTCCTTTCTTAGGACCCATAAAGCAGTTTATTAATTTGCAAGAAAATAAGAAATGGGAGTCATCTCTCCAATGATAAATATTTACCTCACTGATACCAAATAGAGACCCCAGTGCATTGTCTAGCCTTTCTGCATACACAATAACTTTTCACTCTAATGCTGAGTTACAGCATAATTTTTAAAGGTATTTTAAACAGCAATCAGCTCAACTCATGCAGTATCAGCAATGTGTCAGTGAAGAGAAGACAATATGAACAGCTGTGACCAAGTCTGCACCCACACAAACCAAGGCTCCTCAAGACTGCCGCCAGCCAACAGCATTGGTAAGACACCATCAGGCGGAACGTGCAACCTGATTTCGGAGATGTAAAACTGTTACTGAGCCAGGCTCGTTGTGCCCACCCTATGATACGCCAGTCACGGAGATGACAAGTTTGCATCAGGGCAAGGCTTTATTCTCAAGGCAGCCAAGCAAGGAGACAGGAGAACAAGTCTCAAATCCACCTCCCCAAAAATGGGGATTAGGGGTCTTTATGGGATGAAGAGGCAGGGTGGTCTGAAGTATGGGACTAGATGATTGGAGGTAAGGAGAAGTGAGGTAATTGATGATCTGTGCAAACGTATGGCTCTTCATAGGATGCATGTTCACAAAACGGTGGCATTGGCATGATCTGAGGGGGCAGTTTTCAGCCCCCTGACATCAAAGGGTCACCTGTGGGTCATCCACACAGGCCCAATTGATGAGTTGGTGGTCTTAACTGGCCTGAACTGGACAAGGAGTTGACTCTCAGTTCCTGAAAAACTCAAGCACCCATCACCATGGTGACCCAAGCGTCAGAGATGTCATCTGTAGGGTGGGCTTTAGTAACACATTATCCGACTAGTTTTGCAAACAGACAACAAACTGAGTGTGGTTAAGGCAAGGTGGTCCCTGCTTTAAAAACTGTGAAAAAGAAATGCATGCGTCCGTATGGATGCAATATTATAGTGGTCTGTATTCTTGCCTCTTCCCAGCTGTCCTGTGAGCTACTTGAGAGCAAGGACTAGAAAAGCCTTTGTCCCGAGCACAGAGCTCAGGGGCAGGCAGGAGGGACGTGCATGAGTGCTGATGCAGTCCTGATGCTCTCCTGACAATGTCGGCTCGGCCGGGCTACGAGCCGGTGACTCATGCTTGTTTGTAACACACATACCTGAAATGTTCTCTGGCTGTGCCTGCCCAGGCTTGCTGTGAGCAAACTGGGACAACCAATGTGCCTTTGAGCTAACACTAGCCCAAGGTAGTGGAGTAGATGGTAGAGGTATTAAGTAAGGCTTATTGTGTGCTTCTTTGAGACGCCTTTTCATACATGATGACTGGTTCACTCCTTCACGCTTCCTCTCCTGGCCAGCCAGTGTTTCATTTCTCTTTTTTTTCTGGGTGATGGCCCAGGTCAGATAGAAATTCAGTACCCCCATACTATTATTCCCTGGGCCTTGTAGTTCATGAGCATCTCTGAGTCTCCCACCTCCAAAAGGAAATGAAGGAAGAATTATGTTTAGCATATAACAAAAGCATTTCATGAAACAGCATGTTCATGACAACACAGAAGCTGGAAATATAGATTAAATAAATATTGCTGAGGAAATCGTGCAAAATCTCAGTAACTGTAGAAAAATCAGATTTTCGTGATCTGGTTTTTTACTCACAAACCGTGAGCTATTCACATAAGAAAAGCCCTTGGCCTAAAGCAATCTCATTGGAATAAAAATGTGTGTTTTAGTCCAAAGTGTGAGAATTTAAATGTGAGTCATTATATTTTGGGGCTGGAAAGAACCTTAGGAATCAATCTTGTCTAAGTTCCTTCGTGTTCGTAGGGTTGGGATTTCACGAGACCTTTCCATCCTCACACTTCTAATTTTCCTTAGAATTTTAAGACTTGATTCATATGAAAACATGAGCGTGTTCAAACACTCGATTCACAACTATAAAACTTTTCTTTGTATACATTTAAATCACAATATTGTAAGTTAAATATTCCCCATTTAGAGAAGGGAGGTGAAAAGATCATTAGGGAAGGTTCTGCCTGCACCCTCTGCTCCGATATAACAGAACATGTTAAAATGTTACCACTCAAGGGTACTAAAAGTAACATGATTTCTTCTAAGATCTGGGGAGTGGAGAACTCAGAGAAAGATTCCATTTTTATACGAGGGTAACATGCTCGTAAGGGCGGGGGGAAATATCCTCAAATTTTAAGGTAACTTTTTTTGTGAAACATAATTTTAAATGTCTTTCTTTTATATTTATGTTTGCTGTAAAGAAAATAGAGGTTCTTCCTAAAAGAACCCTTTGTTTTAAATTAAATTTTGTATAGGAATCTGACTGCTTGGGTCTAAAAGTCCTCCCCAAGAAGCGGTTCGATCTGGCAGCAATTCTCCATCACTGAGAGCACTTTTATTCATCTTCCCCAAGCAGGTGTGCTGAGTGCGGGCCTCTTTCAGATCTCTGTTCTATCATCCTGGTACCTGCAAGAACGTGGAAGGACCTGAAAAGTATGAATGTGTCTTTAAAAGGGTTTAATTCATGGCTAAAGGAGCTTAGTTATCGAGGTCAGAGTTGCCTGGCTGTGCTTCCCTTTGATCTCAAGTAAACCCATGAAATGGATGTCCATACAATGGATGGTAAACATGATAGATGGCTACAAGCTTCCCTAAGCTGCTTTGGCCCTAACTAAACCCTGCTTCTCAGTTACTGACTTTCATGTTGAGCTGGAGCAGGCTGGCAGAAAGGCCTACTGAGTAGGCAGAAAACCAGGAAACAAAATCCTTTTCAATTTCATTGCAGGAAGGACAAAAAGTCAGAAACTCATACTTCAAAAAAACTGGAGCTTTGGTGACCTCTTGTGGGAGCATTTACTAGCAGTCCTAAATAAAACAGTTCCAGAATGGAATCTGAGACCAGTTTTCTTTGTAGATGCAGGGCACTCATGGGCCTGCTGAGACCCAGTGGGCCTGTTACAACCTAGAAAAACCTATACATACATAAAATTATCAATTAAGTCTTAATAATTGTGTTAGAATATGTGTTCAAGAGAACTGATATATAAACACACATCAGGAGAGATGTAAATAAAGTATTAAGTACATTAAGACATCCTAGAATCTTCTATCCATAAGCTAGGAAGGAACCCTGGAACCACCCACAAATATTTGATTCTCCTCTGCAGGGAAGCCAATCACAAGGGAGTTTGGGAAGAAATTATGGACAAATCAAAGCTAAACTACTAGGCAAAGTGCTCCATAAATGAATTCATGGAAAAAAATAAAAAGAATCATCTTCATACTTATCATTAACATCATTAGGCCTATAGTGAGTAATGAAATAAATTGGGACATCTTCCGGCTAGATTCCCAATATATTTACAGTTGCTGAGAAGAACAAACTTACTCATCAACAAGCCGTCCATCGGTATCACACACAAGGACAGGCTTCTGGCAGAATGACCCAGGGTCCCAGGCAGCAGAGCAATCACTATGACATCCTTTTGTCTTTTGTGATTAGCAACACTTCGTACACATGCAAAATTTAAAGAATAAGTAAATTTGTCTTCTCTGCTAGTTAATATTTAACCTATTTGTTACCCTTATGAAGTAGCTAAGTCACAAAACAATTACCGTGAGTAAAGAAATTGGTTTTCAGAATTTCGGAATTCTGCTTTTCTTCTGAGTTTATTTTTCAATTCATGCTGCTAAATTCTTTTCCTTGTTCTTCATAAAACTGAGATTTTTTTGTGATATCACCATGTGGCAGGCAAGGAAGACTTATTGTTGTTTTATAGGTCTGTTCTACATATTCCGTATCATTTGTACAGATTTGTATGTTGAAATTTGGTGCCGAGGGAAAAGTACACAGAAATGCAATGGTAAATATTGACCAGTATGAATGAATGATTTTATATAAAAACATCTTAACTGGATTTACCTTAAGAGAAATTTGTCTAACTTGGTCAGTTTGGGGAAAACTTTCAGTGAAAAATACGCATCTTGATTGTTTGGTAAGAGTTTTTAAATAAGAGAATTTGTACCCACATAAAGAGTGGATGGGAGAAGAAGTAAGCTTGATAAAAACAACAGAAAATAATGAGTAGGAAAAAAACTCCCTGTTAAAATGAACATGCATATTGCATCCCTTTTCATGATTTTTGGTCCTTTTACTACTCTTCATCGTTTCTATTAAATTACCTGGTTGAAAGAGACCATTGTCAGAAGCAAAAACAGGTTTCTGTGGTTCGCTGAAATCAGAGATGGACGATGCGGGTTAGGTCATGTGGTCCAACGCCTGCTAGAGTAAGCCAGCATTCCTTCCACATTAAGGGTGTGACAGTGGTGTCTGATGATTCTGCACACCTCCAGAGTGACAGCTGAGATAAAATTATTGTCCCTTACTCACAGAAATACTAGAATCTAACCAAAAACACGTAGTGCTGTGTACCTTGCTATTGAATGAGAAGTAAAATAATTAAAAGTGATTTGAATTAAAGCCTCCAGCACCTGGATCTAGGGCCATGATGGTTTAAGCATGGTCACTTGGACTTTTACGACTGGCACTTCATCAGAATGTCTCCATTTTCCATATACTCTTGAATATCATTTTTCAGAATTTCCTCTCCAGAGTATCCTTAAGGATCAGATTTGTCTGTAAATTTTTTATTGCAAGATCTAAAATACACCTACAGTTCAAATAACTAACTCATTCCTCTTTGGGTATTTTCTTCTTAAAATCCAGTCATGTGATAGAAATAAATAAAGGCTGTTGAATACACATTGTAAGACTGAGAACCAGATTATCTGACATAGCTTTTCAAATGTTGAGTTTTCCTTTGCTCACACTTGATTCTAAAGCAGATGATTTGTTTAAGACATTGTGCCTTGATTACAAACCATTAGAAATTACCCATAAAATAATATTTTCTATTTTAAATAAGTTATTTCAACCTTGGAAGTCAGTGTCTGTTAATAATTCATGGGTAGGCTTTAGAAATAAGATGTAAGAAGAATAATTTGAGAATTTAGTATGCTTTTCCTTTACTTGGAGCATTTATCTTGATTTACATAACTAATATCTTTAATATCCTAATATTGATACTCATAAAACATTGAAAATAATTTAAATTTTTAATGATATACACTTCCAAAATTAAAAAATAATCAGTAGATTCCACTATCCTAACAACATTATCTTCATATTTGCATATTACCTTTTAGTTCTTATCCAGAGACTGTCCTACTTTTACATAGTTGCAATTCTAGAGTATATACATACCACCTCAAACACTTTATTTCTATTTCCATGTTTTCTTCGGTCTTCATAAGTCTCACTGTAGAGAGGAGTAATATTTTGTCATGTTGATATAACATCATTTATTAATCATCTTCTTTATGGTTACACAAGTTGTTTGTAATTTATTTGCTATTGAATATGATGCTGCAATGAGCATCTTCATATGAAAGTTTTTGAAGGGCTTTATTATTATCGATAGTTGTGCTCTCTTGCTTTCGAAATAGTTTAGGAGCTGTTGGTCATAGCAAAAAAAGGCAATGACACACTGCAAAGGGTTTTACTCAAGAGAATTTAGTGAAAGGACTATTGCCCAGTGTGTGCGCAGGACGACCGTACCAACAAGGGGTGGTGAAGTACACAAAGGCTAGCAAAAGTGAGCCACCATCACCAACCCGTTAAACCTGAGTGGAAAGATACTAGTCCAAAAGCCTGGTGAGGGGTGGAACTGTGGACCAGGAGACGCCCAGAGATGACCTGTGGATGTGGAGGAACACAGCCATTACCAGGACTGTGGGGAGGCTGGCCGCGGGATAAAGCGATAAAGGGTGGGGTAAACACTCTTACCTCTCTCGTCTTCCACCTTCACGTCTCCTGCTTTGCCACCAAGTGGCTGAACCGGCAGGAAGCAGGGGAGGGAGGCGGGTGGAGAGGGTGCCTGGTGGTGAGTCTGTGCAGGTCAGCCTCTGGGACGCGGGAATGTACCTGCATGCGGAGGTGGGATGTAGGCAGAAAACAACTAGCACAGAAGCCCTTTATTTCACTAGTTCAAAAATGGAAGTAGAACAATGTTTAAATTTTCAGATTTTCTCAGCATTCTCTGCCCCTTTTCCTGCTTTATTTCACTCCACAGCACCTGTCATCCTTTAATATACTTTATCATCTATTACTTTATTTATTTTCTCTCTCACACACAAGAAAGTAAGCTCTTTGAAGGCAGAATTTTGTCTGTTTTCTCCACAGCTGTGACCTCAATATATATTTGTTGAATGAATGCATAAACTAAGGATATCTAGTGAACCAGAGAAGAAATCTTTGTATCGGACTCTTTAAAAATACAAATAACTGGGCCCAGCCCCAGTGGCCTAGTGGTTAAGTTCAGTGTGCTCTGCTTCTGGGGCTGGGGTTCCGTCCCTGGGCTCAAAGCTACACCACTGGTCTGTCAGTGGCCGTGCTGTGGCAGCTCACAGAGAAGAACTAGAAGGACTTACAATTAGAATATACAACCATGCACTGGGGCTTTGGGGAGAGAAAAAAAGGAGAGAGGAAGATTGGCAACAGATGTGAGCTCAGGATGAAACTTTCTCAGGAAAAAAAATAAATAAATAAAAAATACAAATAGAAATAACTGTTACACTTATGGTATAATTATAACGTGGTTTTTCAAAGCAAAGTGCTTATACCTTAAATCATTTTCAAAAATTCTATAATATACAAAGTAAATAAAACAAAGGGACTCAAATTTATTACGATATAAAAATATCTCTAATAATGCATATTTACTAGTATGCATTAGTAAAATGAATAGAGTGCTTTCTTATTTAAAACAAATGCCATTAATATAATGTAATGCTGAAAAGACTTGATAGAAAAATAAATAAATGCTTTATGCGAGTTAATTGTCCTTTAGAATGGCATATCTCTGGATTGAAAGTCAGGATACTTGAAAAGCTTAGAGCTGTTTACTCATGTTCTTCATTTAAGGATAAAGTTTTGAGACACTAATGGTCCCGGCATAAAGCAGGTGTGTAAAGCATGTCCAGTCCCTACTCTGTGCCAGGCACTGTAGTAGAAGCATCACGCACATAATTAGGGTAGGCTGACATTAACGGATGTGTTTCCCACTTCACCCCCCACCCCCACCCCTAGACACTAGAATTCAACTCCATAAGAACTGACACCTTGTCTTTCTTGTTCACCACCGTATCTCCAACTGCTGCAATAGCACTGGGCACATAGTAAATGCTCAATCAATATATGTTGAATGACTGTTTGTACTCCTTGGCAGCAAAACGTTGTTGAGGAATTTATGGGCCATTTTGTTTATATCAGAATAGCAATTGACTTTATGCGATCAAATTAGTAATAATAGAGTTAACCCAATGTATTGGACCTTAAAAATATATTAGGCAACAATGGAGGGAATCAATCACATTGGTTACCCTATTTAACTCTTAAAAAGTAAAAGATAACTATTACTATATATCACAGTGTTGTTATTACCACGTTTTTGTAGATGTTCCTTCCACCAAACATTGGTAGATCTATACCGTGCCCAAGGCAAGTGATGGACACAAAGATTTAACAAGAGATGGTCTTTCCCTTCAACGAGTTTACGAGTTAACAAAGAAGATCAGACATCCTTGTGTAAGAGAGACACAAGCAAAGTGCTACTGGAACAGAGGAACTTGAGTCAGCTTACCTGCTCAGGATCCCCAGTTCCCCACCTGCCAGCTCTCTGTCCTTATGCACACTACTTTTCCTTGTGGCATCAGCTTCAGCAACACGCTTCCTAGGGCTCTTGTGAGAATGGCTCATCCTGCACAGGACTGTTGTGAGACTTAAACACAATAAAGTATACAATGTTTTTAGCAAAATACCAAACAGATAGCGAGGACTCACCAAATGCAGTTGTTAGTGCTGACAGCTCCTACTGAAGGATTCTTCGGTTTAATTAACTGCTATGAAGTTTGTTTTACGTAAAGTTAAAAAAAGTATTTGCTGGTATTACTTCTAATAATTACAACCCATTCTTGTTTAACTAATTAGTTTTGTCAGGCAAAGAGTAACCTGCATCTGAACTTCGTGATATATGCCTCAACAAACAAGCAAATTAGTATTCACAAATTAAGATTATTGAAGACAAAGTGATTATGTGGGAATGAGCAACTTCTTAACTAACTTCTCATCTGCCAAATTTTGGGGAAAGCAGGGCTTTTATTAAAAATGGAGAATTCTTGTTGAAACCAGGAGCCTGTGTTACTCTGTGGAAGAGTTCAGCTCAATAACCTGCAGAAATGTCTATTGTGTGATCCTACTCCCCATTTACTTGCTTCTGGGGCTGTTCAAGACCAGATGTCTTCCTCCACGAGGCAACTAAGCTCTGATCTGTAAAATATTGCCTTTAACCATAACGTCTGGGGCAGAAAGCCTTGTAGGGGAAATACGCAGGAATGGTATCAGAATTATCTAAAATTTGGATTGTTGATTAGTACTTGAGGGAGATTTTTCCTGGACTGCTACGGTCGACGTAGGCTTTTACTTTCACATATATAATATTTGAAGCATCAAATCGAAAGATCGGTATTTCTAATTCAAACATCACCCTGCAGACTTGTAGACTCACGAAAGAGACTTATGTGGTGCATTCCTCATTTTGATCTGTTTTCTGCTAATGAGCATTTCAAAAACAAAACCCAAAAAGTCTTAATTATTCAGTATGTAATTAAAATTCAACATCAGAAGCCTTCTGAAAGAAATTTGATAGTGAGACAACTGGCCTGGTTTTTATCCTGTACACACACACTAATTTTGTCTCTGCGTTTATCTTCACTGTAGCAAGGGGATTGGAAAATGTAAATATGTTACAACTCTAAAACTGTGAAACGACACTTTTTATCTGAAAAGTCAAAGTGATTTATTCCAGACATCATTTGACAGAAACGGTACATGGAAAAGAAGTAAAATATTATGAGATTTTTATTACAAATATGGCTCACATATACTTTCAAAGGAGAAGAGTGGGAAAGGCAGGCATCTCTAAATGTCTTTAAGATGAACGGTAAGAGACTCGGAACTGGCATGTCACAGCCCAGCGGAGGGATGCGTAACAGTTATAGTCTTCTCAGACATATGTCACAGTTTTTAGAAACAATTTTCTCTTTGCCTATTTATTCAACATCATATTCCTATCAATAACAATGTTTTAGTCCATCATCCTGTGGGAATCAGTTTAAGCACGTAGCTGAGGCATGTTGAAATTTTAAGAAGCAAAGTCAGTCTGCTTTCATGAGTTTGGGCTTTTTATTTCATGTCTGAATTTATTTTTCCTGCAAAGGGAAAATGGGTATAGCAGTACCTGGTACAGTGCCACGAACATAGTGGAGGTTTCATAAATATTTGTCACTGTGGAAGTTACAAGAAACCCTGATCTGCGCTCTGCACAGTATGTTGGATGAGGACCATAGTGCTTGCAAAAAAGCATAGACATTTGGTGCAGCATGTGAATCTCAGACAATTTTTGAAGATGATTATTTTGCAGGAGGCCCAGCCTGCTACAGAAAGGATAACATGTTACTTGTAACTATGATTAAGAAGCATTAAAATCTAGAGAACTATTTAGAAAAACAGACTCCACAGAATGCTGAAAATTCTTACTCTTTTGTATTATGATCTGGTTGGCCTTGGCAGCAGATCCGGAAGAGAAGCCCAGATGTAGACCTGGAGGGGAGAGGGAAGGAAGCCAAGCCTGGCGGGGGCAGGGTCAGCCAGGTGGATGTGACTATAAATCTCCTCCCAATTTCGCTTCTAAGGGGACACACCAAACTTGAGTCCAGTCCAGCTTAGTGGTGATAGTCATCATTTCAAATACGCCAGGTTGGAGCATGGCACCAGAACTTGGTTATATGGGAAATGTTATCATCCGATGGATGACAGTTTTATGTTCAGAGGGAGAGGGGTTGTCTGTGTTAAGAGAAGCCCTTAGCCAGTGGACCACAGAGGGGAGAACACTGGGATGGGATCCAGATCCCCCAGAGAGAAGGGGCTGGCGAGACTAGTCAGCGTCCCAGGCCCAGACAATTTGGCTGGAGTTCAGGGCTGGAATCCATGAGCAGTGGAGGATGAAGTGTGAACGCAGAACAGAGGCAAGGGTTGAGATAGACAGCACAGTCAGAGCTGGGACCAAGGAGCTCCATATTGGTGGCCACACAGATGTTTACACAGGCTCGCTCGACAGCAGGCTTAGGGCAATAGATGAGTTCCAGACACTGTTTATTGATAGGAATGGAACTCCTGACATCTTGCCAAGCTTGAGTCTCATTTGAGTAACAACCTGATGGTGTCGTGTCTATAGGTTGATGTTATGTAGTATCTGCTTCCTGGGCATGGCTATGCAAAAGGCGTTAATTTTTTATTTTAGGATAAACTTAAATAAACCCAAAACAATACTAAGATTGACCGTTCACTTATATACTAGAATTTCTGCTTTCCAAAAGGATCTTTGTCTTCTTGCTCACTGAAGTATGCCAGGTACATAGCCGACACATAGCTGGCATTCAACAGGCATTTGTCAAACTAAAGAAAGAATTAACCAAATATTAAGTGCCGCACAAATGACCTGAAAGCTTTTATGTGTGCCCTGAAGGAGACCTTTATCTCCCGTAACCAGAGGGCTGAAATTGCTGGAAATCAAACTCGGAACCTTAGTCTGCAACTGGCTGAATTGCAATGCAAGTCGAACACCCACCAACCTCACAGGTGTCTACTGTTAAGGTGGAGCATTGATTGCAAAGGGATGGGACCCTGAAAGTTGGAATGGGGATATGTGGGAAGACTCTGATGATGCTGGGGACATTGAGCCCCTAAATTCTGATGAGTCTTCTTTGCCAGTGGGAGCAGCCTCTCCACCCCTATCTGAGGGGATTAACCCTACATTGCCTGAGGAAACTGGAATGGCCTCCGCTGATGTAGTTGCCATGGAAGACAATGCTTAGACTCCTCAGGACCAACAACTACCACCCTCCTTCCTTCTAGACCTACAACGAGACTCAATTCTCAGGAGGCCCCTAAAAGTGAGGTACAAAGTGCAACCCATGAGAAGTGTGCCTCACTTTCAAAAAAGATACCCAAGGTTTCTAACTTATACAAACATAAATCCAGGGACTTAGAGGTGGGAATGGGTATAAAGGTTGTGGGGTAATGGCGAGGAACATAAAATTGGATCAGGCTGAATTTATTAATATGGCCTCACTAAGCAGAGATTCTGCATTCAATGCTGCAGCTGCAACAGTTTGTTTGGTTGGCTGAAACATGGACAAAAAGGTGGCCCACAGTGAGCGAGCTAGAAATGCTGGAGCTGCCTTAATTTGATGCAGATGAAGAGTCTCAAAGGCTTAGGGAGATGGG
Organism: Equus quagga; assembly: GCF_021613505.1. Classification (NCBI taxonomy): domain Eukaryota; kingdom Metazoa; phylum Chordata; class Mammalia; order Perissodactyla; family Equidae; genus Equus; species Equus quagga. The sequence continues at coordinate 2,773,768 of NC_060277.1, forward strand.
AACATTAGAGTGTACTTTTCATTTAAGACCTACTCATCCAGAATACAGACCTTTCACATGACTGTGAGAAATAACTTTGTGAGGGGAGCCCCAGCATCCTTGAAGAGCTCTGTGATCACTCTTCTCTCTAGGCCACACTTTACAGTGGGGCCTCAGTCACTGAATCAGGAAACCTAAATGCAATGGGAGTAATTGGATCCTGGGGTGGCAGGGGCAAAATGATGTTGCTCAAATGCCAAAGGCAACGTGGAAGAGGTTACCATGATGGACCGCAGCATTGGAACAGCCATCAGAATATCTGACTCTCACAGTCCTATAGCATTGGCGAGTTGATCACGGTGTTCCTAGAAGTGAGGTAAATAGGAAGTCTACTAAATTCTTACATTATCTGCATAATGTATAATGTATTTTTCATAAACAAAAATGTTCTGAGTTAATGGAATAAGAGTCTAACCTGAATTATAAAAACAGAGAGTCATCGTCTCTCAATCATTTCCCAGACTTGAGCCAGTTTATAGACCCAGAACCCCTTGATTGAAGGGGAGGCCAGATTCTCTTGAGGAAGGACCTCAGCACACTGCCAAAAATTTATACTGTTAATCTTTCTCCTAGTCTTTCCCACAGGGACCTATGGCTCTTTACCAAGGGACTTGTACACTGGGGAAAAGGAAATAATCAGATCTTTTGGGGACTACTGGACACTGGCTCTGAACTGACATTAATTTCAGGAGACCCAAAACATCCCTGGGGTCCTTTATAGAGTAGAGGCGTATGAAGTCCAGCTTTCTTACTGAGAAAACTGAAAAGCTGATAATTTTGAGTAGTGCCCAAAGTAAGAGAAGGCTCTGCAAGATGTCCATGCTGCCATAAAAGCTGCTCTGCCACTTGGGCCATATGACCCAGCAGATCCAAGGGTGCTTGAAGTATCAGTGGCACATAGGGGATGCTGTTTGGAGCCTTTGGCAGGAACCTGTAAGTAAATCACAGCGCACGCTCTTAGGATTTTGGAACAAAGTCCTGCCATCCTCCACAGATGACTACTCTCCTTTTCAGAAACAGCTCTTGGACTTATAATGAGCCTCACTAGAGACCGAATGGTCCATCATGGGCCACCAAGTTACCAGGCGACCTGAGCTGCCCATTGTGAGCTGGGTGTCATCTTAGCTGTGAAGCTGTAAAGTTGGGCATGCACAGCAGCACTCCATCATCAAATGGAAGTGGTGTACACATGACTGGGCCCAAGCAGGCCTGAAGGCATAAGTAAGTTACATGAAGAGGTAGCCCAAATGCCCAGGGTCCTTGCTTCTGTTACACTGCCTTCTCTCTCCCAGCCTGCACCTATGGCCTCAGGGGGCATTCCCTACGATCAACTGACTGAGGAAGAGTAGACTCAGGTCTCATTTCCAGATGGTTCTGCTCGATATGCAGGCACTACCTACAAGTGGACCGTGACAGTACTACAGCCCCTCTCTGGGACATCCTGAAGGACAGCAGTGAAGGGAAATCCTCCCAGTGGGCAGGACTTCGAGTGGCGCACCTGATAGTTCTCTTTGCTTAGAAGAAATGACCAGATGTGCAATTTTATATTGATTCAGGGGCTGTGGCCACTGGTTTGGCTGGATGGCCAGGGACATGGAAGGAAAATGATTAGAAAATTGGTGACAAAGAAATCTGGGGAAGAAATATGAGGATAGAGCTCTGGGAAAGGGCAAAAAACATGAAGATATTTGTGTCCCGTGTGAATGCTCACCGAAGAGTGACCTCAGCAGAGAAAGATTTTAATAATAGAGTAGATAGATGATCTGTTCTGTGGCTACCAGTCAGTCTCTTTCCCCAGCCAACCCCTGTCATCACCCAATGGGCTCATGCACAAAGTGGCCATGGTGGCAGGGGTGGAGGTCATGCATGGGCTCAGCACCATGGACTTCCACTCACCAAGACTGACCTGGCTATGGCCATCACTGAGTGCCCAACCTGCCAGCAGCAGAGAGCAACACTGAGTCCCTGACACCTCACCATTCCCTGCTACTTGGGGACAGGTTGAGTACATTGGACTCCTTCCATCATGGGAGGGGCAGCCTTTTGTTCTTACTGGAATAGATACTTAACTCTGGATATAGATTTGCCTTCCCTTAATGCAATGCTTCTGCCAAAACTACCAACTGCAGACTTACAGAATGTCTTATCCACCATGGTACTCCACATGGCATTGGTTCTGATCACGGAACTAACTTCACAGCAAATGAAGTGTGGCCATGGGCCCCATGCTCATGGAACTCCCTGGTCTTATCATGTTCCCCACCATTCTAAAGCAACTGGCTTTCTAGAACAATGGAACAGCCTTTTGAAGACTCAGATATAGCAGTAACTAGGTGCCAATACCTTGCAGGGCTGAGACAAGGTTCTCTGGAAGGCTGTGTATGCTCCGAATCAGTGTTCAATGTATGGTACTGCTTCTCCCATGGACGGAATTCACAGGTCCAGAAATCACAGAGTGGAAATGGGAGTGGCACCACTCATTATTACTCTTAGTGACCCACTAGCAAAATTTTTCCTTTCTGTTCTTGCTTTATGCTCTGCTGGCGTAGAGGGCTTAGTTCCAAAGGGAGGAATGCTCGCACTAGGAGACACAACAATGATTCCATTGAACTAGAAGTTAAGATGAGTGCCCAGACACTTTTGATTCCTTGTGTCTCTGAATCAACAGGCAAAGAAGGGAGTCTGTGTTGTCTTGGGTGATTGATTCTGATGACCAAGAGGAAATTGGTCTGCTACCCTACCACAGAAGGAAGGAAGAGTATGTATGGAATAGAGATCCCTTAGTGTTCCCATGCTTTGTAATTAAAATCAATGGAAAACTGGGGCTGGCCCCGTGGCCGAGTGGTTAAGTTCGCGCTCTCCGCTGCAGGCGGCCCAGGGTTTCGTCGATTCGAATCTTGGGTGCGGACATGGCACTGCTCGTCAGACCACGCTGAGGCAGCGTCCCACATGCCACAACTAGAGGAACCCACAACGAAGAATACACAACTATGTACCGGGGGGCTTTGGGGAGAAAAAGGAAAAAATAAAATCTTTAAAAAAAAAAAAATCAATGGAAAACTATGAAAACCCAATCCAGGCAGGACTGCTAACAGCTCAGACCCTTCAAGAATGAAGGTTTTGATCACCTCATCAGGTAAACAACCATGACCAACTAAGATGCTTGGTAAAGGCAACAGGAATATAGAACAGGTAGTAGAAAAGGTAGTTATAAATAACCAGCTACAACCATGTGACCAGTTACAGAAATGAGGACGGTAATTGTCATATTTCCTTCTTATTTGGTTGTGAATATGTTTGTGTGTGTATATATATGTATATATATAAAATATCCTTATTTTCTTCCCTCTATTATTCCCTTATCATGTAACATAAGATGTATTGACTTTATATCGTAACATTTAAGTATTGTTAATTTTATATCATAGTATTGAAGTTACAGGATATCAGGGAGAAAAGGAAACATCACTTTACCTCATCTTCTAGGGAAGAGGTTAGTGCGTTTTCAGTTGTATGCAGGCTACATGTACTTTCAGGTGGAATTATGACCTTGTTATCATCTTTATTTGGAGATTAAGTATGGTTTAAGGAGATGCATGAGTGCCAAGTTGACAAGGGGTGAACTTGTGATGGTTAATTTTAAGTGTCAACTTGACTGAACCATAAGGTACCCAGATATTTGGTCCAACACTATTCTGGGTTTCTCTGTGAAGGTGTTTTTGGACGACTGTAACATTTAAATCAATCAATGAGTAAAGCAGGTTGTCCTTCCTAATGTGGGTGGGCCTCATCCCATCTGTTGAAGGCCTGAATAGGACAAAAAGGCTGACCCTCACTTATATAAAAGGGAATTCCTCCTGCCTTACTGCTGTCAAGCTGGGACGTTGGCTTTTTCCTGCCTTCAGACTCAAACTGAAACATTGGCTCTTCCTGGGTCTTGAGCTTGTTGTCCTTTGGATTAAACTACACCATCACCTCTCCTGGTTCTCAGGCCTCTGGACTCAGACTGGAACTACACCATTAGCCCTGCTGGATCTCCAGCTTGCCACCTGCAGATTCTGGAACTTAGCCCCCATCATCACATGAGCCAATTTTTTATAATAAACATATATACACATGCATATATATATATACACATGTGTGTACATATATATGGAAACATATGTATGAAACTATACATTGAATACATATATATCCTGTTGATTCTGTTTCTCTGGAGAAGCCTGACTAACACATGGAGTTGCAGAGTTGGTTAATTCAGTAGCCCAACAGCATCAAGGACCAAACTCTTGCCACCTTCTCATTCTGCCATCTTTAGCATCCTGGCTTGTCATTTTCTGCTGGTTCCCCTCATGGCCCAAGTGGCTGCAGCAGCTCTAAACATCACTTCTTCATCCAGCCACATTCAGAGTCAGAATAATGTCACTGTTTCTTCAAACATGTTTCTTTTTAAAAGTAAGCTTTTCTGAGAGGCAACCCCAGTTGACTTCTCCTTATCTTTCATTGGCCAGAAGGATCACATGCCTCTTCTTAATCCAGTCTCTGGAGAGCAAGATAGAATTATTGTGATTGGCTAAGAGTAATCAGATTACTGAGTCCCTGTCAGTAATCAGTAACTGATTCTCAAGGGAAAAGAGACAGGGAATCTGAGTCACTCTCCCCGAGCCAATGGCTACATAGAAAGGGAACAACTGACCAAGTTTGAAGAGCAAGAAGGAAGGAAAAGATGAACTTGAAAGTGAATACCAGGATCCGCTGTACCTATTCTGCTTTCAGCCCTCCATTTCCATGTAGGTGAGAATTTTGAATTTTCCTAATGGTTCTGAACCTCAAAACTGGATATTCTCACTAAGTGACTAGGAGCTGTAGGATACAGAGTTCACAGCTCAGATCTCCAGCCATCCCTTCAAGACTGAAGCATTCATTCCTCCAGTTGTGGCAACTGTTGGCACCCTCAGCTCCTATCCGATTCTTCCTTGGGCACTGACCTCAGCTAAAGAAAGAACCCTCATCCCCACCAAGTTGCAGTGGAGTGGGGCCAGGAGACTGGTTCATGCAGGGGCAGAAAGGCACAGCTCCCTTTGCCTCAATGCTAGGGTCATCCCAGCTCCAGACCTCCCTATAGGACCAGTTGAGGTCTTTATCATGACATCATTCTAGCTCAATCTCTCCTTCACCCAATCCTGCTTTCTTCACCAACCCCCAGCCCCAGGCAAAGACCCTAAGAGCCCTTCCGAATAAACCTCCTATATACAAGTCTTCTCAGATCTGCTTTCGGGGAAATTCAGCCTGTTTAGGAGCAGCCCACAGACGGCACTAGCCCCCAGCTTATGGGACCTTCCAGTATGCTCCACTACATGGAGACGATGTGCTGACCTCTTCTCCAGAGCAGGAATTGGAGCCTGTGGTGAAATATATTACTTTTATTTGCCTTAATTAGTATATAAAACTTCAAATTTCAGTTCAATTTTTTCCCTAAACTGGCTATGGAAATAGATATATCCAAAAAAAAAGAAAAAAAGGTACACGTGCAGGTTTCTGAAGAAAAACTTGAAGCAAAAGATTTATGAATGTTATTATTCTCCCTTTATGCTGATATCTTTCATAAAAGGGCATGGGCACCTTTGCCTCACTTACTTTAAAAGCAATGTCTAGGGGGTGATGTCAGCATCATGGTGGACTGAACTTGCCCAGGACTCTCTCCCATCCAACATACAACAAAAAGGAACAACCATATTCCAAAAGAAAATACCCTAAAAGCACAAAAACCCCTCAGAGACACGCAGCCACATGATGGAGGGCAGAGAGGCTGGAGACCCCCTCCGAGGAGCTGGAACAGGGTAAGAGAGATCTTTGCTCCCTCTCCTACAGACTGCAGTCGCTGCCATGGGAGTCTCCATGAGGGAAGGAGTGGCGGAGGGGTCATGTGTCCATGGGATCCCCCAGGACTCCCTAGGGCCCTTGCAGCCTAGAGGGAAGCCCTACAACTGATGAAAGCTTTTGCTCGGGGTGACCTCATCAAGCCAAGATCCCAGGAGACCAGACAGCGAGAGCTGATTGAGAAACCCAGAACTGCGCACGAGAGAAAGCGCCCCTCCTCCGACCAGCACCACTGAAGGCAGAGGGCTTGGAATACGGGCTCTCAACCCCCACCCAGTGGCAATAGGCTGTAACTGCAACTGAATAATATCAGAATGGGAAAGACCTGTCCTTCCAACATCAGCCACTACACCAAATCTCCAGACCAGAAAGAAATGGACAAGTACCCAGAACTCAGTCCTGAGGACACAGAAATAAGTAAACTAAATGACAATGAATTCAAAATAGCTATCATCAAAAAACTCAATGAGGTAAAAGAGAATACAGAGAAGCAATTCAATGAGTTCAGGAGGTACTTCACAAAAGAAATTCAAACTATAAAGAAGAATCAATCAAAAATATTAGAGATGAAAGACACAGTGGAAGAGATAAAACAAAATAGAGATTCCCTGAATGCTCGAGTGGACATCATAGAGAAGCGAATCAGCACAATTAAAGATACACATGTTGAAATGCTCCAGACAGAGGAGGAGAGAGAACTAAGACTAAAAAGAAATGAAGAAGGTCTCCAAGAAATATCTGACTCAATGAGAAAATGCAACATAAGAATTATAGGTATTCAAGCAGGTGAAGAGAAGGAGAACGGAACAGAAAGTATGTTCAAAGAAATAATAGCAGAGAACTTCCCAAATCTATGGAATGAGAGGGAAATGTGTGTGGAGGTAGCTTCCAGATCTCCTAGATTTGTCAATGTCAGAAGGCCTACTGCAAGGCATGTAGTAGTAACACTGGCAAAAATGAATGACAAAGAAAGAATACTCAGGGCAGCAAGGCAGAAGAAAATAATCTATAAAGGAACCCCTATCAGACTTTCAGCAGATTTTTCTGCAGAAACCTTATAAGCTGGGAGAGAGTGGAATGACATATTCAAAACTTTAAAAGATAAAAATCTTCAGCCAAGAATACTCTGTCCTTCAGATATGAGGGAGAAATTAAACCTTTCCAAGACAAACAAAAGTTAAGGGACTTCATAGCCATGAGACTTGCCCTGCCCCCACAAGAAATCCTCAAAAAGGGCCTCATACCTGAAAAAAGAAAAAAAGGGAGAAAGGGGGCCACAAAACACAGAGTAAGGAGACAAATAGAAAGACAGAACCAGAATAGAATAGCAAATATTCAACTATAGCATTAGGCTAAAGGGAAGGAAAACACCAAAAACACAGACTATCTTGTCACTTTAACCACAAACTCACAACACAAGTTGGAATAAATATGAGAATAATAACTTTGGAGGGGAAGAGGAAAGGGACTGAATCAGTTTAGACTAAGGAAATAAGAGGCCACCAGAAAATAGACTATGTTATACAAGAGATTCTGACTGTAAACTTCAGGGTAGCCACTAAACTAAAAATCAGAACAGAGACACAAAAAATAAATAAGGAAAAAACAAAGAAACACATCATAAAAAACTGCATGATTCCATGAATAGACCAAAACACACAGGACAAGAAACAAAGGAAATGCAGGAAAATCAGAAAATGAGCGATATAATGACAGCATTAAACCCTCATACATCAATAATCACCCTCAATGTAAACTGATTGAACCTCCGATAAAAAGACACAGAGTGGCAAGATGGATTAAAGAACAAGATCCAACAATTTGTTGCCTCCAGGAAACACATCTCAGCTCCAATGGCAAATACAGGCTCAGAGTGAAGGGGTAGAAGACAATACTCCAAGCTCATGGCAAACAAAAGAAAGCAGGTGTCGCAATACTTATAGCAGACAAAGTAGACTTCAAGATAAGACAGGGAAAGAGAGACAAAGGGGCAATATATAATGATCAAAGTGATACTCCATCAAGAAGAAATAACGTTTATAAATATCTATGCACCCAACACAGGAGCACCAAAGTTCATAAAGCAACTATTAACAGACCTAAAAGAAGATGTTAAAAATAGCACCATACTAGTAGGGGACCTCAACACCCCACTCACATCAATGAACAGATCATCCAGACAGAAAATCAACAAGGAAACAGTGGAATTAAATAAAAAGCTAAACCAGTTGGACTTAATAGACATATATAGAACACTTCATCCAAAAACAACAGAATACACATTCTTCTCAAGTGTGCACAGAACATTCTCAAGGATAGACCATATGTTGGGAAACAAGGCAAGCCTCTATAAATTTTTAAAAATTGAAATAATAACAAGCATCTTCTCCAATCATAATGCTATAAAGCTAGACATTAATTATAAGAAAAAAGCTGAAAAAGGGACAAAGATGTGGAAACTAAACAATATGCTATTGAACAAGCAATGGATCATTGAAGAAATTAAAGGAGAAATCAAAAAATATCTGGAGACAAATGAAAATGATAACATGCCATACCAACTCATATGGGATGCAGCAAAAGCTGTATTAAGAGGGAAATTCATCACAATACAGGCTCACCTTCACAAATAAGAAAAATCCCAATTAAGCAATCTCAAATTACACCTAACTGAATTAGAAAAAGAAGAACAAACAAAGCCCAAAGTCAGAAGAAGGAGAGAAATAAGAAAAATCAGAGCAGAAATAAATGCTATCAAAACAAAAAAGGCAGTAGAAAGGATCAATGAAACAAAAAGCTAGTTCTTTGAGAAGATAAATAAAATTGACAAACCCCTAGCCAGACTTACAAAGAAAAAAAGAGAGAAAACTCAAATAAACAAAATCAGAAATGAAAGAGGAGAAATAACAACAGACTCCATAGAAATACAATGGATTATAAGAGAATACTACAAAAAACTACATGCCAACAAAATGGATAACCTAGAGGAAATGGATAAATTCTTAGACTAAAAGGTTGTAAGACAACCTCCCAAAGCTGAGTCATGAAGAAACAGACAATCTGAATAGCCCACATGATCTTATGTATAGAAAACCCCAAAAAATCCATTGTAAAACTAATAGAAATAATTAACAACTACAGTAAAGTTGCAGGGCACAGAGTAAACTTACAAAAAATCAGCTGCTTTTCTATACTCCAATAACAAACTTACAGAAAGAGAACTCAAGAATATAATTCCATTTGCAACTAAAAAAATAAAGTACCTAGGAATAAATGTAACCAAGGACGTGAAGGATTTATACAATGAAAACTATAAGACGTCACTGAGAGAAATTGATAATGACTTAAAGAGATGGAAAGAGATTCCTTGCTCATGGATTGGAAGAATAAACATAGTTAAAATGTCCATACTACCCAAGGCAATCTACAGATTCAATGCAATCCCTATCAGAATCGCAATGACATTCTTCACGGAAATAGAGCAAAGAATACTAAAATTCATATGGGGCAACCAAAGACCCCGTATTGCTAAGACAATCCTGAGAAAAAAGAACAAAGCTGGAGGTATCACAATCCCTGACTTCAGAATGTACTACAAAGCCATAGTGACCAAAATGGCATAGCACTGCTACAAAAACAGGCACATAGATCAATGGAAAAGAACTGAAAGCCCAGAAATAAAGCCACACATCTACGGACAGCTAATCTTTGACAACGGTGCCAAGAACATACAGTGGAGAAAAGATAGTCTCTTCAATAAATGGTGTTGGGAAAACTGAACAGCCACATGCAAAAGAATGAAGATAGACCACTATCTCAGACCATACACAAAAATAAACTCAAAATGGATCAAAGACTTGAAGATAAGTCCTGAAACCATAAAACTCCTGGAAGATAACATTGGTACTACACACTTTGACATCGAGCTAAAAAGGATCTTTTCAAATACCACGTCCTCTCAGACAAGGGAAACAAAAGAAAAGATAAACAAGTGGGAATCCATCAGACTAAAGAGCTTCTGCAAGGCAAAAGAAACTAAGATCAAAACAAAGAGACAACCCACCAATTGGGAGAAAATATTTGCAAATCATATGTCTGACAAGGGGTTAATCTCCATAATATATTAGGAACTCACACAAATGAACAATAAGAAAGCAAACAACCCAATCAAAAAGTGGGCAGAGGAGATGAACAGACATTTTTCCAAAGAAGACATACAGATGGCCAATAAACACATGAAAAAATGTTCAGCATCACTAATCATCAGGGAAATGAAAATCAAAACTACACTAAGATACCACCTTACAACTGTTAAAATGTCTATAATCATGAAGACTAAAAATAACAAATGTTGGAGAGGGTGTGGAGAGAAGGGAACCTTCACACACTGCTGGTGGGAATGCAAACTGGTGCAGCCACTATGGAAAACAGTATGGAGATTCCTCAAAAAAATAAAGATAGAACTACCATATGACCCAGCTATCCCACTACTGGGTATCTACCCAAACAGTCTGAAATCAACAATCCAAAGTAACATATGCACCCCTATGTTCATTGCAGCGCTATTCATAATAGCCAAGACATGGTAGCAACCCAAGTGCCCATTGACTGATGATTGGATAAAGAAGATGTGGTATTTATATATACAATGGAATACTACTCAGCCAGAAAAAAGGCAAATTCATCCCATTTGCAATAAGACGGAATGACCTGGAGGGAATTATGCTAAGAGAAATGAGCCAGCCTGAGAAAGACAAACACCAGATGATTTCACTCATATGTGGAATATAAACAAGTACTGGGACAAAGAAAACAGTTCAGCAGTTACCAGGGGAAGGGGGGTGGGGGAGGAATAGCGGGTGAAGGGGAGCACTTATGTGGTGACAGTCAAGAAATAATGTAGGGGCCAGCCCCATGGCAGAGTGGTTAAGTTCACACTCTCCACTTCGGTGGCCCAGGGTTCGGATCCTGGGCGCAGACATGGCACTGCTCGTTAGGCCATGTTGAGGTGGCGTCCTACATGCCACAACTAGAAGGACCCACAACTAAAATACACAACTATGTACTGGGGAGATTTGGGAAGAAAAAGAAAAAAGCAGGGAAAAAAATTGAAGATTGGCAACAGTTGTTAGCTCAGGTGCCAATCTTTAAAAAAAAGAAAAAAAAAAGAAATAATGTACAACTGAAATCTCACACTGATGGAAACTATTATGAACCCAATGGAAAAAAAACAATGACTATAGTATATTAGATTCATCTGCTCGCATCAGAAGGAAACATCATTACTTAGGCAGTGCGTGGGATCTTGGAATCTATTTGAAGATTTTTCATAGGATCTCCCCAAAACAACACCTCTAATATGCAAGGCACTGTCTTGAAGACACAAAAGTGAACAAGAGATATTGCCCAAGGAGCCTATATCCTAGTGGGGCAGACAAAGAAGTGGAAAGATGCAGTGTGATAAATGCACAAGGGGGAGGGAACTGAGAGATGGCCCAGCACCTCACCTCACTCAGCCCACAGATGGGGGCGCTTGCCAGAAGTCAGTCAGACATACACTTAGCAGAAGGTACACTTGCAAGGAGGAAGGGAGTTCCTGGGAGACAGGAGAATCTGCACAGGCCCAGAGATAAGAGGAACAGGGCTCATTCTACACATTTGCGAAGTGGTATGGAGAGAATGAAATTCAGTCAAACGTAATTAGTTAGTGCCTCTTGTGTGCAGAGCACTGTGGTAGACGCTGGAAATACAAAAATGGGCAGCCATCACCATAACTCTCAAGGTACCTGCTACAGACTGAATGTCTGTGTCCCCTCAAAATTCACGTGTTAAACCCTAATGCCCAATGTGATGGTGTTAGGAGGGGGAGCCTTTGGGAGGTGAATCGGTTATGAGCGTGGAGCCCTCATAAGTGGTATTAGTGCTCTTATAACGGAGGCCCCAGAGAGCAACCTTGTCTCTTCTGTCATGTGTGCACACAGGAAGAAGACGGCTGCCTGCAACCAGAAAGTGGGATGTCACCAGACACCGAATCTGCCAGCACCCTGATCTTGGACTTCCCAGCCTCCAGACTGTGAGAAATAAGTTTATGTTGTTTATAAACCACTCAGTGTTGGTATTTTTGTTACAGCAGCCTGAGAAGACTTATCATACAGGAGGGATATAGAATTACTAGTGTTCATTATATTTACAAATGCAAGGTGGGACGAGTGTTCAAAGGCATTGGAGCACAGCATAAGCATTCTCTGGGGGATCAGGGACTGTGTCAAAGGAGAGGAGGCATTTGCAGGGAGACTTGAAAGAGAAATAGGATTTTGACAGGTGGACAAAGAAGGTGATAGCACTCCAGCCACAGAAAATAATATGCAAAATTACAAGACCAAATGGTATGCGCCTCTGTTAAACATGGGGAGCCTGACGTCTTTCAGGAACCACATAAAGTATAGTGTTTCTGAGGAGGGGATGAGAGAGGAATGATGGAGCTGGGGAGGCTCACTGTAAGCCACATGTATCAGGTAGTGGAGGCAAGCCATCGACAAATTCTGAGCGGGGCAGTGACATGCTACAGTGCCTTGGAAAATCGTGAGCAGGTTGGATTGAAGGATGAGACCTTCTGCTCCCGGGGGCTTCTTCATCATCCAGGTGAAACATGATGTGTGGATGTGGAGGGAATGGAATGGACACTTAGTAGGTAAAATGGGCAGCAATTAATATAACAACAGCTAACGTTGATAAAACTCTATTTGTCAGACACTAATACTGTGCAGTGACAAAGAATCCAGGTTCCGGAATCTGACTTCCTGAGTTCCAACACTGAGTTTCCATCCATTATGAGCCGTCATGGGCAAAGTGCTCAGCTTCCCTGGACCTTAGTCTGCTTATCTGTAAACTAGGACTTACTTCATGGGACTGCAAGGATTAATCAGTTACTATATGAAAGACGTCCTAGTGCCCAGAACACAGTAAGAACTCAAAATGTTGGCAATTATTATCATCTCATTTTACATATGAGTAAACCGTGATATGCTTAGATTAAGGATAGATAGCTAATATATGAAATGTATTTCAAACTTATGTTTGTCTAACTTTAGAGTGTGGTCATATGTATAACTTCTAGCATGACCCCAAGTTCTCTGACCAACAGACCTCATGCTCAGTGATGGAAGCTTGAAAAGAAGAAGAAAAGATTTCTGATGATCAGATGCTCTGTATCTGATTTAGATGTTTTATTTACACTTTGGATTTCCTATAGTTTCAGTTGTGGTCCTTACATAATGTCTAATTTGAAGATTATACTCTCCTACCATACTCCCTTCTCAGAGAAGTTTCCTTCTTCACTCGTAGTCCTTGCTGTCCCCTGTTATGACTAATTAAACTGGAGGTGGACAGCAGACTTTAGAAGCTGGACTGGACAAACCAAATTCTCTTTCTTGAATATTTGCCCTGAGAAGGTTGGTAGCTGAGTGATGATAGACAGTGGGTGGAAGAGGCGATCCAAGAGAAGCAGTCACCTGGTTTCAGATTAACAAGAGTAGATCACAGGCAGGATGTGGAAGGGTATGAATTGCAGACCAAGAAGTTCTGATTTTATCATATTGGCAGGGAAAAATCACCAAAGATTTTGAGTAGGAGAGTCACTTCCTGAAAATAAACAAGGATATTGAATTTATAAGGTTATATAAGGTGAATTGAAGGCCAAAGAGATCAAGTTTATTGGGGACATAAATTCTTAGGTTGGAGTAGTGACAGTTGATATGCAAAGTAATGGGGATCAACACAAAGGTTTTCTAAGGAAGAATTTACAGGACTCTGTGAGAGATTAATATAGAAGGCAAATGAAAGAGAAGAATTAAAAGCAACCAAAAGATTTTGATTTTAGAGTGCAAATCACCAGACATACAGAATCTAAGAGGCAAAGATGCTTTTAGAGCATTGAGTTAAAATTTTCAACATGTTGAGTTTCAGGTGATGATGGACCATTTAAGTGGAAATATCTAGTTGGGCGCTTGATATGAAAAGATTTCTGGAAAGTATCTTAGAAATCATAACAATGCAATTGCTTTATTGCTCAAGTGAGAAAACTGAGATCTTGAAGGACAGAGAATTTATCCAACATAAAACAAATAATTATCATAGCATGAAAACTAGAACTCAATCCTTTTGGCTCCTGATCCAGTGTTCTTTGAACTACATTGTACTGTGTTCTCTAACTGCTTGGTTAGAGCAGAAGACATACCAAAATAATAACATTGGGAGAGATCTCCAGTGATAAAATATATTGGAGTCATGAGATCTGTAAGGTAGAGAGTTTAGAGCAGAGATGGGAAACAATTTCCAACTTACATGCCAGCTCCAGTGCATTCCAAGTGACTACATGGATTATGTATGGAAAACAATTCTGAATCTGTGCCCAGGCTTATTGAGAACAAATGATATGACCATTAGTGATCCTGGCCAACAGCAAGTTTGAAGAAGTAAGCAGCATATATGCCACCTATTGCTATCACTAGTCAGAAAGAAAATTGGGGTCATAATCATGAGAAAGAACTGAAAATACTTGAAAAGATAACAGCCAGCAAAATATCATAATCGTCTGTTTTGCATAATAACATTTCTTTTCTATTATTTGGTTCCTATCTTAAATAGAGGTGTTAGATAAACTGCTGAATGCTTATTGTTATGCTGGAAAAATGAAGGATTTGAATATTTGGGGGATCATGATGGAAGAGGTTGAAAAAGATTAAGACACAAAGGAAAAAAAAGAGGGAGAGAGAGAGAGAGAAACATAAAGTATTAATTGAACTCTTTTACGTAACCTAGTTTATCTGTTCCTTGCTTTCCCAGACGTTAGCTTAATTTGATTTTATTCAGAAACTACCTAGTAAAAATTCTTCTGAAATAAATTATGCCAAAGTCAAGATTGTAAACTGACCACAAACATTTATCTTCTCTTCTTCCTAATAATCCAGGAAATAGTTATAAAGAAAACACAGGCATATATATAAATAGATATACACAAAAATATATATGAATATATACACAAAATCAATAAAGAAGGCAGAAAGTAGACCATCAGCAGACAAGGAATGGCATCAACTTTCTTAAAGAGAGTAGCAGTTAGAAGAGTGGTATAGTGAGTTGAATAGTGGTCCCCAAAAAGGTATGTCCACGTCCTAGTCCCCAGAACCTGTGAATCTTACCTTATTTGGAAAAAGGGTCTTTCCAGATGTAATAAAGCTAACGATCTTGCGATGAGGAGATCATCCTGGATTTTCTGGGTGGGTCCTAAATCTAGTGACAAGCATCCTTATAAGAATGAGGCAGAGGGAGATTACACAGATAGAAGAGAAGGGCTATGAAGACAGAGGCAGAAACTAGAGGGATGTGGCCACAAGCCAAGGAATGCCAACAGCCCACAGGAGCAGGAGCCCTGGGGGGGGGGGGGGGGGAGCCATGGCCCTGCCAACATCTTGATTTTGGACATCTGGCCTCCAGAACCGTGAAATAGATTTCTGTTGTTTTAAGCTACCAAGTTTGTATTAATCTGTTATGACAGTCATAAGAAATTAAAGCAAGTGGTTTCTAAAGAAGCTGAGAAAATTGGCCTTGCAGAAATACAGAGAAGCTCAGAAAACACCAATTGGAAGCAACAAGTGGAAGGTGGAGTTAAAAATGGGAGAATCAATTGAAAGTGAATCTAAGTTATAATTGCCCCTCCTACCGCTCCCTCAGCCCCAAAAGTAGAAGGACCAGCAGCTAGGTATTTACTACTCGAGCAAAAATTGGAAGGTTCTTCTCCATGGCCACTGCACTGTCTGGACAGAAGCAGGGCAGCCGATGCGGTTGTTCCCCAGCCCAGCTCCCTAAAGCAAACTTGACCGGTTGGCAAGCCCAGTCCACAAGCACAGAGCTCTCAATCTGCTTCTCATCGCCTTATTTTAACAAATGAAGGAACCCCAGACATAAACAGGGAAAAAAATCCACAGAGAAAGTGGAAATAATTCAAGAAATGGGAGAGAACAACAAAAAGAGGAAGGTAGTCTACGTATTGAATAGACCCCGAAATAGTTACGCCAGTTATTAATTTATTGCCTCTCAGCTCCAAGCTCATCCCTCTTCTCTGGGCTGGTGATACTGAAAGTGGACTCTACTGTCAGCGTTTGGGCTTTGCTCGCTGGCTAGACCGAGGCCCTGCCGATAGAGGGCACTGAGGGGGCACGGAGAGGTCCTAGGGGAGGAAGTGCTTCTTCTGGAATTTTTTTTTTCTAACGGTGGAACAGGGGTCCTGCCTGTGCTTGCCTCAGCTCCTAGACAACTGCCCACTCCTCAGACGTCCGAATCTCCACCTCTGGGCCTCCTCCTCGGAGCTTCCAAGGTCCCTCCTCCTTCACTTTTCTCTCAAGCCCAGGAGCAACAGCTGCTCTCTGCAGTTACTACCTCTGCATAACTTACAGTTCTCTTTCATTCCTTTTAGAAGTTAGGACATCTTTTACTTAATTCACAGTTTACTTAGTGCACAATTATTTTCCCTATTTGAATTACAAAGGTGGTAATTTTTGTCTCTTGACCAGACCCTTACTAATACAAGAGTCAATAAGATATTGAATCTTCAAAATCCTATAAAAATAAACACCAGAGATCAGGTGAAATTCTCAGATTGCTGAAGCAAAATTTTCAACATATGGTTAAAAGATAAAGTTGAGAAAGCCTCCCAGAAAATAGGACAACCAGTTAAGAGGTGGAAAAGATGGGAGGTGAGATTGAGATGTGGAAAGGGGAGAGAGTGGAAGGCAAGTGTAAGGTGCCAGTATCTTCATCTTACAAAGTGCAGTGACAAAAGATACCACACATAGTTGGTCAAAAATAAAGGGGTGGGTAGATTATTTACAGTTACAAGGATAACCAAATGAGAAATCAAATACAGTAAGAACGCTTGTTTAGTGTTCTAAATGGATGGACCTGTTTGTCCTCATAATAATCCTCTGAGGAGGCGACTATTACTATCTCCATTTTACAGATAAGGAAAAAGAGGCAGAGAGATGGAGTAACTTGCCTAAGGTCACACCGCCAGTAACTGGTGGACGTGGCTTCCAGAGTCTGTCCTCTTCTCTGCTAATTCCACTACCTCCTTGGGTGACTTCATTGGGCAGAGATGGATAGGAAAGTAGAAGGCAGTGCAAATGAATTAAATCATCTCTCTTAGCAGTAGGTTAAGGCAATATTTAAAGCTGATGAATTAAGAACTAGTGATAAGAGATGGAGAGGTTATCACCAGAAGAAAAACCAGAACCTGTTTGAGGGGTCTGCTCTCAGGAGCAGCAATGTGGGAAGAAAGCAGTGAACCAGGAATTTGTCATTTTCCCTTGTAAGTCCTTCTGCACTAGTAACACCATACTTTAATAATGAGCTATCCTAAAAATTTTAAACGACATGAAATTATAAATTAGCTAAGTAGAGGAAAAATGGGGTCATGAAGGTAAATTACATGCAAAAATTATGCTTTTTTTTGTTTTACATACTAATTATACCTTAAAAACCAATCTTAAGTGTGAAAACAAGGAAAGTCCCTTCTCACTTGTGGTAAAGATGTCTGACCTGAGTCCCTCAGACAAGGAGGCCCAGTAATTACTCACAACAGGGCTTGGGAAGCCCCTATTTTCACACTTTGTAAGAGGGCTAAGCTAGTTCTCAATAGTTAATAGATGCTATTTGACTAATAAGATGAAAATTTAAGCATTAGCAGCCACAAAGGGCCTTACAACTCAGGAACAGGAATGAGTGTCTGAAGAGTTCCTTTTGTCCAACCAGAGAGCCTCTTGTCATAGATAAAAGATGAGCTGTCTAGACAGTGGCCTTTAATGACAGGAATGGACTCTGGATTCTTGTAAGTGTTGCTAGACAGACCCTGGTGGAACGGGCACCATTCTGTTCTATATTAATTAACCTAGAAACTATATTTTTCAGTCCTGGTATCAAATGCATCTCATCAACTGTTATAAATTCAAACTGGTAGATTAAACTTCAGTAAATTAAATGGTTTGGATAACAAATGGGTGCATAATAAAATGTAATAATAAGGCCTTACACACCTTTACCAGGGATGTTTTAGGCATAGGCGATGACATATTTCGATATGCTGCCATCTAGTGCTTATTGCTGTGAGGCCTAGACTGAGCATATGCTATAACGGATTTTTTAAAAATTCTTTCCTTAGTCTCTACAGCAGTTCCTGTTTTTCACGGGGCTTTCTGAGACCTAAATCAAAACATTTTCCTAATACAATGGTATTCATATGTAGACAACAAGTCTATAAACAGCTTTACACACTGTAGGAAGCTCAGTGACTTCTGACCTAACCCATATCTATAGGTTCATTGAATTTTCTTAGCACATCACCCCACAGAAACTTTATAAGGGAGACTCAATTATTTCTGTAAGTCATTCGCTAAATTTGAATGACAACCACTATAACAAGACAATTACTATTAACTCACAAAATTCCCTGCTATATGTATTAAGAGTTGAGAGAGAAGGAATACCTTTTTGCTCAACATATCAAAGAAATACTGTGCAAAAAAAAAAAATCTGAAAATCAGCGAAAAAGGCTGACTAAATTGCATCCCTGAGCTCCCTGAAGAGTAAAGGAAATTCTTAGGGGCCCAAGGAGAAGAGAGAACCAGAACAAGGGTGGGAAGCGGGGACTGAAGGCATTTCTACCCCAGGGCATTTGCTGATAGCCTGAACTGCAGTCCTAGAATGCAATGGCCTCCCAAAACATAGGACAGGAGGCGTTGTCACTGTGGGAATTAAGAGCTTTGCATAAAACTGGACCCCTCAGAAGACTGCACCGGTCAGAGGAGACAAGGAGGCGTGAAGGTGTGCGCTAAAACTTGGGTAGAAAAAACCCATCTCTCCGAATTATAAACAGAGCCTCTCCTCCGTGGGATTTGGTCAAATTTATACTAACCTGGTAGGTTGTATATGGGGTATAAGAAAAGGAGAAATGTCAAAGGTTACTCCAAGGTGTTTGGATTTGGCTTGAATAACCGGAAAAATGGAGTTGCTATTACGTGAGATAGAGAAAGCTTCAAGTGGGGTCTGTCTGAGGAGGCAGAAGATTAGAAGTTCATTGTCAGAAACCTAAGTTTGAGATGCCTGTGAGACATCTAAATGAAAACATCTGCAGATCTTCCTCGACTTACGATGAGGAATCGATAAACCCATTGTAAGTTGAAAACATCGTAGGTTGAAAAAGCATTAAATCCCCCTAACCTACTGAACGTTCTAGCTTAGCCTCACCGGCCTTAAAAGTGCTCAGAACACTTACATGAGCCTGCAGCTGGGCAAAATCATTTATCACAAAGCCTATTTTATTGTAAGTGTTGAGTATTTCATGTAATTTATTGAATACGATACAGAAAGTGAAAAACGGAGTGGTTGGATGGATATGGAATGGTTGTACGTGTATCAGTTGTTTACGCTATGATGGCTGACTGGGAGCTGGGGCTTGTTGTGCATCCCAGCATCATGAAAGAGGATTGGACTGCATATTGCTAGCCCGGGAAAGGAGCACAATTCACAATTCCAAGTACAGTTTCTACTGAGTGCATGTGGCTTCCACACCACCACGAAGTCAAAAAAATTGTAAGTCAAACCATCATAAGTTGGGGACTGTCGGTAGTAGGCATTTGGATAAACAAATTTGAAGTTCAGGAGAGAGGAACGGCTGGGGAGACACGTTTGGGAGTAGTCTGTACTACCACAGGCCTACAGGGACTGGGAGAGATCATCAAGTGAGAAAGTGAAGAGATACAAGAAGTTAGCTCTGGGATACCCCAATATCAAGAGCTCAAGGGGATAAGCCAAAACTAGCAAAGGAGACCTGGAAGGAGGAAAAGCAGAAAATGTGCAATTACCAGTTAAAAAATATAATAGGAGAAGTTACTGCGTTCAAAATAGCACCAAAATTATATAAAATACTGAGGAATAAATTTAATAATAACATGAGAGACTTATATGAAAGCTCTCAATGTAAAAAAATCCCACCCTATCACTTTTTGGCATTTATTATAATTGATAGAGAAACTCTGGACTAGAAATGATATAGTATGAAGCCATTAAAATGAATGAGATAGATGTATAGAACTGACATAAAAAGCCTTCTAGGACAATAATACTTGATAAAGGACAAAGACAAGGTGGCAGGACAATATCTGCTGTATGAAGTTGTTTTTATAATTTAGAATATTTGGTATATACATGAAAGAAAGTCTGGAAGAATGTATGAAAGACTGTTACCAGTGATTAACACATGGTAGGCTTTCAGTTTCTACACTATAAATATCTAGATGATTGTTTGAATTTTTGCTATGAGCATATATGAAAATTATCAGCAAAGTTAGAATTTTTAATGATGTTTATATGGCATACATGATAGCATGGAAATGAAATTATAACAAAATGTTAAGAAAGTAGAAATAAGCATCTTACATATAGTATGACCAAAATTAGAATATCCATGGAAAACAGACTGAAAAGAAATTTGCCGAAAGAGGCTGATTACGATTCTTTTTGGGTAGTAGTACTAAGTATTTTTTCCTTTTTTCCGTGATTCTATATCTGTCAAATTCCCTATAATGTGAGTTTTCCTACTTTTACTGTTCCTGTTTACTACGAAAATTCTAAACACACAAAGTATAATGAAATACCAGGTATCTATCAGCCAGCTTCAACAACCATCAAAATTTAGGTATACATGATGTGTCATCTTTCCACAATCTATTGGTTTTTCTTCTATTGAGGAAGATTGGCCCTGAGCTAACATCCATTGCCAATCTTCCTCTTTTTGCTTGAGGAAGATAGTCACTGAGCTAACATCTGTGCCAATCTTCCTCTACTTTGTATGTGGGATGCCCCCACAGAATGGCTTGATGAGCAGTGTGGAGGTCCACGCCCAGGATCTGAACCCAAGAACTGCAGGCTGCTGAAGCAGAGTGCACAAACTTAACCACTACACCACCAGGCCAGCCCCACAATCTGTTCTTTTTTTCTGGAATATTTTAAAGTAAATCTCAGACATCTTGTCATTCTATTCTATCTACTTTAAAAAGTCATATTCTTATATAACCACAATACCATTATTTCATCTATTAAGAAATTAAGAAAGATTCCTTAATAACATTGAATACTAAGGCCATATTGAAAAATCTCTGATTGCCTCCGACTTGTCTTTATACAGTCGGTTTGTTCTGAAGGAGAATCCAAACAAGGTCCACTCACTGCATTCTGTTATGCCTCCAGAATCCCACTCCAGCAGTATTAGAGACGGAGTTGGGTCCCCCACAAATTCATATATTGAAGTCCTAACCCCCAGGACCTCAGAATGAGCCCGGATTGACAGATAAGGCTTTCAAGGAGCTGATTACATTAAAATTAGGTCATTAGGGTGGGCCCTAATCCAATATGACTGATGTCTTGCTAAGAAGAAGAGATTAGGACACAGAGGGAAGACCATGTGAGGACACAGGGAGAAGACGGCCATCCACAAGCCAAGGAGACAGGCCTCGGAAGACACTGACCCTGCAGATGCCTTGATCTCTGATTTCTAACCTCCAGAACTGTGAGAAAGTAAGTTTCTGTTGTTTAAGCCAGCCAGTCTGTGGTCCTTTGTATGGCAGCTCTAGCAAACTAATACAAGCAGTAAGGCCAATATCTGTTCTGATCAGTGAATGCACGTCCTGTACTGGGGATTAAACATTTTGTATAAGAACCACATTTATGTTTTATTCAATAAACTCTATTATTTATTAAATGTTTTGAATACATAAATCTATTTTCATGAATGGCTGGCCAATTTTATTATTACTGCCACCACAACTCTCTTAATTGCTTGTCCCTCCTAGGACCAGGAGAGTGACCTCAGTCTTGCAGTCTTCATATCTGCCTTCTCCAGTGGTAATGGGGCTCATTGATATGTTTACTATATACTCAACTGCTTACTGGATATACTCCAGTGAAACTAAACATTTTTTCCTCCATACCTGTTCTTCCAGGCTTTCCATTGTTAATTAATTAGCCATTCTCCACCTAGTTACCTAAGCCAGAAACCTCAGTATCTTTAAAATATTTTTGCAATTTTAAAATACGTTTAAACTTACAGAAAAATTGCAAGATTATAAAGAACTTCTAGATATCTATGTATCTAGATAGATAAAGATATATAGATACATAGAAAGGAGACACAGACACACACACTTTTATCTATATTTATTTCTGTATGTGTTTACGTATGTATTGAAAACTGTGAGTTCACACTGACATATCTGATTCCAATCCATTACCACCACAAGGGTCATTCCAGAACTCCTCCTTTCCCTATTTGTAACTCCCTTCTCCTGTAGGGAGAAACTCAGCTCCCATTAGTCTCAGTATTTATTTCCTCACTCCCCTTTCATATAAACTTCATGGCCCTGACATGCTTGCCGCTTCTTCACTTGGCGAGAAGAGGGGGAGCTGGTCATCATTTTTCATGAATTCCTATCACTCACTCCTCCATCCAATCAATCCATGACCAAGTCCTGACATTTCTACCTCCTAAAAATCTCTTGAATTTGTGCATTTCTGCCCACTCTGACTGCTCCTACCCTTGCCCATAACACCATCATTTCTTACATGGATTGCAGCAACACCATCTTAACTGATATTCCTGGATTTAGATTTGCTTTCTTCCTATCCATTTTTTCACACTACAGCCAGGGATATCCTTCTGAAGTTAAAATTTGATCATTTTACTCCATGAAAAACCCTTCCGTGGTACCTCACGACCTCAGGATACTGAGTCTCTTCAGAACTTGCTTCTCTCTCTTACCTTACTTCCTCCCCCCCAGCCTCATTCTTGACCTTTCATTCAGCCATGCTGAATTTATTTCACTTCTTGGATTATGCCAAGCTTTCTTTTAATGAGCCCTGCTGTACTCGACCTTTCTCTACCCAGAAGCCCTTCCCAATCTGGACAACTCTGCTCATTTTCTAGGTCTTTACTCAAATGTCACTTGCGCTATGAAACATTCCCTGACAACCTCCCCCTCCCCCAACTACACCTCTGCAAGCTATTGTGAAGGTCCAGGTACGAGAGGGCAACAGGTGTACATCTCATTCAGGCTGATAGGCTGGGGAAGGTGTAATGAAAATACCTGACTGAGAATGAGCAGAGTCGTAACCTCTCTATGTAAAAGTGGGCACTTACATCACACTTCTGAGGATGAATGAAAAGTACGTAAAACACCTACAATGCACAGCTCCTTGGAGGAGCTCAATATATGTCATCTATTATCCGTTTGACAAATGTTCATGAAGTACCATTTGATAGATACTATGGTAGATGCTGAGGCTAGAAAAATTAAAATACGATGTAAACGATTGAAATATAACGTGTAGAATGAGTGTCCAAAGCATAATAGGATATACAGCAGGAGCGTTTGGAGGTGCTAGTCAACATGGCTAAGATTCAAAGGATGGACACCATTTCACGCTGAGACACGCAGGAGTATTCACAAGGAAGGATTTTCAGGGAGAGGGGATAATGTGCGCAAGATCTGGGGCATGAGAGGCCTGGGTCGTTCTGCATGGGACACGTCACGCCATACCGCCGCAGCACAGAACTGGAAGGAGGCAATGAGACATAAACAGTCAGGAGGTGGGGCGTCTCGCAGGATCCTACGGATCTCTGAAGAGTTTTCAAGAGGAGGGTGGCATGATCGGATTTCCGTTTGAGCGAGGTCGGAGCAGGGGGGAGAACAGAATTCCGGGTCAAAACTGGAGTCGGGTGCCTGGCAGAGGCCCCCCACGCTGACCCTGGCGAGCAGGATGCAGGTGGGCGGGAGCGGCGGGCGCTGGGCCGGATGGGCCATCCCCTGGGTGTCAAACAGGTGGAGGGGACGCGATCGGTGCAGGAGGCGTTTCGGTTACTCTCAGTGGTCTAACCGGAACCCTGGGAGGACGGCGGTGGGGACACCCAGACAGCCGTCCGGGGCGGGGGCAGGGACGCAGGATGAGCAGGGTGTCTCTGCCTCCCACGGGGTCTGCAGAACAACGAGGGGGTCTGCAGGCGTGCAGACGCCGAGGGGGCCTGGCTAGCCGGGCTCCGAAGGAACGCCCGCAGGGCACGGCGCTCGGCCGAGCGTCGGGGTGGGTCTGGAGGGCTCCACTCGGGGGCGGCGCCAGGCAGGCGGGGCGGGGAGCAGCGAGGCCCGTCTCCGCGGGCAGCGCTCCGCACGATCCGGCCTGCAGTCCGGCTCTCCCTTCCCCACGCAGCAAGCACCCTTGGCTTTGCGGGTGCGATCGCGGGGGTACGAGTCTGCTTCTCCGCGGCGGCCGGTCCCCGACGCCTCCCGCCTTGCCGGGCCCCCGAGCGCGTGCCCGGCCGCAGTTGGAGGGTCCACGGTGGGGCGGGCGCGCGCGCGCCGTCTGCGCAGGCGCAGCACCTCAGCCCCGCAGGGCCCAGGCGTAGGAGGCACGGGGGCGGGGCGGCGGTTGCCATGGGAGCGGTGGCGCAGGCGGCGCTGACGTCACGGCGGCGCGCTGCCCGCACTGCGGCACCGGCCGGCCCTCAGAGCCCGGGCTGGCGGCGCGGCCCTCGGTCTCGGCCCGCGCGCTGGCGGGGAGCGTGCGCATCGCCTGGCGCCGGCCGTCCGCGAGCTCCTCTCCGTGAGTACGGCGGGCGCCGGGGCCGGGGCCGTCCTGAGGGGAGGGGTCTGCTCTCCCGCTGGGGTGGAGTCTGGGGGCCGCCTCGTCCTGAGGGCGGGTCTGGCCGTGGGGGGCGCCTGGTGCGCCTTCTAGCGCTGCGACACCTTCTCGCCGCGTCTGGGGAGGGGCGGCTGATGTGCTCCCGGTGTCGGAGGAAAGGCGAATTACGCCGCGGCGGTCGTTTCCAGGTGTACAGGTAGAAATGGGAAAGACGTAGACAGGTTAGGACTCCCCGCCGGCGGCTGCGCTGCGTTTGGGCACGGCTGAAACCCTGCTGCCGGCGGCTGTGGCCTCTGCCCGTCCTCCCGAGGATGCTGACCGCCCTTCGCCTGTGGCCTCTGCTCGGGAGGAGGAGAGGATGCTGACGGCCCTCCGCCTGTGGTCTCTGCTCGGGAGGAGGAGAGGATGCTGACGGTCCTCCACCTGTGGCGTCTGTTCCTTCTCCCGAGGATGCTGACGGCCCTCCACCTGTGGCCTCTCCTCGGGAGGAGGAGAGGATGCTGACGATCCTCCACCTGTGGCGTCTGCGTCCTCCCGAGGATGCTGACGGTCCTCCACCTGTGGCCTCTGCTCCTCCCCCCGAGGAGAGGATGTTGACGGTCCGTCACCTGTTGCGTTAACGACCGCTGTCTGCTTGGGCTTGCAGGGACATTGCTTATTGTGGGGACTCGGACACTTTAAAAACATTATTTGGGAGAAATTTAAATACCCAAAGTTTTTTAAACCATATTTAGAATTCTGTTTATTTATGGAGACTATCATCTATTTATTAATTGACTTGTGAATACAGGGTTTTTCTTTGCTTCTTTTTTCCCATGCTGTGAAATTCGGTCGAGTAGTGAATTATCCAGGCCTCTCAGCTTTTTCTCCCTTTGATCGATAGATTATTGGCTGATAATCAGGTGGTTAAAGAAAAAGTAAATTGAGATGAAACTTGTTAATTATGTTAATTTCCCTTCTTGGTATCTGTTAGCAGCACCTGTAAAGGTTTGTGAGGAAAAAGCTTTAAAATAATGGCATATATGAGATTCAGGAATGTCATTTTAAGTCTGACCTTGATTTTTGACAATGATGTTACTAATCAAATATTGGTCATTAATTCTGTAATGTGTTTGCTGTAGTACACCTGAACACTTAGAGATGATTATTTCTGTAGTGTACCTGCTATGTTGTTAAGTAATATTAGCATTTATTCAATTGTGCATTAAACTAAAAAGTAAATAATGTAAATATGTACTTAATGGTGTTTTTATCTGTTGCATAATTATTTTTAATACTATAATAATGAGCATTAAGTAATTTTGAGCATCTACACTGTGCCAGCTGCTGTGATCACTTTGCTTTTCAATTTTTCTTTTTCTCCTTACAATAAAGTAGGTGCCATTTTAATTTCCCAGGGGGAAAAATCCAAAACAAGCCTTAGTGAAATTAAGTAGCTGGCCCAAGGCTGCACATTCAACAAGTGGTAAAACAAGAGTTTAAGCTTGAGTCTTTTTGACCCTCGAACCATTATTACTGCCCCCACCCCACACCCCTTTTAAGAAGGAATACACAGATGAAGAGAGCACAGGCCAGGCCCTCCGAAACAATGGCAGTTTGGTGGGAGTCAGAGAACATTTTGCCCGCGTGAAAATTGAGGGCTGAGGTAGAAGGAGATATGAAGGAGCACAGAGAAGAATTATTTAACTGCCCCTCATGGGTAGAGTGCTCCCCAGAGAAGATCCCAGTTGCATTTAGTGTCAGAGGATAGTTGGAATTTGTTAGAGGGACAGGGAGGAAGGGCATGTCTCACGAGAGAGGTGTGTAATGGTACAGAGGCAAGAAAGAGTGGGGCACATTTGAGGGCCTGCAAGTGATTTCACATGGCTGGAGCATAGAATGTGGGTGGAAGTGTGGCCAGAGAAGGGGAGGTGAACCAAGGCAAGGGGTCGTTTCAGAAGTAGCCATGGACCCAGTGGTAAGGACTTCATATTTTTTCCAGTGGGTGATTGGGAGCTAGTGAAGAGTTTTAAAGAAATGATACCTTCACATTTGTATTTTAGAAAGTCACTCTGATTGTAGTGTAGATAATGATTTATTTTTTAAAAGGGTAGGGTGATGGAGGCATGGAGAACAATCTTAAAACAAACAGCAAAGTCCTTCCGTAGTCTTTTTGTCCCGCAATGCTGCTGCCTCATGTCACTGCCTTTGGGGGTGGGGAAAGACAGTTGGAAGCAGAGTTGTAGAAAGAATTATCTACATGTTTCTTCTGCATGTCTAGCCTTCAATTCATCCCTCCACTTGTGGCTGCCAGGTTTCTGCCCATCTGTAAACAGTCTTGCTCATGTGACTTCCTGATTGCAAATCCAGTAGACACTTCAAAACTTGCAGCAACTTTTGATACCACACAGTGTAGACCACTTCTTTCTTAAAAATCTTTTCCCCTTGGTTCCTGTGATACCTCTCTTTCTCAGTTTTTCACCTGTCTGTCTGATGTCTTTTTATTTTATTTTGTGAGCTCCCAGAATTCGCTTTGGTGCTTGTGTTTCTTGTGGCCGTCACATATACAAATGATGCCTACTTCTTCAGCCTAGGTCTCCTTGCTGGATTACTATATTCTATTGGCTACCAAACATAATGTGATTATAATATATATAGTATAATTATATATTTGTATATTATGTGATATATATTTTCTTCATAAAGTAGTAAAGGCCACCATTTTTGAAGGGCTTGCCATGATCTAGGCATTGTGTTAAGTGTTTTAGTTATATATTCTTATTTAATCTTTACAAAAACCCTATATGAGTGATTTACTATTATTACTCTGTTTTGAAAGATTAGGAAATTGAAGTCTACAGAGCTTAATCTACTGGCAGGTAGAATTGGGATTTGAATCCAAGGATCTGTCAGTGGAGTCTGAGCTTATAGCCGCTTAGTGCCCCTCACGCAGCCAGTTCAGCATGCCCGGTCAGCTCAGTGAGTGTCTCCGTAAGAAGTATCTGTTACGGTTGTAGCTAATGTTTGCTGATTGATACTTGTTCTGTCTAAGGCACTGTTCTCAATCCTTTAACCCTTACAACAACCCTTTGAGCAGGCACTGTTGGACTGATTGTACAGGTGAGGAAAGAAATTTCCTAAGGTCACACAAGTAATCAGAGGAGACTAATTATTCCAGGATGTGTGTTTTAAACCCCTCCACTACACTTGTCCTGTACTGTACTATATCCCAATGCATGATGCTTCTGGTCTCATTATTCTAGTTCCAGAAACATAAGAATCATCCTTGACTCTTTGCCCTGCCTCTTCAGTAGTTTTTGTTTAATCTAAAATGTCATAAATTCTACTCAAGAGAAAAGAAAACAGATTAAGCTCAATATGAGTAAACCTTTTCTTGGTGATTCATAGTCATGACATAGTTCAGCTGTTTTCCTATAGATTGAGTGACCATGGAATACTATAAATATTAAGTCCTTCTTTATATTTTTTTCTTCTCATGTGCTGTCAGGTTTCAATTACTGATGCTGTCATCATACTTACCTTTGCAGCCTCTCTCTTTTCTAATTTGGGGTGGATTGGAAAGTAGATGACCAGGTTTATTAGATCTGTGTCAACTAGAAAGAGTACATACGGGTTCGTCTAGTAAAGTAGAGGAGTTTTTGCTGTGTGGTTTTAGTGATGTCTGCTTTTTTTTCCCCCTAGTTTATTACTAGCTTTTGTTTTATTTATGTATTTATTTATTTGTAATGTCTGTTTTGTCTGTGTACTGGATAGTTGTCACGTAAGTTGACTCACATGATTAGGTGTGTTTGTATAATCATTCTTTTCTTTTTAGCATTTCTTCTTAGACTGCTCTGTCCAAAGTACCTCTAACAGCAGAGGAACATGAGTGTGGATCCCCAGGGATCTGGAGCATTCAGTGATAATTGCTAAGCCCGCTTAAATTATGTCTTTTTTCTTTTTTTGAATAGTCTTCATTTTTATCCTTAAAAACATATTCATATTGTGTTCTAGTGCAGGAATCAATATGTTTTGGACACACCTCCAATCTTTAAATGAAATTGGCAATTCAGGAATATTTATACTGAATTTAATCCATGGTTTTGATAACAATGATGTACACCCAGGTATTTATTTGAGAAAGAAAGTGTGGATGCTTGTGCTAACTTTCTCTACCGTAGCAGCATTTTAGGGCAGGTACAGAGCTATTTAGATTCATTATCTGTGAATATGCTCCTCACAAGCATACTTTACTAATAGTGTATGCTCTTGGGAAAGTCAGTCTTGAGGTGGAGTCTCGTTTCTTCAAAGTGTATTGGAATGTTCATTATTTACTTAAAACACTTTTAAAAGTGTATTAACATACCAAGTTAGATGTTTACTGCCTTTCAAAATTGAAAAAAAATTTTATTTAAAATATATAAATATTTTATTCAAATATGGTCCAGTTTGCTTCACTTTATTTTGGACTCTAAACCAATTCAAGTCATTTATGTAAGATTTTGATGAGAGAACTTAGCTTTATTGTTATAAACTTGATGAGGTAATGGACAATGACGTAATCTTGCATGAAGAATATTTTATAGTTTTTATTTGGAAATTCCATATTAAAAATAAATTCTCTTTGTTTTAATAGGATACTGATTGAGTGAGTGCTTTATATTACAACTCAATACTCTCCATAAGGCTGAGATATGCCCACTGGTAAGACTTCTATGAAACTTATGTATGCAATACATATTATTTATTTATTTTAAAGTTTGGGTTATTTTAAGGGGTTCTTTAACTGATAATGAATAAAGTAGATGTCATCAACAAAATATGATATTTAATAGTTTGATATTCAATTTTCTATTTAATGTTGGTGATTAAGATTATTATGTGTTCGGTGGGTGGCAGTTTGGGACTCAGCTGGACAAGGTAAGTAATAATTACAACATGATTAATTTTTGTTATCATCAAAATGGATGTTTTACGCTGAAGCAGACATCGGCAAATGTTCTTAAAGGGCGGGTGAGGAAATATTTTAGGCTTGGTCTCTGCTACAGCTACTCACCTCTGCCGTTGAAGCACACAGGCAGCCACAGCAATTCTTAACCAAGTGGGCATGGCTATGTTTCAGAAAACTTTATTTGCAAAGACAGGTGACTGGCACAGGAGCTAGAGGAAGGGCAGTACGGCCAGAATGTAGGGATCTAAGGGGATATTTGTCTTCTTTTGAAGCTGTGCAGGTAGGCAGGCCAGGAAGTGAGAACTCTGTAGGGCATGTGAAGGACTTGTTTTATTTTGTCTTAAGTGAGGTGGGAAACTCACAGGGTCTTAAAGCAAGAGAATAACATGATCTGATTTATGTTTTAAAGGGAAAAACAACTTTCAACATTTAATATTTCTTGAATGCTGATTCTTGACTAGGCAAGTGTTAGCCAGTTGTCCTACAGATTGATCTTTGACATAAGTTATTCTTAATTTTACAGATAAGGAAGGTGAAGTTTAGAGATGCTGAGTAACTTGTTTAAGGCCATGGAACTAACAGTGGTAGATGTGCTACTGTGCATCATAAGTAAAAGTTAAGTTAGCAAAGGAGACTTTTAGAGGGAGTCGCCCAAAAGGTAAGAGGGATACGAGTGAGTGTGGTGTCACCAAATCCAAAAGAAGTTTTTTAAGAAGGAAGGACTAGTCAGTTGTTCTAAGATAGCTGGAGAACTCATGCAGGCATTTACAAGACTGTGTTCTTTCACGTAATAAGAATGCAGTTATGTTTATCATAGAGTTGTTTAGAAAATGACGTGAGTCTTTATCATTTGTAGTGGAGAGTGAAGCCAAAGTAAAAACCAAAGTTCGCTTTGAGGAATTGCTTAAGACCCACAATGATCTAATACGCGAAAGAAAAAAACTGAAGAAAAAAATTGGCAAATCTGGAGAAAAACTCTCAGTGAGTAATTGATCATTTGGTAACGGTGACTTATATATCTGCATAAGATTATGACTTTCTTATTAAAACTCTAAGGAACTTTGGAAATTAAATTTGGTCCATAATGTATGGTAAAATCAAGTTTACATTAGCAACATCATTAGTCTTAGAGACTGAGTTCAGTCTTGAGTGCTCCTATAAGAAGGACTTGGACTGCTCAGAGTGACTAGGGATAGTGGAGAAACTCAAAACTAACCACATTTCCCATTTTTGAAGAAAATCAAGATTTTTAATCCAGAATTATGAAGAATTTAGGAAGTAATATTTTCCTTCAGATAATCAATGGCTTGTCTTTATTTAGACTTAATTCATGCGATTCTACACAGCAGAACCTAGAGAAATCAATGGAACCTTAAGGCAATAATTATCCTTTTTGTACTTGAGGTGCACTTTCAAATGACAGAATTTTTGGCGGCACGCTTGAAGGGATTAAAAACAGAATTCCAAGTAATACCAAACAAATCAGCACTTAACTACAACCTGATTCCCAGGGTGCTTTAAAGAGTCTGTAATAGTATCCACATTAATGCACCGTTCACTCTTCAAACCTGTCTCACTATTTCACTTGCACCTTTTACTCTTTTGACCATAATCTCTTGTGTCCACACGCACACACACACACACAAATAACTTCATAGTTATTTGGTACATAATATTTCTTTGGCAAGAGTTTTATGATGAGTTACATATACCCTACGTTTTACCCAGCAAATTTTATCCTATTCTGTATTTTGTCATAGGACTTATTGATTTTAATATTCTATCTGGCAGTCATCAGTGTAACAGTGTATATTCTCAAGTGAAGCAAAAATAAATACTGACATTGGCCAGAATCCAGCCATACACATGTGAGGGATTCATAGGACACAAGTGTACTGCTGCACACCAATTTAGAACTCCTGACAGAATGGGGCAGATTAGGTTTCCCATGGTGGACACTGCCCTAAACTAAATATGCTTCTTCTAGTGGTACCCGTACACAATATGGTTGGAAACAGTGGCATATGGAAGATGGAACATTGCATATTGTATATGTCCTCCCCTTGGGTAAGGTGGTGTACATTGGCAAAAGCAGAAAGAACCCTGGAAACAATTGTCTGCCGGATATTGCTATGGACTTGTTTAGTCAAAGTGTAGGACCTTATCTTTTCTCTCACAGTCAGAACTAGGCTTTGTGAGCATGAACAAAATGCAGTTTAGGCCAAGAATGCTAAATTAAATGGATAACCAGGAAATGGGTCGAAGGCATGTTCATTTACCTAAGGTCCAGTAGAGGTGTTGAGGACACCCTCGTGGAGGTGACTAAGCATAATCTACCCAGGCTCTCTTGGCAAACGCCGGGCCATTCAAGGTATCTTTTCATTCAGACATAGGTACACCAGGAAGAAATATTTAGAAAGAGATTTTTCAGCTCACAAGAAGGATCTATTCCTGGAGGACTTACAGGAAAACAACATATTTCTGAAATGATTTACTTTAAGAAGTAGAGGAGGAATACCTGCTTTTATTTACTACATAACTGAGTGCTTTCTATCTTTCAGGCACTCTTCTAAACATTCTATGTGTATTCACTCATTTTTAATACAAACAACAAAATTGTGAGATCTTACCTCCATTTATAGATGAGGAAACTGGATCACAGAGGATTGAATAACTTACCCAAAGTTACATAGTCAGGGGTAGAACCAGGATTCAAACTCTGACAGTCTGACTGCAGAATCTAGTCTTAACCACAACCCAATAGCACCTCTTTTAATAAGGTCTGAAGAGACAGGACCTCTTCAGAACAAGAACAAGGAATCCCCAGCACAGAATAGGCTGAGATTGAAAAGGAAGGAGGCTGAAATAAGAAAATTAAGGAAAAAACCATAATAAGAGAAGTCATAATAATGGCAGGTTCATCTTATTGTTTTATAACTATGTATCAGGCACTGTGATAAGAACATTACAAATGCTAATTCTCGTGTTAATCATGAAGTGTAGTTTTGCAGGTCTTATTTTGCACATGAGAAATTTTATAAACATCTGAACAGAAAGCACTTAACAGAGATGTTAAACGGTTTGCCAGGGTCATATAGCCAGACACAGCATAAGTGGGATTTAAAACCACAGTCCCTCCATGTTCTGTCTTCAGTTGCTTCCTTAAAACTATATCTCAGTCCTAACACAGTATAATTGACACCATGGAAAAACCTAAGCAGTGATGTGGAAGACAAATTTGAGATTGTCTTCCATGAGAAGAATAACGTATAGAACGTATATGTTCTATATAGGTCATACAGAAATACTTGAGCTACAAGTAAGTGTTTCCAGACAGTACTATGGAGCAGAAACAGTAGAAAGAACATGGTGAAGAAGCCTTCCTGAGAGTAAAAAAAAAGATCTAGGATGAGATGAGTCCATCTTGCATTCCAGGTAAAATTTATGAGATGAGAACTATACTAGAAACTTTTTAATTTTAAGAGAAAAATAAATTTTGTTAACATCTAGACAGAAAAAGAAACATCTAGTGCATTTCAGAATTCTCTCAAAAAACGCTAAATCCAAAAGACAGTGGAGTAGTATTTGTACAGTATTTGGGGAAAAATTGTGTCCCAAAGAATCCGGTCACCTAACTTGTCAGTCACTTATGAGAGCTATAGTGAACATATGGAGTTAGCAGAGAATTACTCCCAGTATTCCCTGCCTGAGAGAAACTACAGTACTGTTGGAAAGTGTGTTAGTTCAGTATGTAGTACCATGTCCAGAGACATGAATCCAAATTAAGAATTTAAGAGTAGAGAATTTGGGGCCAGGGCCATGGCTGAGTGGTTAAATTCACATGCTCCGCTTTGGCGGCCCAGGGTTTCACTGGTTTGGATCGTGGCTGCAGACCTAGCACCGCTCATCAAGCCATGCTGAGGTGGCATCCCACATAATACAACCAGAACAACCTACAACTAGAATATACAACTATGTACTGGGGGGCTTTGGGGAGAAGAAGGGAAAAAAAAAAAGAAAAATTGGCAGCAGATGTTAGGTCAGGTGTCAAACTTTAAGGAAAAAAAAAAATAGAGAATTTATGATCTGAAAATGTATCTGGATGACCCTTGGAACTAGTTAAATGTATAGAACCTTCTCAATTATTATTTATGTCAAAAATAATTACTTAAGATTTATAGGGGCTGGCACCATGGCCAAGTGGCTAAGTTCATGTGCTCTGCTTTGGCAGCCCAGGGTTTCGCTTGTTCGGATCCTGGGTGCGGACATGGCACCACTCATCAGGCTATGCTGAGGCGGCATCCCACATGCCACAACTAGAAGGACCCACAACTAAAATATACAACAATGTAGTGGGGGGATTTGGGGAGAAAAAGCAGGAAAAAAAATAAAAGATTGGCAACAGTTGTTAGCTCAGGTGCCAATATTTAAAAAAAAAACGAGATTTATATTAGAGAAGTATATATAGATAAGTATATATGATATGAGAAACAGTTTGTTCTCAAAGGTTGGGCAAAGTTTCCTAGCTTGCAAAGAAAATGTCTTGTAATGATTCCTTTTTACCTAGGATGTAGTTAGAAGTTATTTTATCCTGGAGTTTGAAATGAGTAAAACAAAAAATATGTAATATGTTAAATAGATTATTATATTTTCACAGTCAACAAAGATCAGGAAAAATGAAATAAAAAAAATATATATATATATATATTTTTAGGAAGATTAGCCCTGAGCTTACATCTGCTGCCAATCCTCCTCTTTTTGCTGAGGAAGACTGGCCTTGAGCTAACATCCGTGCCCATCTTCCTCTACTTTATGTGTCGGACACCTGCCACAGCATGGCTTGCCAGTTGGTGTGTATGTCCACACCTGGGATCTGAACCTGCAAACCCTGGGCTGCCCAAGTGGCATGTGTGAACTTAACTGCTGCACCACTGGCTTAGCCCCTAGATATTTTTTTTAAAAAGGAACAAAAATAATGAAATAAAAAATTTAAATAAGAATAGAGTCTTAGTCATGACAATAAACGTAAATGGTTTAAACTTCCTATTTTAAAAAGCAGATTCTAAATAGATTTTTAAAATATCAGGTATTCCACTTGCAACATTAACCCATCAAACAAAATGACATAAAGTTTAAAAATAAAAGTTTGCAAAAATGTAGACAGAGTTCTA
Organism: Equus quagga; assembly: GCF_021613505.1. Taxonomy (NCBI): domain Eukaryota; kingdom Metazoa; phylum Chordata; class Mammalia; order Perissodactyla; family Equidae; genus Equus; species Equus quagga. The sequence continues at coordinate 2,808,532 of NC_060277.1, forward strand.
AAAAGAAACTTAGAGTTGTCTCAATTAGGAGTATATATTGAAAGAACAAAAAGACCTAAATAAAATATGAGCAAATTGAATGTAATCGTGTGTTGAAAGAATACTCTGTCTCAGTCAGATAGAGTTCTTCCTAGGAACTCAAGAACAGCTTAATAATTGGGTATCAGTCAATATCAATAAGTGAGTACAAATAAGTTGAATAAAAATCATGTGATCATATAAAAATAAGGGAGAAAAGCCATCATATTTTACTTAGAAACAAGACAATGATTTAAAAAAAAAAATTTGGTGTTCATGTAGGTGACAATTATGTACCCTCAGGTACGTATATGACATGTTGCATATGATTTCAGTAGTTTTCCATGGCCCCCTTTGAGAAGGGAGAGTAGTCCATGAATGACCTATAGGTACACCTCACCTATAGGTACTTCCTTTAAAATCAGGACCCATAAAGGAAGATCTCTTTTCACCTTAACTAATATTCTTGAAGTTTTAGTAAATAGAATAAGACATGAATCATAAATAATGGTGCCAAGCTTTTCTTCAACTAATGTTTGTCTGTATCTACTACATGCCAGGCAATATGCTAAGTTCTTTACATGCGTTGACTTACCTAATGCTCACAAGAATCTATAAAATTAGTATAAGTTGGAGAACTGAGGCTCAGAGATTAAAAAACTTACCCAGGATCCTATGCTAATAAGTAGTGCATCCAGGTCCTTCTGACTCAAGAGCTTGTGTTCATGACAACTGTGCAGTACTAATTCCCTGTTATGCCAGTGGGAGAGTGGGCAAATCCATGACTCTTAGTAAGGAGAACCAGTGCTCATTATTGATAGCCGTACGAGATGAAACCTTTGTAACCTTGAGTTATGAATAAATTTCTCAGGATACAAAAGCATGAACCATAAGAGACAAAAGGGATAAATTTGGCTTTGTGCAAATTCAAAACATTGCTAAGCAAATGAAAAGAAAAGCTTTAGGTTGAGAGAAAATATTTGCAACACACTTTCTGATGAAGTGTATCTAGAACATTTTAAGAACTCTTAGAACTCAGTTGTGTGAAAATAACCCAATGAAAATGAGCTGAAGATTTAACCACTTAACCAACGAAGAGATACAGATAGCAAATAAGCACGTGTAAATATTCTCAATGTCATTAGTAATTAGGGAAATGCAATTTAAAACAGTAATGAGATACTATTACACACCCATTAGAACAGCTAAAAAATGGAAATGGACAATGCTGGGTGCTGGCAAGGATGTTAGCTAACTGGAACTCTTATACATTTGGGCATGCAGAAGGTAGAGCCACTTTGGGAAGCAGTTTGGCAGTTATTTAAGAAGTTAATCGTTTACTTACCATATAGCACAACAATTCCATGTATGGGTATTTACTCATGAGAAATGATAACATATAACAGTTCAAGACTGGAAATAACTCACATGTCCACTAATTGGTGTATGGAGAAATAAAATGTAGTGTTTATCCATACAGTGGAATACTGCTCAGCAATAAAAAGGAATAAACTACCATAAATGCAACAGTGTAGATGAATCCCAAAGCTTCATGCTGCATGAATGAAACCAGACAGAAAAGTCTAGACAGTATGATGCCTTTTGTATGAAATTCTAGACAAGACAAAATTATAGGGACAGAAAGCAGATCAGTGGTTGAGTGGAGCCACAGCGTGGAGTGTTAGGGGTGGTCTTTGTGGAAGAACACGTCGGGTGACAGGAATGTTTAACATCCTGAGGATGCTGGTGGTTACATGTCCATAAGCATTAGCCAGAATTCGTTTAATTATACATATAAATTAGTGAATTTTATTATATATAAATTGCATCTCAAGCTGATTTTAAAAACAGACAAACTAAAGCAAAAACCTAAATGATGCACAGAAAGTAAAGATAAAAGGATGGGCAGAGGTATAAGAGAACATGAACAAGTGTATTTGAGACACTTCAAAATTCAGTCAAAATCTAATCCATGAAATAGTAAATTCCATAGAGGTAGACCTTTTCTTTTACTATAGTACAACAAATCTAGAAATTAATAACAAAAGTTTAAAATTTATAAGCTACTTAGAAATTTAATAACTATCCCATAAAGCATAAAATGAGAAAAAGGAAATCAAAACCACAAAAACAGGATGTTTAAAAAGTAAAGAAATATCAATACAATGGTATGGAATATATGGGATTCCATAGAATTATTTATTACAGTAGTTTTAAAAAATTAATTGAATAAAACAGAAGCATAAATAACAAATGTAAAGTCATATTATAAAATTAAAATGATGTTATTAGTCCAAAGGTTGACAGATCAGTGGAAGAGAGTAAATAAAAAACTGAGCCTCACTTGATTGGCTTTCCCAGGGTTTCATTTTTAAAATCTTTTCTTCTAAACCATAATTCTACTATTTCTAATTTTTTGTTATCTTTTTTCCATTATTTCCTTCAGGAGTGGCCTCACATTTTGTATATATTGCCACTGCATTTCTGGTACTCACTGAGAAAGTAGAAAGAAAAATGTACGGGTGTTAAAATTTGCGTTTTAACATAATGGATATTCAAGGTTATTAGGTATGACTGTATTCATAGAGAGAAGTCAAAAATAAGTCTCTGAACAGATTAGCCGTGATTTTCCTTGTGTGAGGCAGCCAGAGTTGAGCTTTGTGTCCTCTTTTTCTCTTTAAGTATTTTCTGTATTTTTAATGTTTTGTTTTCTAACTTTTCAGTTAAGCGTGTGTTGCTTTTAGAAACAGAAGAGGTGAAAATAAACTTTTTTTTTAAAGGTTGGCACCTGAGCTAACAACTGTTGCCAGTCTTCTTCTTTTTTTTCTTTTTCTTCCTGCTTTTTCTCCCTGAATCCCCCCAGTACATAGTTGTATATTTTAGTTGTGGGTGCTTGTAGTTGTGGTACGTGGGACCCTGCATCAGCATGGCCTGATGAGCAGTGCCATGTCAGCACCCAGGATCCGAACCAGCGAAACCCCAGGCCGCTGAAGTGCAGCACTCGAACTTAACCACTTGGCCGCGGGGCCGGCCGCTAAACTTATTTTTTTTAAGAGAAGTTATTTTTATAAGGTTTGTTTTTAGGGAAGATTTTTTTGAGGATAAGGCTTCATAGTTTATCCTTGAAGAATAGAATTTGGAAATATCTATTAGGTAAGCGAAAGAGTGTTGGGGATGGTAAATTATTGGATATATATTGGAATACTAGTTTTTTTTTAAAGCATTTTTAGATCTTTTAACATATATTAGATATTTTCTAACTACTTTAACATGGGGATTTTCAAAAATTGAACTTCAGTCTTCATTGGTAAGCTCATTTCTGGGAGAATTCCTCATTTTGATAGTGGCTTCCATCTTGGAGCACTTTGGTGTTGTCCAATCTGTTTTTCAACACATCTCCTAAACTTTATTTTCCTTGCTCAAAATTTTACTCCTGACTTGTGCAGTTGCTTTTTTCCATCCAATATGCTTTTGAATTTCTTTCTTGATAACATTGTAAATTCTTATTGTGGTGATCCTATCATTTTCCTTCATTGTTAATTGTTCTGTTTTATTGGATTTGGTGTCTTTTCCTTCATGGTGCAGCTTCCCTTCAGTGTTTGTTAGTTTTTAGTTGTCTGGTTATCTATTTGAGAATCTCTTCTCCTGTTGATTGCTTTCAACATAATCTGCTTCTGCTGGTGGTGAGGGTTGAGCTTACCTGGAGACTGCTGCCCTCTTTCTCTAAACCTAGCTGCTCTCTCCTCTGAGTGCTGCCCTCTCTCTGTACCCAGCTGCT